>NC_090448.1:288407009-288710039 GCF_031143425.1 Pleurodeles waltl | reverse complement strand
GGAGCACGGCGTAGTGCAGGGGGCTGCTGTGTCTGTATTGTCCGCCAACGGTAGCGGTATGCCATGCACTCAACCTGTCTTTCTTCTGTCTCTCCCCCCCCCCCTTTTTGTGCTCTCCCTGTTCTTTTGTGCATCAGCATCATCAGGCGGAGGTACAGTGGCACCGGAGCACGAGGGAGCTGCATCCCACATGGCCATGGAGGGCCACACCATGGACTCAGAATGCACCAGTGGGACGGAGGGCGAGGGGAGCTTCACATCGGCCACCGGATCACCAACCAGCGACACAGACTCGTCCGCCGATGGGAGCTCTCTTGTGGTGGCAGCACCATCTGTGCGCCCCACTTCTACAGGTACAGCCGCCACCTCCCCTACCAGCACCGCCCTCCCAGCAGCCCCTCAGCGTTCGCCCCGTGCCCGCTCACCCAGGAGGGTGGACATCACCTTCGCCCCAGGCACCTCAGGCCCTGCCCCAGTCACCCCTGCTGCCCTCAGTGAGGAGGCCATTGACCTCCTCAGGTCACTCACTGTTGGGCAGTCTACCATTGTGAATGCCATCCAGGGTGTAGAAAGGGAGTTGCAACACGGTAATGCATTCCTGGAGGGCATTAATTCTGGTCAGGCTGTCCTTCAGCGAACCCTGCAATCTCTGGCCTCAGCACTGATGGCAGCCATTGTCCCTGTGTCTAGCCTCCCCCCTCCAACCTCCTCCACCCAGACCCAATCCCCTGTACCCCAGCCCATCCCAAGCACACCATCAGACCAGCATGCACACACCTCAACACACAAAGGTAGCGCAGGCAAACATAGACACCACACATCCCACAGGCACTCACACAAGCATCACACACATACTGACACAGCAACATCCACTGCCTCCACTGTGTCCCCCTCCTCATCGTCTCCCTCCTCCCTCCCAGTGTCGTCTACACTCTCACCTGCATGCACTATATCTACAGGCACCAGGACTCGCACCAGAACACCCAGCACCACACCCCGCTCACCTGCAATCACCACCTCCACTCCCATTTACACGTCCCCTGTGTCCTCTCCCAGTGTGTCTGTGACGCCCCCTCCCAAAGTAAACAAACGCAGGCACCCACACACCCAACATCCATCCACCTCACGACAGCCTCCAGTACCTGCACCTGCACCCAAAACACCTAAAGTGACACCTCCTACAACCACCTCCTCTTCCTCCACTCCCAGACCCCCTCCAGCTACCCATCCCAGTGTTCGTCAGAAACTGTCCCTCTGCAAAGTTGACCTTTTTGCCCCCACCCCGCCCCTTCCAATTCATCAGTCCCGTCGTAGCGCCTCAGCCAAAAAGCCTCCAGTACCAGTGGTGCGTGTTCAAGGTGTGTGGAGTGCACCAGCCACCAGGGCAGGCAGTGTGACACGGAGCCAAGGCACTGCCAGTCCACCCCCTGTAAAGGCTCTGAAGTTGGAAAGTGGCCGACGGGACCATGTGAAGACTCCTGGAGGCAAAACAACTCACAGGGGTCCCAGGGGGATTGCAGAGTCAGCTGTGACTCCTCCAGAGGTGGGGAAGGGCCAGAAGAAGTCTGCACAGCCTGGTGGGAGCATCACAGCGGAGAAGGGCGGCATCCTTCCCGGCGGCCGGGACGCCACCGCCAGCACCGTTGTCACTGGTCAGGAGACCACCGCCGGAGTCAGTGCCCAGGAGGGCCCAAGTATCGTCACTGGTCAGGAGACCAGCGCCACCGCCGGAGTCAGTGCCCAGGAGGGCCCAAGTATCGTCACTGGTCAGGAGACCAGCGCCACCGCCGGAGTCAGTGCCCAGGAGGGCCCAAGTATTGTCACTGGTCAGGAGACCACCGCCACCGCCGGAGTCAGTGCCCAGGAGGGCCCAAGTATCGTCACTGGTCAGGAGACCAGCGCCACCGCCGGAGTCAGTGCCCAGGAGGGCCCAAGTATCGTCACTGGTCAGGACACCACCACCACCACTGGAGTCAGTGCCCAGGAGGGCCCAAGTATCGTCACTGGTCAGGAGACCACCGCCAGAGTCATTGCCCAGGAGGGCCCCGGCAGCCACAGCCCCGCTGGGCAATGAGGGACCGTCATGCCACACACCAATGCCCAGTCCAGAGAACGTCATGCCACACACCAATGCCCAGTCCAGAGACCGCCATGGCAAAGCACTGCTGAACAGTCAAGCGACCGCCATGGCAAAGCACCGCTGAACAGTCCAGAACCGCCATGTCAAAGCACCGCTGAACAGTCCAGAGACCGCCATGGCAAAGCACCGCTGAACAGTCCAGAACCGCCATGGCAAAGCACCGCTGAACAGTCCAGAGACCACCATGGCAAAGCACCGCTGAACAGTCCAGAGACCGCCATGGCAAAGCACCGCTGAACAGTCCAGAACCGCCATGGCAAAGCACCGCTGAACAGTCCAGAACCGCCATGGCAAAGCACCGCTGAACAGTCCAGAACCGCCATGGCAAAGCACCGCTGAACAGGGCAAGCACCGCTGAACAGGGCATGCACCGCTGAAGAAGGAAAAGACCGCCACATCAAGCATCGTTATCCCATGAGCAGCTGGGACATGTGACGGGACAGGAACTGTCACAGGGAGACTAATCCAGTCTGGGCACCATTCCCCCTCCAGAACCAGTGGAGAGATCCATTCACTCTGTCTGTCCTTCACAGGATGAAGCACTCTGGGCACCAGTCCCCCTCCAGAACCAGTGGAGGCTGTTATCTACTTGAGAGACTGTGGCTTTGCACTCCCCAGGATGGTCCAGTGGGCAACCCACCCACTGTAGAGACTTGAGAGACTGTGCCTTTGCACTCCCCAGGATGGTCCAGTGGGCAACCCACCCACTGTAGAGACTTGAGAGACTGTGGCTTTGCACTCCCCAGGATGGTCCAGTGGGCAACCCACCCACTGTAGAGACTTGAGAGACTGTGGCTTTGCACTCCCCAGGATACATCAATGGGCATGGAGCCCCGTCGTGGATCTGGCTTTGCACTCATCCGGCTGAGGTGCCCCCCCTTCCCTTCCCCCTGAGGTTCCTGTTGTATTTCTCTCTGATGCCCCGGCAGTGTTCTCTCCGTTTGTGGACAGGTATCTTGTGTGGGCCTCGCCCATGCATTTTTGGACTAGTGGTGCACGGACATTGATATGTGCATATCTGCACTACTTCTCGTAATGTATTTACTTTGAATGATTTTATAATATATCTGTATATATTTGAGACATGTATATTGATACATTACAATGTTTGAACTGATTTTGTTTTGTCTTTGCATTCTTCCGGGGGAGTTGTGGGTTGTTACTTTTATGTTTGTAAATGCATTGGTGTGTGTGTTGTAATATGCAAGGGTGGGAGTGGGGGTGTTGCGTGTGTGTCCCCCTGACTTTTGCCTCCCCCCTCTCCTATGTCGTAGGTGCAGTACTCACTGTTGTCTTCGCCAGCGCCGGCGTTGGTGTTGGTAGATGAGTAGGAATACAAGGGCCGGTAGAATTTGTAATTCCGGCTACATGGTGTCCTCCTTCCTCGTGGGATGTGTTCAGGTGAGCGTTTTCACATTGCAGAAACAGTTTCTGCCGTGTTTTTATCCACGGTGAATCCGCCCCGGAAAAGGTGGCGGATTGGCCGGTTGTGATACTATGGGCTGTACATTGTCTTCCACCTGTCTGTTGGCGGTGACCGCCGCGCTGCTTGTCTGTACCGCCGTGGCGGGCGGTGTGTTAAAGTGGCTGTCTTTGTTGGCGCCACGGTCATGATTCCCTTTTTTTCTCCGCAGGCCTGTTTGCGGTATTACCGCCGCTTTAACACCGACCGCCAGGGTTGTAATGACACCCATAATTTCCCTGCCAAGCTTCTGGATGAGATTTAGAACAGAGCTGGGGAGGTGATTTTTGGCACTGTAGCCAAAAGCCACTTCCCTTGGCTTCCAGGCCAAACCTCATCTTCTCCCATCACTGTCCCTAACCCAGCTAGAAGCACCAAAATGACTTTTAAATGATTGCTGCCCTTGCCTGTTATGGGGTGATAGCCCTGGAAATTCTAGGCTGGGCACCATTTCAGCAGCACTAAAAACGAAACCTGAAAATGGAGGAGGATCCATTGGCTGAATTACCTGCACAATAATATACCTATTACTGTTGAAATTTAGCTGGTGTATTCTATTCCACATTTCAAGGCAGATTTATTACTTTTTAAGCACAAAGCAGCGCAGCAACCAAAGATAATTTGTGGTGTTGCGCAGGTGGGAGAAAGCAGTACAGAGCCATATTTATTAAAAATGGCAAACTGATGCATCCATCGCCTACTGTAGCACACTATAAAGGCAGACTAGCGCCACACAGAACATTTACACCATGAATATGAGGTGTGGGTGTCCTTTCTAGCAAAGAACTGGTACTAGTAGCATATTCTTCCAGTACAAAATCCTATGTTTAGACAAATACTGAAACGTTTCACACAGCGCAAGAATGCTGTGCTGTGTGGAAAGTCTAGAGAAATCAAAATATTTATGAGCGTTAGTTAATGATGCAAAGCCGGTCTGGCTAGCATTGTAGATTAAGTTTTGCATTTAAAGCTATGTGACGCTTGCGTTGATTTACCCACGTAACACCTAAACAACTCCCCCTAGAAACAAAGTGGTGTAAAGTGCTGATGGCACTGAGAAAATAGCACCGTTGTTTTTGCACTGTAAAGTATATATCCAAGCAAGGCTTTGCATGGTTTAGCATCACTAGGCATGACTTCGCGCTGACGCAAAGTTTTCGTAAATCTAGGCCCTTGGGTTTTTACAGAAATTGGAGGATTTTCAGTTCTCTCCCCAATTTATATGGGGCCGAAGTCAGGGTTTAGGTTTTTTTTCCTTCAAGACTCCTAATTCCCCATAGCGCCATAAGGCAAAAGGTGCGGATTTCTACTGGGCAGGGGCTTTTTATATTTCCAATCAACTTACATGCGCCTCACTACTTTAGGGGATTTGAATGAGAACATATCTTTGGGATTCAATCGCAGATGCTCCAGTGGAGAATGACGGGCCTAGAACTGGTAGCCTTATTGGCATTATATCCATGGGTATCCCAACGTCACGCTCCGAAGCTCACACCTTGCTGTTCCTTCAGTTGTATTGCTATCAGTGTGAAAATTCATTTTTATATTGTTTAATACGAGTGTGTGAACTGTTCCTTGGCGATCCCATCTTAGCAGGTAATGGCAATGAGACACAGAGAAGCTAGAATAATTTGTGCAAGATCACAGCCTCTCATTCCCCGCCTCCCCCCTCTCCTGAAGCCTCTGCCACAAACACTCCATCCCCCAGGCACGGTTCATCATTCTTCAATGGAGCAGTCCCTGGGCAGGTACAAAGGTATTATTGCTGTCCCACAGGGACGCGTGCCCCTCTATTTTGCTCGCCTGACTGCGCTCTCATTTCAGGGTCCGTTAACTGTCTGGCAATTAATGTTATTAGGGTTACAGTATCCCCTTACCTCTGTGCACAAAAGCCGGTGTTCTCCCAAGAGGAGCCCCTCTCGTGTAACCCAAACCAGACGAACCACCTCCCGTCACCAAACCACTAGCCCCGAGGGGCTCCATTCCTACAGACCTGACTCATGCAGGCGCGCTGCCTGCGCGCACGCGGAGCTCTGGAAGTGCGCCACGCCCTTCCTGTCCTGTGGCCACACACATTTCTAGCTACACACCGCAACCTTTATCTACAATACCTCGCGCCAGTCCTGGTATGTGAGCCAATCTCCACTCCGCTAATGTAACTCAACCCAGTGGTTGATCTTTTTCAGAGCGGACGTTCTAAAATCGCGAACTTAGAACACAAAATGAAAGCCAACCAGCAATTACAGGCCTCACATACTGTGAGAGTGGATAGGTGAGGGGTTTCATAGTAGTGTTGGGGGCCGTAGGCCCTCATGCAACTAAATAAAGGTGACACAAGCATGTAGCATGGTAGCATGGTTGTAGAAACCTTTTTATTGGCAGGGTTACCTGACTGGTGACCCCTGTGTTGGATGGGTGTGGGGTGTCAGTGTAAGGCCAGCCCTCAGTCGAGTGGCTGGTGAAACACTAGAAAGGGTCCAGCAGGACACTACATCCCTCCCAAACTTTATTGAGGAACAAAACAACTAAGCCCAATCTGTGGGAGAGAAAGAACACAAAATATATACAGAGTCTCCTCAGGCGGTCCGAACAGGTGCAGCTGGGCACTCGGCATCACAGCATGCCTCCGTTGTTTAACCAGACTGCGCTGGACACGAACAGCAGTGCAGATGACATTCATAATCTTCAGTCGCTTGTCCACAACCTCACAGTTTGCTGGGGATTGTCAGTCCAGTTCCGCTTGGGCTCACATTGACAAAGCCTATGTACAACTTCTAATGCGGGTGCATCTGGAGCAGTGGGCAGTCCACTGTACACAGTTCTGGAAGGCATTCCGGCTCTGGAGACAGTACACCTCCCAAGACTGCAGATGACGTGACGGCCTCGTGCACCTGAGTGTCCAGTGGCACAGCGGCGGCAGCGTTCCCTCTCGTGCCAGAACTCCATCAAACAGGAGTCTCCTCGAGACCCTTTGGCGGTCTGCCACGGGACTTTGAGGACTGTGCCGGCCTATCGCAGGCCCAGCAAGATTATATGACGGAACACCGAATTAAAAACAACTACTAACCTTAACAACGAGGTCGGAACACCGACCTTGTCCTTACTACTAGTGATTTTACCACGAATGCCTTAACAACGATATTTCGTTGTAAAGGCATTCCTGATAAAATCATTAGCAATAGGCACCATTCACCCTACATCCCTCACCCCACCCCCCAAACCCCACCCCAAAACCTAAAACCCCCTGACCCCCCACCCACTCCCCAAAACCAAAAATGCCCCACCACCCCAACCCCACCCCAAAACCTAAAACCCCCTGACCCCCACCCACTCCCCAAAACCAAAAACGCCCCACCCCCCCAACCCCACCCTAAAACCTAAAACCCCCGGACCCCCACCCACTCCCCAAAACCAAAAACACCCCACCCCAAAACCTAAAACCCCCTGACCCCCCACCCACTCCCCAAAACCAAAAACGCCCCACCCCAAAACCTAAAACCCCTAACCCCCCACCCCCTTCCCAAAACCAAAACGCCCCACCCCCCGAACCCCACCCCAAAACCTAAAACCCCCTAACCCCCCACCCCCTCCCCAAAACCAAAAACGCCCCACCCCCCCAACCCCACCCCAAAACCTAAAACCCCCTGACCCCCCACCCCCTCCCCAAAACCAAAAACGCCCCACCCCCCCAACCCCACCCCAAAACCTAAAACCCCCTGACCCCCCACCCCCTCCCCAAAACCAAAAACGCCCCACCCCCCCAACCCCACCCCAAAACCTAAACCCACCACTTACCTTCGCCAACTCCCTTTTTTGTACCTTAACCACGCATGTTCGTTGTTCAGAACATACGTAGTTAAGGCACAAAAATACGAAGTCGTGGTTAACCACGACTTTCGTAATAAAAAAGTCGTAAAAAAGGATGTTTACTGCCCAGCAAAGGCGTCACAGAGGAACCGCCTCCAGGTCCACATCCTAATCTCACATGGAGCCACAAGGGTGGTTGACACAGGGTCAGCTTGCTCGAGCCGTCAGGATTCAGATGCTCTGGCTGTAGTGCAACAGTCTTTGGGTGACCAGTCTCTGTATGAGACCTCCGTGCTTCCCGATGCCTGACGTGGAGCTGTCTCAGATGCATCTCTCGCAGCGGGATTCCTCTGTCACCAGAATTCTCTGAAGGCCCTTGCCCCTGGATTGCCACAGGACTGCATGGGCTGTGTGGGCCAACATAGGCCGCACCAAAGGAGTCGCACTGAACTCCCAACAGGGCCACACCCAAGTCTTCTGCAACCCCAACGGTGGAAGGTCCAAATGGTCTGGTCTGCTCTCACCGGCATGTGTCTGGATCACGGGGCTCACGGCAGATGTTCGGGTGGTTAGTTTCCACGGTGCCAGAGATGCCTTGACAGCGTCGGTTCTTGTTGCTGACTCTGGCTCCACTCGGGCTGTGCTCCTTTGGTGATTGGGCGATGCACCTCATCAAGATGATGATCTTTTTCATCTTTCTGCAGATCAAACAGGTGGCGGTGTGTTCATCGGCAAAAGGATCACTTGAGGGACTTCATGGCCACTGGAGGGTCTTGTCCTGTGCAGTTGCTGACAGGGATGCCATCGCAGCCAAGCAGCTGGTGACAAGTGGCAGGATGGTCGCACTGAGAAGCGTGGGGGTCCACCCAAGTAGCTGTCTTCAGTGACATCTGCTCACCCCGATGGCTGTCTTATGCTGATGGATACCTTCTTATCTGCTCGCACGAGTCCTCTGTTGTGTAGCTCTCCTTCCTTCCGCTTGCGCACCTGTGATGGAGGTGATCTGTGGTGTGACCGGTCTATCACACTCCTCTCTTCTTCTCTTCCTTTCTTTTTGTGGCATAGTGCCACGCTCTCTTCTCCTCTTTCCTCCTTGGTGTGGAATCGTGCCACAGGTCGCATGCTGTGTCACCTGGACCCTCCGCTGCACCTCTGCTGGTGCATCTTGCTCTCTGTCCTCGATGTGCCATCGTGCCACAGGTCGCATGCTGCGTCTCATGGACCTATTGCTGCACCTCAGCCGGTGCATCTTGCTCTGTCGCAGCATGTCGCAGGCTGAGTCCTGTTAGTAGAACTTGATCCTCTCTTCTGGCAGACCTCTCGCTGGTCTGGTCCATTCTGGGATGTTCTTGGTGGACCGCTCTGTGGCAGGCGGGTCACTGTTCTCTTCCTCCATCTCTTCACTCGAGGGCACCATTCTTGTGCCTCGAGACTGCGCTGTTGCGGCGCTCACTCCTGCCTCCATCTGCTTGGCAGGGTCGCTCAGTTCTGCTGACCTGCTCAATGATGGGCCAATGGTGGCCATCTTCTGTTGCTGAGTGGCCGGCTGGTGCAGCCTCTTGTCCCATATGTTACGTCACGATCTCAGGTGCTCTGTTCATCCTCTCGGGCTCCTGCCCGTGTTAGCTTCGGTGGCGCAGCTCTCTGTGCACCTCTGACATTGTCCCTTTTCCTTCTGGGTGACTTTTGTTGATGCCTGGCATGTCCCTCTCCTATCTTGCAGTGATGTCCATCACTGCTGGAGCATGTGGCGTTCTTTTGATGGTGGCAACGTTGGCGGTGGATGGCCGCCAGGGGCTGCGCAGGCCATGCGCGCTCTCCTAGTACCTTGCGTGGCACTTAAGTCCATTTCTCAGTGTTGCAGCTTGGCTGGGACAGCTGCAGTCTTCTCCTTTACTGTGCAGCGCAGTACACGTCATTTCCGTCTTCTGCGCCGTTTCCTTCCGTGGGCGCACTGCTAGTCTTGCACAGTCACTCTCTAGGGTGTTGCTGGCAACTGGCTGTTGCTGGTCATCAAGCTGGGGGGAGCTGCAGGTAAGTGCAGTTTTCTTTATTTTTTCCTTCTTTTCTTTTCTTCATTTTTTTTTTTGTCCTCTTTTCCCTTTTTCACCACAAAAAAAACAGCCTCGGGGGACGAGGCAGACAAACTGCATGATGGTCAGGGGGCTCGTGGGGGGGCGGCTCTGGGCATTTGACTTTTGCTTCAGTGCAGGTCAGCACCTCTCGTTTGGGTCGCTTGTGCAGAAGGAACGGCCCTGAGCACTTTTCTTTGGCTTCAGTGCAGGTCAGCACCTCTCTGTCGGGTCGCTTGTGCAGAGGGGGTGGCCCTGAGCACATCCCTTTGGCTTCGGTGCAGGTAATCACCTCTCTGCGCGGCCGCAGCAGCATTTCCTCACGCTGCGGGTCATGTTACTTTCCTGGGGTGGGGGTGGCCGGCCACAGCCATTGTTTGATAGTTTTTCACGGTGCGCGACAGCACCTTTGCCTTCTGCGACCGCAGCAGCCTTCCCTAATGCTGCAGGCCGTTTCTGCTGACAAGAGGGGGTGGGGCGGCTGCGGGGATTACATTTAATCCTTCTTTGGTGCGCAGCAGGACTACGTCCTCGTCGTCTGCTAACAGATCCACTGATGTACCTCATCCCTGGCCAACTGCACCTTGGGCTATACCTGTTCTATGGCCACACGCAGCTCCACTGAGGTAACTCATTCCTGGAATCCAGTTGTACATGCTTCTTAATGAGGTAGAGCAAAGCCACAGGCCAGCCCAGCCATAAAATTTGATAAAGGCTACCCTTGCATGTTTTTAGCCTGGACTGCTGTTAAGCAGTTGCTTCAATGAAAGCCATGCTAAAAGAGCTTAAGGTATTGAGCTAGGGTCATTTAGTTGTTTTTGTTTTTGCGGTTTTACATAGCGTGAATTGACTCAAAGGTATTGAAGCTCTTTAAATTAGCACCTGCTAGATTACACAAGTACCAGTGCTTGAAATCTAAAAATAGAAGTATCAGAGTACCTGCTTGTTTCTGAGAAATGCCAGTACTCTCCCATTAAAAGCATTCCATTTTTCCCAAGAAGTGCAGGAACTCTCCCTCTCAAAATAAAAAAGTGCCGGTACTCAGTACCAGCCCATTTAAAGCACTGACAAGTACACGTTTCTCTTTGTGTTTATAGGCATGGTGAGATTACAGGATGTTGAGCCCACGTGAGACTCAAACCTGGTTTCCCTTTTCCTGAGTCAGCAGCATTGGCCGTTAGGCCACATCCTCTTGGTTTGGGTTTGTTTGGTTAGTGCAGGGTTCTGCAAAGTCGGTCCTGGAGAGCCGGGTCCATGCCAGATTTTTAGCATATCCACATTTAGAAAAATGTAGATTTCTGAAACATCTTGTTTCTAAATGTGGATTTGCTAAAAATCTGGCATGGACCTGGCTCTCCAGGACCGACTTTGCAGAACCCTGGGCTAGTGGGGAGAGTCAGAACGATTGCAGTTCAAGTCTCCCAATTTCACTCAGCAACGCACCAATCAGGGTGCATCTCCCCCTACTCTGTTAGAACCCTATATGCTTCTCACTTCCATGACCCAGGCACAGCTTAACTAATGACCCCCAACCTCTGCCTGCTGAAGTTCTAGCTAGTTCGGTGCAAGGGATTCACACAAAGTTCTGTCACCCCCTAAGCCTGTTCTCCACCGAACCTACGTTTCCAAAGAATGCAAAGGGGGCGTTCCCCTGTTAAGGGGGCTGAGAAAATGGTGCAAAGAAATCTAAGAGATTTTGTTGCATCATTATTTTTGGCAGTTTTAACACCTGCTCAGAGCAGGTGTTAAAAAGAGGCATAGCAATATTTATAATGGGCGTCAGTGGGCTTTACAGGAATAGCGTCAATATCCTGCAAAACTCTGAACTAGCATCAAAAAAGTTGACGCTAGTTCCCATAACTACTGCCATTGAGTGCTGTATCTTAGATACGGCGCACACATGGTGGCGTTAGGGGGGCACTAAGGGGTGCCTAGTCCGGCTGCTTTGCTCCACCCCACACACACACCGAGTCAGAGCTAGAGTTAACTTTGGGGAGCTCGGGGAAGTGCTAGACGAACCAGGAGCAGACCTGGGTTTGCAAACTCGGCTTCCAGGGACACCAGACCACTGGGTAAAGTGTCAGGAGGGATAAAAGGCCTGTCCACCTCTGCAGACAGTCCTGGCACCAGTATACATCACAAACAAGCGAATGCGATCTACAGCAAGGGCCCACACCATGCTGTTGGGATACCAGGGTATCTGTCCAGCCCTTCGACTATAGCCCCAGCCTTATACCCGACGACTAGGCCACCGTGAAATTTTAATTATGCTGGAGTAATGAGAGTAATTTTAGCAATTTCATGTTTCACGTTTGATGTAAAATTACCGAAAATTATGTGATTACACCTGTTTGCCTACTTATGAGTACTTTGGCACAAAAATCCTAACGCAGGAATGCAGTATCCATGAATTTAGTAAGCATGAGCGGCTGCTAGCTGCTCCTGCTCATATTCTGTTGCGTTTAGTGCTTTTTCATAACATAAAATTCTTTCTTGGGTCCATTTTGGATGCAAGAATGTATTTTGCGCTAAGAAAATAGAGTTTAATCATAGTTTTGATCCCCACATAATTCTATGTAATCTTGCATAATTCTGGTGTAATTTTGCATAATTATGCTATAGTTACTCCGACCCCTACCGATCATCCCATTCTATTCAGGTAATGGGACTAATATGCAACTGTGCCAGACCTCACATACCCAGGTCAGTAGACTCAGCAGCTGTCTCAGCACGGTAATTCCACAACCTGATGTTTGAATGTCACTTCATCCTTCATTCTACAGTAACATGGAGAGTTGGTTGAGGCTCAGAAGACACTGGTGTAAAGCATGTGCCGTACCAAGACAAAGTACAATCACACTGACTCCTATGAAGGATGTAATGCAGGCTCCTACCAGCTCCTGTTGCATATGAAGTGGGGTTCATCCCTTGAGGAGCCCCCAACCTGCCAGGGGGCCCCCATTCAGTCCACGCTCAAGAAATAGCTTTGAAATATAGTAGACTCAGGGCCCACTTCTCACATTTTCCACATTCTCCAGGGGGGACCCATCACTCTGTGTTATGCCACTGACTCCCATAAGGTACTCTTGTTCTCCACAAGCAAGCATAATCATACAAGTAGTATAGATGAACACATACAAGAGGCACTATGTGGTAGCCAGGCTGTCTAATTCAAACATGTTGGAAATTAACCTACTGATTAAGGAGGGGGTGACACCCTACTCAAGCATCAACCACATTCTCTGCAGGGCGAAACCCAAGCAAACCCCAAATTAACGTGCTCGACCCCCAGATAGCTTGGCATAAAACCAGTCAGGCTTAGCAGAAAGGGAATGTGTAAAGTATTACACAACACAAGAAAAATCCCACACCAATTTAGAAACATAGAGCAACATTTAGAAACATAGAGAAAAATGTAATAAATGATTTGAGACCAAAACGACAAAAATCCAATCAGTAGAACTGGAGATATGCAATTTTAAAGATTTCAGTTAAGTACAGCACCTAAAGGCACTAAGTGCCTGTAGGAAAGTACCATCTTGCCTGGCATGTTACCCCCATATTTCACTGTATATATGTTGTTTTAGTTGTATGTGTCACTGGGACCCTGCCAGCCAGGGCCCCAGTGCTCATAAGTGTGCCCTGTATGTGTTACCTGTGTTATGACTAACTGTCTCACTGAGGCTCTGCTATCCAGAACCTCAGTGGTTATGACCTCTCATTTCTTTCCAAATTGTCACTAACAGGCTAGTGACCAATTTCACCAATTTACATTGGCATACTGGAACACCCTTAAAATTCCCTAGTATATGGTACTGAGGTACCCAGGGTATTGGGGTTCCAGGAGATCCCTATGGGCTGCAGCATTTCTTGTGCCACCCATAGGGAGATCTGACAATTCTTACACAGGCCTGCCAGTGCAGCCTGAGTGAAATAACGTCCACGTTATTTCACAGCCATTTACCACTGCACTTAAGTAACTTATAAGTCACCTATATGTCTAACCTTTACCTGGTAAAGGTTGGGTGCTAAGTTACTTAGTGTGTGGGCACCCTGGCACTAGCCAAGGTGCCCCCACATTGTTCAGGGCAAATTCCCCGGACTTTGTGAGTGCGGGGACACCATTACACGCGTGCACTATACATATGTCACAACCTATGTATAGCGTCACAATGGTAACTCCGAACATGGCCATGTAACATGTCTAGGATCATGGAATTGTCACCCCAATGCCATTCTGGCATTGGGGAGACAATTCCATGATCCCCCGAGTCTCTAGCCCAGACCTGGGTACTGCCAAACTTCCTTTCCCGGGGTTTCACTGCAGCTGCTGCTGCTGCCAACCCCTCAGACAGGTTTCTGCCCTCCTGGGGTCCAGCCAGGCCTGGCCCAGGAAGGCAGAACAAAGGACTTCCTCAGAGAGAGGGTGTTACACCCTCTCCCTTTGGAAAAAGGTGTCAGGGCTGGGGAGGAGTAGCCTCCCCCAGCCTCTGGAAATGCTTTGATGGGCACAGATAGTGCCCATCTCTGCATAAGCCAGTCTACACCGGTTCAGGTATCCCCCAGCCCTGCTCTGGTGCGAAACTGGACAAAAGAAAGGGGAGTGACCACTCCCCTGACCAGCACCTCCCTGGGAGGTGCCCAGAGCTCCTCCAGTGTGCTCCAGACCTCTGCCATCTTGGAAACAGAGGTGCTGCTGGCACACTGGACTGCTCTGAGTGGCCAGTGCCAGCAGGTGACGTCAGAGACTCCTTCTGATAGGCTCCTTCAGGTGTTGCTAGCCTATCCTCTCTCCTAGGTAGCCAAACCTCCTTTTCTGGCTATTTAGGGTCTCTGCTTTGGGGAATTCCTCAGATAACGAATGCAAGAGCTCATCAGAGTACCTCTGCATCTCTCTCTTCACCTTCTACCAAGGAATCGACTGCTGACCGCGCTGGAAGCCTGCAAAACTGCAACAAAGTAGCAAAGACGACTACTGCGACCTTGTAACGCTGATCCTGCCGCCTTCTCGACTGTTTTCCTGGTGGTGCATGCTGTGGGGGTAGTCTGCCTCCTCTCTGCACTAGAAGCTCCAAAGAAATCTCCCGTGGGTCGACGGAATCTTCCCCCTGCAACCGCAGGCACCAAAGAACTGCATCACCGGTCCTCTGGTTCTCCTCTCAGCACAACGAGCGAGGTCCCTTGAACTCAGCAACTCTGTCCAAGTGACTCCCACAGTCCAGTGACTCTTCAGTCCAAGTTTGGTGGAGGTAAGTCCTTGCCTCCCCACGTTAGACTGCATTGCTGGGAACCACGTGTTTTGCAGCTACTCCGGCTCCTGTGCACTCTTCCAGGATTTCCTTGGTGCACAGCCAAGCCTGGGTCCCCGGCACTCTAACCTGCAGTGCACGACCTCCTGAGTTGTCCTCCGGCGTCGTGGGACCCTCTTTTGTGACTTCGGGTGAGCTCCGGTTCACTCCACTTCGTAGTGCCTGTTCCGGCACTTCTGCGGGTGCTGCTTGCTTCTGAGAGGGCTCCTTGTCTTGCTGGGCACCCCCTCTGTCTCCTCACGCAATTGGCGACATCCTGGTCCCTCCTGAGCCACAGCAGCATCCAAAAACCCTAACTGCGACTCTTGCAGCTAGCAAGGCTTGTTTGAGGTCTTTCTGCACGGAAACACTTCTGCACAACTCTTCACGACGTGGAACATCCATCCTCTAAAGGGGAAGTTTCTAGCCCTTGTCGCTCTTGCAGAATCCACAGCTTCTACCATCCGGTGGCAGCTTCTTTGCACCCACAGCTGGCATTTCCTGGGCATCTGCCCACTCCCGACTTGATCGTGACTTTTGGACTTGGTCCGCTTGTTCCACAGGTACTCTCAGGAAATCCATCATTGTTGCATTGCTGGTGTTGGTCTTCCTTGCAGAATTCCCCTATCACGACTTCTGTGCTCTTTGGGGAACTTAGGTGCACTTTGCACCCACTTTTCAGGGTCTTGGGGTGGGCTATTTTTCTAACCCTCACTGTTTTCTTACAGTCCCAGCGACCCTCTACAAGGTCACATAGGTTTGGGGTCAATTCGTGGTTCGCATTCCACTTCTAGAGTATATGGTTTGTGTTGCCCCTATCCCTATGTGCCCCCATTGCATTCTATTGTGACTATACATTGTTTGCACTGTTTTCTATTGCGATTACTGCATATTTTGATATTGTGTACATATATCTTGTGTATATTTGCTATCCTCATACTGAGGGTACTCACTGAGATACTTTTGGTATATTGTCATAAAAATAAAGTACCTTTATTTTTAGTATATCTGTGTATTGTGTTTTCTTATGATATTGTGCATGTGATACTAGTGGTACTGTAGGAGCTTCACTCGTCTCCTAGTTCAGCCTAAGCTGCTCTGCTAAGCTACCTTTTCTATCAGCCTAAGCTGCTAGACACCCCTCTACACTAATAAGGGATACCTGGGCCTGGTGCAAGGTGTAAGTACCCCTTGGTACCCACTACAAGCCAGTCCAGCCTCCTACAGTGCCACTTGCGGTTATCTGGTCGTATGAGACACAGTGAAAGTCACAAGTTCAGGCCTACCGCGATGGTGTGCGGGCCGTGAAAAGGGACCTGGTTAGTCCTGCTGAAAGAGTTACCTTCAAAGCCCAGTGTAATTCTGCTTGTGGTGGAACGGGCCATGAGTTGCAGGGAGCCTCTGGAGCTTGTTATGTCCCTGGAGCTCAGAACAGGAGGCCAGTCAGCTAACACTTGGAGTTACTTCAGCCTGGGATAATGGGTGCAGGTCCACTCTTGCTTCTCAGCAAGCAGGGCAGCTTGGCAGCAGAGTAGCAGGGCAGCGGTTTAGCAATCCTTCTGGCAGCAGAGCAGCACAGCAGTCCTTCTTCTATAGTATCTACAGGCCTAGAGTTATACTGAAGAGTTGAATATGAGGGTCCATTATTTATACTTGGTGCCCACTTTGAAGAAGGGGAGATTTGCCTTTGAAGTGCTTGAAGTTTTTTGCATCTGTTGCCCTGGCTCTAAACTGGCTACATGGACAATGCACTAGTGACACATTCTTTGTGTGAAGGTAGGGCATAGCCTATTCAATTGCAAGTAAACCTGTGCCCAGCTCCTCTCCCATCCTGCCAGCTGATGGCCCAACCAGGCATGCCTAAACCCTCCAAAGGGTGGCTGTCTGAGAGGAATAACAAAGTTCAACTTCCAACTACACCTAGTCATGTGACCAGGGAACAGGCCGCAGGCACCAAAAGATTGCCATCTTTCTAATAGTGGCATTTTCAGAATTGTGTTTAACATCCAACTTGACCATTTAAGACTGTTTTAAATTACAATTCTTTAGATACCAAAGTCACCATTCCTACCTGCTCCTAATGGGAAGTTACCACTTATTTAATGTAATAAGGTAACCCAATGGTATCCGATGGAAGCAGCAGTAGTGAAAAATGAATTTAAAAGTTTTCCACTCTGTAAAAATTAAAAATACATGTCCAACCTTTTTAAATACACTGCACCCTGCTCTGTGTACTATTTAGGGCCTACCTAAGGGGTGACATATGTATTAACAAGCATTTACAATGCATCGGGTCTCGCGTTTGCTCATGTTAGAGCTGATCGCGTTGTAAACTCCTAACCCGACTTTTCACCTATCGGGCAAAAGTGCATTTATGTACATAACCCGAAAAAGTGAAATCAAGTATGTAAAGCGCTCGACTTCTGCCAAGCGAGATCGGGCTCGTAAATTAGAGAAAAAAAAGTCCACGAGCCCGATGGAAAACAGCGAGCCTCATATGTTTTCTGTACTTGGTCGCTGCGCTGGAGGAGGGCTAGCCACCGGAAAAAGGCATGCCATATGCGTGCCTTCGACTAATGAAAGCAAGCAGATTTTATTAGGGAAGCCCACCAACCAATAAAAAACACTGATGTGAAGTTGACAGTGCTCTGAGCCCTTTTATAAATACAAAAGAGTCTCTCTGCAAAACGCATGCGCGAGCGCATGCAACGCAGGCTCGACCCTAAAAAGGAAGGTTCAGCCCTGGCAAACAGTTCCTTTTGCCAGGTCAAAATGGTAGTTTAAAACTGCACACACAGACTTCAGTGGCAGGCCTGAGACTCATTTTAAAGTCTACTTCAGTGGCTTGGACAATAAGTGCTCCAGACCAACTAGCAGCACTTAATTTACAGTTCATGGGTACATACATGTAGTGCCACTGTACTAGGGACATACAAGTAAATCAAATGTTCCAACTGCATGTAATCCAGTTTCATCATATGTAAAGGAGAGAGCACAAACAGTTTAGCACTGATTAGCAGATGTAAAGTGTGCATGGTCCTAAAGTCAACAAAAACAGGACGGTGAAGGCAAAAAGTTTGTGGATGACCCTGCAGGAAAGGCAAAGTCCAACAAAACATAAACTAGGTTTTATTACAGCTAAAACCTACAAATACAACTAAATCTAATGAGAATGCATGGTAACTACCCCATCATTTCAACTTGTGCTCCTAATGATAAGTAAAAGTGGGCATCAAGTGTTGCACTATGGATGGTGGTGTAGCTATTGATGGCAGATCTCTGAAAAAATCAAGAAAACAACTAAGTCCAGCCATGGAGGATGACTGGCATTAATGCCAAGGGTAAAGCTGACCAGGAGAGTCCTTCTGGCTGATGGATGGACCAGGCTCCCTTGACTATGGCAAAGCTTCAAGAACCCAAAGCCTTGGCGACTTCTATGTCATGTGAGGCTATTTCAGATCACACTGAACCAGACTCCTCTTGCAGCTGCAGGGTATCTGCTATAAAAGGTGACTGCCCCATACACTCTCCAGTCTATCCCCTTATTATTTGGAATACAGGTGAATCTACTGTTTTTAAAGGTGGAGCCTGCGTCAGGGACTTTCATGAAACTCAGCTTAGGACAGTCCTTCTAGTGTCATTCAAGCTAAAGTCCATTCTATTTGTGACTTTCTTGTAAAGTATGCCACATGTTGGTTAAGTGATAGCAACTCCCTCAACTAGAAAGAGATGCCCACTGCTGGCTCCGTCAAGGAAGGGTGAAGGTTCTTTAAAAAGGTGTGCTAGCAGCCTTCCATGAACAGGGACCATTTACATTTGTATCTCCAAGCCCACAAGATAGAAAACAAATGATTTAAGCACAACTCAGCACTCCAGAAAGTCCATTATACGTTCTAAAATGTTTCCTTAAAAAAACTCCAGAAAATGTAAAAAGATTATGTTAGGATCCATTTGAGACCTTTTAATTTGATCGAATTCCATCAGAACTGGAAACAACAGAGTTCCTCAATTGTAGGCAGGTTTCATGGGTCAGGACAATAAATACTAATGCATATTGTATGTTGTTGCCTGGCTCCTTTGATAAAAGATATGCTTTAAACCCCTTCTTCGCACATTTAGTGGTTTACGTTTGCTTAAAGGCTGTTAAAAGTTGTAAGAACTGCCCATGGCGTGTAAGTGGCTGACTTCTTTGTAAAATTAATTAAAGTGGCTTATAAAAAGTAGAAGTCATGAAGCCATCTTAGGTTGTCACCACCCTGGTCTATTAATATGCAATGTACCAGTGCTTTTAGTGGAATTAAAAAGGTAGGGGTTTCTAAAGTGGGTGCCAACAAAGAAGCGCAACTAGAAATCCTTTTTAAGAGGCATGGCCTAATTCTTTAAAGACATAGCTTAAACATTTGCATACAAATCTGAATTGAAAATTGTTGGAAATGGCCCTCTTTGCAGGGTTATCCCCAAACTTTTTGCCTTCTTCCTCCTATTTTTTCAGGTCTGTTTTTGCTGGTTTATTGTCTCTGCACACTTTAGTGTGGCACAATGGTTAGAGTGGCAGACCCTGATGCAGAGATCTAGCCTGGGACCAGGGTTCAATTCCCACCTTGGTGGGTCTTGGGCTCAATTCCCTTGGACCAGATAATTCTCGTCTCTGTGCCTAATCTAATTAATGGGTCCCACTCTGTAACTCTGGGCAATAGCTTGCTTAATCTCCAAAATGGCCCTGACAGCACTTGGATGCCTGACTTTACCCTGGGGTTGCCCAGGAGTGGGTGCCTTACAGGGAAAACCCAGGAGGGGTTCCATAGATGTATGCGTACAGCACCTTGAGACCCTAATGGGTGAGTAGTGTGCTATACAAGTGTGAAGTTTACCAGTGCTAAAATGCATTTGTTCTCTGTGTAAATTGTACTGTTGATTGGTTTATCCATGATTGGCATATTTGATTTACTGGTAAGTCCCTAGTAAAGTGCACTAGAGGTGCCCAGAGCCTGTAAATCAAATGCTATAGTGGGCCTGCAGCACTGGTTGTGCCACCCACATTAGTAGCCCGGTAAACATGGCTCAGACCTGCCACTGCAGTGTCTGTGTGTGCAGTTTTAAACTGCCAATTCGACTTGGCAAGTGTACCCACTTGCCAGGCCTAAACCTTCCCTTTTACTACATGTCAGGCACCTGTAAGGTAGGTCATAGGTAGCCCCAGGGGCAGGGTGAAGTGTATGTTTAAGGTAGGACATATACTAATGTGTTTTATATGTCCTAACAGTGAAATACTGCCAAATTCGGTGTTCACTGTGCAAGGCCTATCTCTCTCATAGGTTACCATGGGGGCTGCCTTTAAATATCCTTAAAGCGCAGATTCCCTTTAAGAGCAGATAAAAATGTGGAGTTTAGGGTCTCTGAACTCACAATTTAAAATACATCTTTTACTGAAGTTGGTTTTTAAATTGTCTGTTTGAAAATGCTACTTTTA
Organism: Pleurodeles waltl; assembly: GCF_031143425.1. Classification (NCBI taxonomy): domain Eukaryota; kingdom Metazoa; phylum Chordata; class Amphibia; order Caudata; family Salamandridae; genus Pleurodeles; species Pleurodeles waltl. Next base: position 288,689,800 of record NC_090448.1, on the reverse strand, counting down.
GAAAGTAGAAATGTTCTTGCTTTAACCATTCTCTGACTCTGCTTGTTTGTGGATTGTCTGTCTGGGTCAGTTTAACAGTTGGGCTGTTTTGCACCTCTCTAGACAGTGACACAAAAGGGAGTGGGGAGTAGCCTACATATCCTGATGAGCAATCTGAGCTAGAGAGGAGAGAGGAGTGGTCATTCACGCCTGAAAAGACTGTGCCTGCCCTCACACAATGCAGTCTCCGACCCCCTGGTGTGCATCTGGGGCCTGGCCTGGACAAGGAAGATTCTTGCAACAACTTGAGACTTTGCTTTGAAGTTTGCCAACTTCAAAGGCAGAACAGGGTATAAAAAGAGAACCCAAAACCCCAGACTGTTAGAATCTTTCTGGAATCAAGAGGAACCTCTGCCCAGGAGAAGAGCTGAAGGAGGAGTACTGCCCCTTTGCTGTTATGCTTTGCTGGACTGGCCTGCAGTGGCTGCTTCTGCCTGAAAAGAGAGCAAAGGGTGAACTTTGCTGTGTGTCCTGCTTGAGAAAGTTCTCCAAGGGCTTGGAGTAGAGCTTGCCTCCTGTTGGAAGTCTCAGGAACATCAAAGACTTCAGTTTCCTCGACCTGCAGCACTGGGAACTGTGTGTTTGTGCTGTTCAAGAGGAGAAACCTCTGCACCACCACCAACGAAGCCACTAGCCGCACCGTGACCTGCCGACGCCACACGGAGTCACATTGCCCCGCTTTGCACCGTGACCCTGGTCCCACCGACACCATCAGACGACTTCACCGAGCCGCTGCTCGCACCACAACCTGTGGGCCCTGCATTCTGGCATCACCTGCTCACACTGCAGCCTGGTCCTCCCTGACGACAATGCTCCTGCTGACACTGGTGCCGCTGCCTGCACCGTGGCTTGTGGACACCGCTTGTGAGGAGCACGAAGCACTGTCCCGTCCCGCACCGCAGCCCCGGTCCACTGACGCCAGCACCATCGACTCCAGTGTCGTCACCAGGCATCCCTGCCTGCACTGTGGCCTGTGGACACCGCTCGTGAGGGTCACGCAGCACCGTCCTGTCCCACACTGCTGGCTTGGGCCTACCGACGACAGTGCTTCCGCAACGATGACGCCACTGCCTGCACCGTGGCCTGTGGACACCGCACTTTGCACCGCCCCGCTTCACACTGAAGCCCTGTTCTCACCGATGCCGCTGGACGCCATCACCGAGCCGCTGTCTGCACCGTGACCTGTGGGCACTGCATGTCTCATTGTCCCGCTTCGTACCGCAGCCCCGACGCCATCCATGCCAGTGCTCCTGACTTCATCAGCCTGGAGATCGATCTGCAACACGTGTGACTTCAAGGGCCAGACGAATGCTGCACCGACTCTGGAAGTGACACCGCGAAGTCAGCGATGCCGCTCTCCGGAGCTCACCACGAGGAGCACGACGCCCTACAAATCCAAGGTCCTGTTTGCGGTTCTTCCCCACACTGTAGCTGGCCCGCGACGCTGTGGCCGGCCTGAACTGTTGGTTTTGTTGATCACTACGCCATGATAGCCCCAGGTGGAGCTATTGACTTCAAGGAACTGTATTTTTGAGTAAATCTTGCAGAATTCATATTTTTATTACTGTATGTTGGATTTTTATTGTATTTGGTCTTGTTTTACACAGATAATTATTGGCTATTTTTCTAAAACTGGTGTGGTGTCCTTTTGTATTGTTTTCACTTATTACTGTGTGTTATGTGCAAATGCTTTACACATTGCTTCTGAGATAAGCCTGACTGCTGGTGCCAAGCTACCAAGGGGGTGAGCAGGGATTATCTGAGCGGATATCTCCCTTATCCTGACTAGAGTGAGGGTCCCTACTTGGACAGGGTGCAAACCAACTGCCAACTAGAGACCCCATTTCTAAATAAAATGTTTCCATACTGAAAACATGCAATTTTGAATTAAACATTGCTACGACCTCCATCCACTTTACCCCACTCTCCTCTGTTAGACATACCATTTTTCTCCTCACATCTTTCTAAAATTCTCCATCTGTATATCTCAAGCACCACCTTCCTCTTCATTGCTCTTTTCACTCTGTCCTTCTGCATGTACCTCTTTTTGTCACCTCCACTTTACCATTATTTATCTCTCTTTCGTTCTACCTGCAAACACCATTTTCTCTTCCTTTGGCACAGTCAATATTTCAATAGCTTTGTACACCTCCTTCACACTCTTTCACATAAAATGGTAAATTTAATTAACACACATGTGACCATCGCTCTGATCGCTCTACAGAGAAGCCAAGGTTTGTATGAACATGTAGTTTGTGCACCTTTGTGACCCACTGATAGGCACTGTGAGGAATTCACACTTCCTTTAGCCTCAGACTTCCAAGCTGTCAGTTGTGCCCTTTCATAAACACATATACTCACCATGAACTCAACAAGTGGTGACTCAGTTCAAAGTATGTGCTATATAAAAGTGAAGTGTTGCATGACAAAATTAGAGAAAAAACATGTGGAAAAGCAAGTATTCCTAGGGAATGCAAGATGAAGTAAAACATGAAATATAAACAGGGACTGCATTGGACATGGATCAACTTAAAGGTTTTTACAGGCAACTTTTTATACAGAGTATTAACTAGGTTTTGTGTTGTGTCGTAATTTATTGTATTAGTATTTACTAAGCGATCAATAAATAAGAATTCTTTCACTATACTAATATTACACAAATGAGTGAACATTCCAAGGCCAGACACAGGTTTGTGTTGTAGTCCTGTGGGAGCAGGGGGGGCATGCAATTTTGACACCCCCAAAATTGACCTCAACAGAGCGACCACAATACTATGACTCCAAGAGTATGTTAAACACAGTCTGATGAGGCAGTATGCTCATGAGTTAAGGAACCTCTCAACTAATCATAAGATCAGAAACCAGTCAATTAAGTGAAAGAGGCCCACTCAATAACTACATTCCAGATCAGTGGAAGTGTTAAAGAATTGTATTTCAAAATTCAAAACAAGGCGACACAGAGTCAGAGCCATGAAGGCTCTCATCAAACAGGGCATTACGGAGAAGTATTTTAATTCCCATGTGGGCTGCAAACTCAAGAGAGAAATGGACAGCTCCCCTAGTAGCATCTAAGCTTTTAGGAAAGTCTTCTGGCTCACCCCCAAAATCAAACATTAGTCTTGAATATGAAATTAGAACCATTCTGGTATGATCAGATATTTTACAGTCATAGCAAATCAGAGCACAATTCTATTCAGCACCATACTGCCTTAGCATCTATGCACTATCCCACTACATGAATACTTATTCTGCCAGTTAATGCTAATGTCTTCCAGAGATGGTGGAACAGACTAGATACATGAACAACTGCAAACTATTATGAATGGATAATATACAGTGGACTAGCAGAAGAACCTTGGAACCAGATACAGTTTTGTGACTAATCTGGGGAAGATTCATTGAAAAGAACACGAACAATGTCTATGGATATAAACAAATATGATTCTGCTTGACTGCATGCTGTAGAAATAACTAATAGTTAAATGTGCAGGGGGAAGACAGGGGTGACATCCGTTTTGAAAAGGATGGGTGCTAAGCACTAATAGGTCAGGAAAACACACTTCTATACTTGATGGGAAACTTGTTTAAAAGATAACAGTACTATATTAGTGTTTTCACATGTAATCGAGTGTTAAACTGCATTTTGTGCATTATCATGAATGCACAAAAATATAAATACACAAAAATCTTCAACAATTCTGACTACAGAGAAGGTTTCCACTGAAGACTGATTGACAGAGGGCTGTTTCGTCGGGGCGTGGTGTGAGTGTGGTACAGATCCGTCACTGCTAGGCCAGTACACAAAATTCCATAACACCGGGGCTCCTGCTCATCTTCTGTGATCCCCGTCATAAACTCAGGGAATTTACCTCATAACTGTACTGCGAACCCCCTGCTGGTTGTAGGACCCCCAAGCTCCGGTTGCTGCTTTTTCCTTGTGTGTGGCTGGAAATACACCTCTCTCTACCTGTGAAAAGAGTGGCCCACTTGCCGGATACGATAAATTGAGGTGTTCACGAGGAGCGTGCTGCGCAGGGCACCACAGAGACACGTCCGCTTCCTGCGGGGGTGACACGAGGCCGGGCTCCCCTCGGAACGCAGCCATGCCATTCTCAGAACGGACAAAAGAGGCTTGTTTTCGGTTATTAATTAAGCCATCTGCCTCCTATTAAAGCCAGCTTGCCTCTGCGTTCAGCCTTTATCGAGACAAGCGCTGGAGGGCTGGTTGGCGCCTTTGAAGCCTGGGGATATTCGCTTGATCTGCCTAATATGGTTCCTATTTTCTGGCGGATGAGGTCAACACTGATGCTGGCCTTTTACACGCCAGTACCGGGCCCGGCCTCCCGCAGGTGGCTAGGCGTTCTTAAGACATCGAAGCAAACACTTCATCCTCTTTCCTGAAAGGCTGTGCTCTGACCCATAATAAGCCGTGTGTCAAAAGGAGGTGCCAAGGCTGGTACCTTCCCAGTAGCATGACATATTCCTCTTCTATAGCCGAAGGGCAACCCAAGGCACTCAGCACAGAGCAAGTAGTCCACTCCATTACTTCTGGGTGGGTGCAATTTGGAGTCACTACCTGTCAATCGTTTATCGTGCCGAGGCCCTTACATGGTCTACAGTCCTTGTTCGTGATTGCTCCCTCATACAACCAGGCTTCATATGTTTGACACGTTATTGCCAGTACCACTGAATTATGTAGTTCTGCGACTGCCTCATTTTCCGCATAGTTATGGGTTTTCCACATTTACCACATAATCCACGATCTGCTGCATAATTTGCAGATTTAAAAAAAAAAACATACTTTTCTATCTCAAATGGAGGAACAACACTTAAAATATGGAGACTCCTGCTGCCACATAGTCAAAGCCATTCGCAAAGGCTGCCTGGTCACTTTTCAGTTGCTGGTTGCTGTATTTGGGTGTTAAAGTGGTACTTATGTGGTGAAACCTTTGCTAAGACTTTGTTAACGTGTAAAATGACTAAATGATGAAGTAATACTTTGAAAAAATGTGCTGCATTACACTGCATAAATTGCCTTTTCTTGATGCGTAATTTGGTCTTCCCTGCTGCATAACTTGGTCCTCCTCTGCCACATAATTCCGGTGACCGTGCTTCTCAGTCACACATTTCCTTTCCCCTTCTCTCTAGTTCATCCTCAGTCGCCCTTCCCAAGTTGCCTTCATTTGCCCAGATTTCTTTGTCGGTCATTTATTACAATGCTCTTGGCTAAAGCTGCCGTTTGTTAGTCATCTTTCACACAAACTCCTCCCCACCCTTTTCCTCTAGGCCCCTTATTTCCCCATGTTGTCACCTGTAAAAACCTCAGATGACATCCATCTCCCTATGGTGACCTCACAAAAACACCATTCTCATGCTGTAATTTATCACTCTCCTGCAATGCTCTTTACTGCTGCTGTGATAAACGAACCCTCACACCTCATTTCGCCATGGTACTTCTCAAACACTCTCCTCCTTCCTTATAATGCATGACGTGTCTTTCCGTGTTGTTGCCGTTCAACATTAGCACATGTTTTTTTAGGCCTGCACAAAATCTTAATTACACCAGAGTAATCGGAGTAATTTTGTTAACTTCATGTTACTCTTTTAAATTAAAATTACGTGAGTACGCCTACAGGTAAGGAGTACAGGTACAATAAACGTAGTGAATGCGAACAGCTAGTAGCCCATGCTGTTCATGTTCTGTTGCATTTAACGCTATTTGCTTGCGCAAAATTGAATCCCCCGTCCATTTTGGACGCAAGGATGCATTTCGCGCTAAGAAAAAACCCATTAAATGGGGGGTTACGATCCTTGCATAATTCAACATAATCTCACATAATTTAGCATAATTACAATACAGGAAATTACACGAGTTACGCCCATCCCTACTATTTTCGCCATCGCTGTAATCCATCACCACACTACTCACACAACACCCAGGTGCCTTCAATGTTTTCAGTCAAACCTGCCATAAATATTATCTTCATATGTCATCATCATTCACCTTCGGGAAACGTCCGGAACAATGAGTCTGGAACAAAGCATATGTTAACAACGCTTGCGTGAACAACGACTCCCTTTTTCCCTGCCTTAACAATGCATGTGCTGAACAACGCATATGCATGGTTATGGCAGAGAAAAAGGGAGAGTGCATCGGGAGAGGATGCAGTCAGGTAAGTGGGGCTGGGGCAGGGTTGGGGGAAGTTTTTAGGGGTGGGGTCAGGGTAGTTTGGTTTTTAGGGGTAGGGGTAAGTAAGTGGGGCTGGGGTTGGGGGTAGTTTTCAGCGGTGGGGTGGGGCAGTTTGGTTTTTAGGGGCTGGGGTGGGGGTTGGGGTAGTTTGGTTTTTAAGGGTGAGGGGTCAGGGTAGGTAAGTGGGGCTGGGGCAGGGTTGGGGGTAGCTTTTAGGGGTGGGTGGCGGGTAGTTTGGTTTTTAGGTGCAGAGGGTCAAGGTAGTTTGGTTTTTAGGGATGGGGGTTGGGGGTAATTTTGTTTTTAGGGGCGGGGTGGGATAATTTTATTTTTAGGGGCGGGGTGGGGCGGTCTGGGTAGTTTTGATTTTAGGGGCGGGTGAGGGGTTTGGGCAAATAAGTGGGACAGGTTTGGGGGCAGTTTTTAGGGGTGGGGGTTGGGGTAGTTTGGTTTTTAGAGGTGGGGGTAGGGTAGTTTTATTTTTAGAGGCAGGCTAGGTGAGTTTTGATTTTAGGGGCGGGTGGGGGATCAGGGTAGGTAAGTAGGGATGGGAAAGGGTTGGGGTAGTTTTTAGGGGTGGGGTTGGGGTAGTTTGGTTTTTAGGAGCGGGGTGGGGGTCGGGGTAATTTTGCTTTTAGGGGTGGGTGGGGGGTCAGGGTAGTTTTGTTTATAGGGGTGGGGCGGGTAGTTTTGTTTTTAGGGGCGGGGTGGTGGTCGGTTGTTCTTAGGGTGAGTGGGGGGTCGGAGTTTTAGGGCTCAGGGTGGGTGGCGGGTTTAGGGTAGTTTTCTTTTTAGGGGCAGGGTTTAGGGTAGTTTTGTTTATAGGTGGGGGTTGGGGTAGTTTGGTTTTTAGGGGCGGGTCGGTTTAGTTTTGTTTTCAGGGGCGGGGGGTCAGTTTAATTTTGTTTTGAGGGTCAGGTGGGGGGGTCTGGGTAGTTTAGTTTTTAGGGGTAAGGGTGGGAGGGTCAGGGTTGTTTTGATTTTGGGGGTGGTCGGGTAGTTTTGATTTTAGGGCGGGTGTGGAGGTCGGTTGTTCTTAGAGAGGAGGATGGGTCGGGGAAGGTTTAAGGGCCCAGGGTTGGTGGGGGGTAATTTAGTTTCTAGGGGTGGGGGTCGGGGTAGTACTGTTTTCATGGGGGGGTGGGGGGTCAGGGTAATAGTGTTTTAGGGTGGGTGGTGCGGTGGAATGTTAGAACCAGGCATGCCTTTCCCACACATGCCTTTACTAGGCATGCTTTTACAACGAAAAAACGTTATAAAGGCATATGTGGAAACAACGCGGTCGTTCTTCCGACCGCGTTGTTCAAGCATGCGTTGTTCCAGCCTTTGTTGTTCCTCATACAATCTTCACCTTCTCAATCCTCGCACCTCCATGTCAGTGCTTTAATTGGACACACACTTTATGACTGTATGATTACCAACACTTCTTCAATTTGAAAAGGAATGGTACTAGTACTTCAAAGCAGACGTGCAGTACTTCTAATGGGAGACTACCAGCACTTCTTGGCCACAAACCGAGGCGTGCAAGTACTCTAATTTAGAGAGTACCTGCACTGCCCCATGTTATAACCAGCCCCCTTCTGTTATCATCATTCACCCTACACAGCGTGCTTTCCCATTGCTTCAATCAGGCAACACCCCCACACAACTTTCACTCCCATATATGGTAGTTATTTATCCCCTCACAGGTCACTCATCTAGATTTCAGTTGCCAGTCAGACGTATTCTTTTCTCCTGTTGTCAGTCATCTATCATAAATAGAATAGCCATCTTCATTGTTGTCAATCCCCTCATGTTGTTGGGAACAGCTCGCATAAAAAATACATTCTTGCTGTCAGTAGCAATGATGTTACTGGTCCTTTTCCCCTTGTTTCTTTCAACCACTCGAAGAGCTTACTTGTCACAATGTTGTCACCACTCGCCCATCTCAACACTGTCATCAGTACCCTTTACATGACATAACTCTTCTCCTCCCTTGCCCCTCCCACAGTACCCTCTTACTCTGCATGTCATCAGCCACCCACACACATTCTCTTTTTACCCATACTCTCATTAGTCACATCTTATTGACATCCTTGCCCCCAAACAACATTCGCCTATAAATATTATCAATATCACCATCCCACACTTTATCCTCCTCCCAGTATTGCAGTCATTCACACATCAGGCATCCCTTATATTTATACAGTTACTGTCAGGCTGTTCATCAGGTCCTGAAGCTGTGGGGACCGCCTACCAGAATATAGAGTGGGAGCCCCTGCTTGTGCTTCACGTTGAATGGGAGGCTGAGTATCTATCCTGAGAGAAACATGAGGCTCCTCCACTCCCTGAACTAGATCACTTGAACAGTTAATTCTAGGATCATAGTCTATTATCACAAATAGCACATATGTCATCTTGTTACTTTGAAAATAACTCTTTATTAGAAAACTGGATAGTTGGAAGTTCCATTGAGGACAATGAAGGGGCAAAGAGCTAATAATAGCTTATTTTCCAAAATCCAATGCACGTCTTTCTGTTTCCCTCTATTTTAGAAAATTGTAACCTGCGTGGGTGAAATGTTCTTATACCATTGTATCACTTCCCCCTCAGACTATAACAGGTCTTTAAGGCCCTGTTTCTCGTCACAGGCCCTCGCCTGTGGCGTGGACATATTACTCAGAACCAGGGCCTAGAAGTGTACTATAGCCCCTTGTTAGCAGGCTATAGATCTGTAATAAATGCCTTAGAATCATACATATTCAGAATTAAAACAATAGCATGGATATTGAAAAATATAATATATTTGATAGGGACTTGTTCTGCGACTGGCAGACCTATTAATGGTTAGTTCTGTGGTTTGTTTTGGCACAATACTTCTCGTATAATAAAATGGAACAATGTAGCCTTAAAGAGTTAAGCTTAATAGATAGCCCCTAAGCTGCCAAGAGTGCAGAAAGTTTTAAATAATCGAGTCTTTGGCGGTTTTTTCGAGGTCCAAATCGACAAATAGCTGAGTTTAGTGGCACTGACCGGGTTTTGTATTGTTAAGCCTGTTGTGGGATTAAGGCTTCTTTTCAGTATGTGTTGGATACGTTGATATGCACGTCGAATTAATGCAAATTTAGCCGAGTCCCTACTGGTCACAATTAACATTTTCTGGGCTAGCAGTCTTAGGATCTTTTGGTAATTAGCTGCGACTGTCATCGGACACTAAAGTCTAAATGACCCCACAATCAGTGATCCACCTTTCGTGGTTCCAATGTCACTGAGGAATTGGAATATCAGATCAAGCTCCAGCTAATTAATGTTAGGTGGCCCCAAACCAAAAAAATATATATATATGTTTAGATGTTTTTATTGTCCAAGATGCAATGGTATAAAAATGCATGATCTAAAGGGATTTGTGAAATATGGAATTAATTATCATAAGCAGAGCCTCCATGCCACTCTGCAGAGCCTTGTCGTAGTCAGGGACACTAGGGGCTTGATTTATGAAAAGTTTGCACCGGATTTGCATAATATTTTGATACAAAAGTGGCGCAAACATACAAAATACAATTATATTTTGTAAAATTGTGCCGCTTTTACATCAAAAAATGATGCTAAGGCGGCACACACTTTTCATAAATCAGGCCCTAGGGATATGGGGCATAGAAGACTAAATTATGTGGCAAGTTTATCTAAATCATGTGGCAAGAATGTTAATTACGCAGACGTTCTCTGGCAGTTATATTTTCATCTATGTGAGCTAGTTTTGTTTTTGTGAACTCTGCAAGTTGTACAAATCCTGTTGCATAAATTTAGTAGCTCTTACAATTAACCATTGTTTTACCAACAAATTATTCAAAAAAAGTAAACAAATCCTAAACACTCTAATTTCCGTCAGTGTCCATTTTTGCTGTAAAAAACAGCTATTTCTAGCTAACTTCCTAAAATAAACCTTTAACATATTAGATACATAACTGGTAGCCTGTTATATGGCCCTATATAGCAACCTTGGGGTTCTGGGGGCATTTACAAGCCACTTGATCTTTGTTTTCATCGTTTATGATGTCGCCAGAACTCCTTCCTTCAGTATTAGACTATATTAGCTTTGGTTATGAACCCTTAATGTGTGTTTGAAATACAATTGATTCAATTTACAGCTATGGTACATTTGTGATTATAAAAATACATTTAAAAAGCATTGAAGTTCGCCAGAGATGGTTGGGTTAACCATCACTTATGCCCCTGCCATGCACTCCTTATGATCAAACATATGAAAACGTTCATGACATAAGTGACATTTCATATGACAACACAGGTTTCACCAAACCAAGCAAAGGCACTTTCTTGATTAACATTCTTGGTGTAATTCCGTTCAGCTGATTTTTCTCTATAAAGGAGCAAAGAATCCTATGGGAATTAAAATGGGAAATGTCACCTTTTTAAGCTCCTTTAACACTTTCCTCAGTGGATCCAAAGAGGATGAACATGTTTCTTGGAACGTTTTGTGTTGTTTAGTTGAACAGAACCAAAGTTATTAGGAAAACAAAAAAATGCTATTCAATGAAATCTTTGATCTAACCATAACTGCACAGGGATTCTATCTATCTATCTATCTATCTATCTATCTATCTATCTATCTATCTATCTATCTATCTATCTATCTATCTATCTATCTATCTATCCATCCATCACTGGTTGTTGTTTAACAATGCCTAAGATCTGAGATGTAGGTGGGTCTTGTTGTCCCTAAACTGAGTGGTCGCTGGCTCGAAGCCAGCCATGGAAGGATCAGAAGGGCCATCAGGAGTGGACACTGTTCCATCACATTAACCCAAAGAATGTGCGTGAAGCCCATTCTCTATGCCACACCAGATGAAAAGTAGGAGTTGCTTGGGATGACATGGCAATCAGTAATCCACACGTGAGAAATGTCAGGGTTGGGACTTGGAGATTGCGCACAAGGTCAGCATTTAGGGCTTTTGCTCACCTTCACTAGCGACTTCATTGGTCTGCTCGTATATATCTCTGTTGAGATGTTATTAGAGGTCTGCAGCTTTACCTTGTTTGCATCTTTGCCATTCTTCTTTCTCTGACTGGACCAGTGCTCCAGGCAGGGGCTGCTGCACAGACAAGGGCAAATGTCTTCATATGTGATCTTATCCCAGGTTAGACACAAAGCAAGGTGATCACTGTCAACAAAATACTCCAGGTCCATGATGTCAGATCAGAGAGAGTCTTCAAGATTCTGACTTCATGTGTTGATACTGACTCCAAGTTGAAGGTATGTATTTGATGTTTATGTTTGTGTTGTGTTTATGTTTGCCACGGAGAGAACACGTTTCAAAGTTAAAGGTGTCCTCCAATCATGTAAGGAAGCCATATCACAGACTATGTTCCGGGGCTAAACAAGTGCTTGTCATATAGGCTAGAACTGGATATTTATTCCAATTTCATGGCATTATTGAGGTCAAAACCTTTTTGGTCAGTTACCTTAGCTTTTTGGAAAGTGTAGCTAAGTAGAATAAACGTGGAGTCACCCAGGTCAGAGAGAAAACAAGGCCCAACCTCCAGGGACAATGGAAAGGGTGGGTCACATGGATGGTGCTAGCTGGCACAAACTTGTATTGCGTGCACATTGAACATTTAAAAAGGGCACATTAATGGGTCGTGTCTTGTGTGCCCTGAGTAATGGCTGTGGCTAACTGAGCTTAGCAGTACATTGTAGGCCGTCTCAGCGGGTACTCCTTCAATCTGACTTCCCTTCTGTCAGAAGCATGGCAAATGTTGTGGAGGTGATTAAGCGTTACTTCGCCATAATTATGGCTTCCTGCAACACCTCCACCGGCCGCGATGTCTGGTGTTTTTCACTGCCACATCTTTTCCTCACTGAAATGGCAGTCATTTTATAATATCCAGAGCTTCCTCTGCTGTTTCCTCACGGCACGGTACAATCATTCCTGATACCAATTATGAGCACACACTCATTCTAACCACTATTTTACTGACTTTCCTCGTGCCCAGGAATATTGGATTTCTATTAGTAGTTTATGTGACTTTTTGAGGTGCCTGCTGTCTAACTTCTTTACCATCTCTGCACTATAAACTTTCAACTGGTGGCATATATTACTACATTTTTTATATTCTTCATGTAAGTATAAGTTTATGCGCAACTTGTGCAAACTTAAGCTCATCTATAACATTTCATCTGTTCTCATGGCTGCCCATTCTTCTTTAGAAGCCATGCCTTCAGCCATTCTCAAATTAAATTTGATATTGAAACCTCAGTCAGCTGGCTCATCAAAGAGACTTAAGTATGACCCACCATCTACAGAAAAGAATACTTTGTCTATTGTAATAGAGAATTTGCTAGAAGAAATTTGCACTTTGTGTCCATTTGTAGAGGAAACTAATACTAGAATTGAAGCCTTGAACACAAAGTGGTGTGCTATGGACGAGTGTCATACAGAAGCTGAATAACTTATCAGTGAGCTTCATGATGAATCCTCAAAATACCTTCTATGCAAAAAGAAATTCACGCTCTTCAAAAACATGCTGAAGATTTGGAAAATAGAAATCGCCATAACAACCTTCACATTCATGGTCTCCGGGAAGAGGTTGAGGGCAGGGATCCTGTTTCCTTCTTTACTAACTTCTTACCACAGCTTTTAGATTTACCCAAGTCCATGGCCCTCAATATTCAAAGGGTCCATATGCTGCGAGGTAAGTCTCTGACACCTTCTTCTTCAACTAAACCCAGAGGCATCATGATCTTATTCCTGGAATACATTGATCTTCTCAAGGTTCTACAAGTCGCCAAATCCAAAAAGGCAATTACTGTACTTTGGCTCCAAGCTCTAGTTCACACAGGATGTTACCAAACCAACAGCAGATACACAGAAGGACTTTCTCTCACTTCGTCTGCCATTGCGATCCATGGGTGCACCTTTTTGCCTTCAGCAGCCTTGTATTTTTAAGGTCACTTATAAAGATAATTCATCTACTTTTGACAATCCTTCAGACCTGAGAAAGTTCCTGAGAGCAAACTCTACAACTTCCATGGACGTTGCTGGTTCTTCTACTTGAAATGCTGTATTTTTGTTGTATTTACCTTGCTTCTTCCTCTTCTCTAACCAATGGTCTCCCTTTTTTCTTGTTTCAAGTATGTCTGTCTCATCTCGCCCTATGTCATCATCCCTTTACTAATGTTTTTTGCCTTGCATATTGTGCAGCGCCCCTATGCTATCATTCTTGTGATGTGCTGTACCCAACCCTACCCTGATGTTGTAATGCCCACAGGTACACATTTCAGTCTCCACATCTGTGGCTTATACTGTCTTTTGTTTTTATTTCCATTTTTGCCTTCCCTTTTCCCTTTCCTTCTTTTCCATAACTGATTCTTCTCTTTTTCCCTCCTTTTCACCTTTTTTCCTTGTACCTCTAATTTTCTTTTTTACTATCATTCCCAGTTAATGTATACTTATTGTTGGTCAGTTTACTACCATATGTTGTATAACTGTTCCTATTCAGAGTTATAACTCTTAATTTTAGAGGTTTAAATCATCTTATTGAAAGACAAAGTTTTCTTTCACATCTGGCAAAATATAAACTGTATTTAGTCCTCTCCAAGAGTCTAATCTTACAAATTCAGAGGCACAAAAGTTGAAGCGATTTCGGGTTGGAAAAGTTCTTGTTTCTTCCACGAAAGAATAACAAGAATGGAGTTGTTACCCTATGTAAGAAGCATCTTGATGTTTCTATTCTTTCACAGGAAATGGACTTGTGTGGTTGATGGATTGCCGCTAAGTTATTTATCAACAAAATACCTATTACGGCTTTCAATGTCTATGCTCCAACCCAAAATTATCTTTTCTTCTGGTCTGATTTAAGAAAACATGTCTTCGGTTTACTGCTAATTATTTTCTTTTAGGTGGAGAATGCAACCATGTTTGTGACCGATTTCTTGATAGACAATCCACTTCTAAATTTACTCCACATAAAACATAGTTTTGTTGTTTTTTATTTCATAGAGCTTTAGTTGACACTTGAAGACTAGCCCACCCATCAACTAGAGAAATGGGGTCTCTAGTTGGCAGTCAGTTTACACCCTGTCCAAGTAGGGACCCTCACTCTAGGTAGGGTAAGAGTGATACACAGCTCAGAGAACCCCTGCTCACCCCCTTGGTAGCTTGGCACAAGCAGTCAGGCTTATCTCAGAGGCAATGTATAAAGTATTTCTACAAACACACACAGTAAAAACTTCACAAAAGGACTCCACACCAGTTAAATAGCCAATATTTATCTAAATCAAACAAGACCAAAACGACTAAAATCCAACATACACAAGCAAACATGCATTTTTAAAGTAAAAAGATCCTTAATCCATAGAAATCAATGGATGCGTTGTTTTAGCATAAAGTATCTGGAATGCATTAAAATAAAGCCGCACAGAAAAGTGTGTGTCAGGAAAGCAAGCGATGCGTAAATTCCTTACTTGTAAGTGAGGCTGTGCGTCAATCCATTCTCTGCCAGGTAAGTGGTGCGTCGATTCTTTCCTCGCAGGGAAGGGATGCATTGAATTTTGGGTAAGCAGCCTCAGGTCTATTTGGTGATGGTGAAGATTTTGACACCCAGGATCGATGTGTGGAAAATCCCGACGTGCTGTGTGAAGGGTCCGCATTGAGAACCCTAATTGCATTAAATCTTCAGCTGCTTGACTGGAGCTGCATTGATTTTACTGACGCACCCACAGCGATACATGGATTTTCCAGTTTCCATATCTAAGGACCCAGGGACTGGATTTGGCACCACTGTGCAAGTCAGAACTCTCAGCGGAAGAGCCCAGGCACTGGCAGATGAAGTCTATGATATACCTGAGACTTCAGAACAGGGGGCAAGCTCAGTCGAAGCCCTTGGAGAAACTTCACAATCAGCCTTTCAGAAAGCAAAGTCCAGTCCTTTCCCTCTTCAGGCAGAAGCAGCAACAGCAGGCCAGCACAGCAAAGCAACAGGCAGAGTGGCAGGTCCTCCTCAGGCACCATGCTCTTCTCCTTGGCAGATGTTCCTTTTGATCCAGAAGTTTTCTGAAGTTGTGAGATCAGCAATGCAATACTTATACTAATTTCTGCGTTTGACGTAGGCAAACTTCAAAGAAAGGTCTTTGTATTGTACAAGATCATGCCTCTTCCTTGCCTTCCCCAGACACACAGTAGGGGGTTGGAGACTGTATTGTGTGAGGGCAGGCACAGCCCTTTCAAGGGCATGTGCCTGCTCCTCCCTCCCACTCTAGCTAAGGAGGAGTCATCAGGACATGCAGGACACACCTCAGCTCCCTTTGTGTCACTGTCTAGAGTGAATTCACAAACAGCCCAACTATCAGTCTGGCCCAGATGCGTATTCAGCAGCCAGGCAGAGGCACGGAATGGTTAAAAAAGAAAATGCCCACTTTCTAAAAGTGGCATTTTCATACAGACAATCTAAAAACCAACTTCACCAAAAGATATATTTTTAAATTGTGAGTTCAGAGACCCCAAACTCCGCACCTCTATCTGCTCCCAATGGGAAACTGCACTTAGAAGATATTTAAAGGTAATCTCCATGTTAACCTATGGGAGAGATAGGCCTTGCAGTAGTGAAAATGGAATTTGGCAGTATTTCACTATCAGGACATGTAAAACAATACAGTACATGCCTTACCTTTTAAATACACTGCACTCTGCCCATGGGGCTACCTAGGGCCTGCCTTAGGGGTGACACTTGCACGGTTGCATTAACAGTGCAAAACTGCACATACAAACACTGCAGTGGCAAATCTGAGGCATGTTTACAGGGCTACTCATGTGAGTGGCACAATCAGTACTGCAGGCCCACTAGTAGCATTTAATTTACAAGCCCTGGGCACACATGGTGCACTATAATAGGAACTTACCAGTAAATCAAATATGCTAATTTTGGAAAAACAATCACCAATATCTTTTAGATAGAAATCACATGCACTTTGGCATTTGTTGGCAGTGGTAAAGTGCCCAGAATCCTAAAGCCAACAAAAACAGGTCAGAAAAAATAGAAGGAAGAAGGCAAAAGATGTGGGAAAAACCCTTCAAAAAGAGTGAGGTCCAACACAACCCCTTCCAGCCTAAAGCCAAGGTAGACCAATCAAGACCTTGATGGACTTCCCTGCTTAGGGCGATAGAACATGGACCCTGGCCCGCAACAGCTGGGGCGCGTTCCAGTTCTGGTCCTTTCTGAACCTAGTTGGATTCCTCTGTCCATAATCTGAGGGCCCACTAAGATAATCCATTTGAAATTCTTCTCCTCACCTGCGGACCCCATATGTGCAGCACCTAACCTTACTTTTCTCACAGATGTATCCCAAGAGGCCGACAGTACCATCATGGCCAACGTAGTGGCGTGGCCTACTCCACCCTCGGGTGTGACTCCTTGTAGGAGGCTGGCCTGGCTTGTAGTGGGTACCAAGGGGTACACCTTGCACCAGGTCCAGGTATCCCTTATCAGTGTAGAGGGGTGTCTAGCAGCTTAGGCTGATAGAAAAGGTAGCTTAGCAGAGCAGCTTAGGCTGAACTAGGAGACGAGTGAAGCTCCTACAGTACCACTAGTGTCATATGCACAATATCATAAGAAAACACAATACACAGATATACTAAAAATAAAGGTACTTTATTTTTATGACAATATGCCAAAGTATCTCAGTGAGTACCCTCAATATGAGGATAGCAAATATACACAAGATATATGGACACAATACCAAAATATGCAGTAATAGCAATAGAAAACAGTGCAAACAATGTATAGTCACAATAGAATGCAATGGGGGCACATAGGGATAGGGGCAACACAAACCATATACTCTAGAAGTGGAATGCGAACCACGAATGGACCCCAAACCTATGTGACCTTGTAGAGGGTCGCTAGGACTGTAAGAAAACAGTTAGGGTTAGAAAAATAGCCCACCCCAAGACCCTGAAAAGTGGGTGCAAAGTGCACCTAAGTTCCCCCAAGAGCACAGAAGTAGTGATAGGGGAATTCTGCAAGGAAGACCAACACCAGCAATGCAACAACGATGGATTTCCTGACGAGAGTACCTGTGGAACAAGGGGACCAAGTCCAAGAGTCACGATCAAGTCGGGAGTGGGCAGATGCCCAGGAAATGCCAGCTGTGGGTGCAAAGAAGCTGCCACTGGATGGTAGAAGCTGTGGATTCTGCAAGAACGACAAGGGCTAGAAACTTCCCCTTTGGAGGATGGATGTCCCACGTCGTGAAGAGTCGTGCAGAGGTGTTTCCATGCAGAAAGACCGCAAACAAGCCTTGCTAGCTGCAAGGGTTGCGGTTAGGGTTTTTGGATGCTGCTGTGGCCCAGGAGGGACCAGGATGTCGCCAATTGCAGGAGGAGACAGAGGGGGCGTCCAGCAAGACAAAGAGCCCACTCAGAAGCAGGCAGCACCCGTAGAAGTGCCGGAACAGGCACTACAAAGTGGAGTGAACTGGAGCTCACCCGAAGTCACAAAGGAGGGTCCCACGACGCCGGAGGACAACTCAGGAGGTCGTGCACTGCAGGTTAGAGTGCCAGGGACCCAGGCTTGGCTGTGCACAAAGGAAATCCTGGAAGAGTGCACAGGAGCCGGAGTATCTGCAAAACATGCGGTTCCCAGCAATGCAGTCTAGCGTGGGGAGGCAAGGACTTACCTCCACCAAACTTGGACTGAAGAGTCACTGGACTCTGGGAGTCACTTGGACAGAGTTGCTGAGTTCAAGGGACCTCGCTCGTCATGCTGAGAGGAGACCCAGATGACCGGTGATGCAGTTCTTTGGTGCCTGCGGTTGCAGGGGGAAGATTCCGTCGACCCACGGGAGATTTCTTCGGAGCTTCTAGTGCAGAGAGGAGGCAGACAACCCCCACATCATGCACCACCAGGAAAACAGTTGAGAAGGCGGCAGGATCAGCGTTACAAGGTCGCAGTTGTCGTCTTTGCTACTTTGTTGCAGTTTTGCAGGCTTCCAGCGCGGTCAGCAGTCGATTCCTTCACAGAAGGTGAAGAGAGAGATGCAGAGGAACTCTGATGAGCTCTTGCATTCGTTATCTAAAGAATTCCCCAAAGCAGAGACCCTAAATAGCCAGAAAAGGAGGTTTGGCTACTTAGGAGAGAGGATAGGCTAGCAACACCTGGAGGAGCCTATCAGAAGGAGTCTCTGACGTCACCTACTGGCACTGGCCACTCAGAGCAGTCCAGTGTGCCAGCAGCACCTCTGTTTCCAAGATGGCAGAGGTCTGGAGCACACTGGAGGAGCTCTGGGCACCTCCCAGGGGAGGTGCAGGGCAGGGGAGTGGTCACTCCCCTTTCCTTTGTCCAGTTTCGCGCCATAGCAGGGCTGGGGGATCCCTGAACCGGTGTAGACTGGCTTATGCAGAGATGGGCACCATCTGTGCCCATCAAAGCATTTCCAGAGGCTGGGGGAGGCTACTCCTCCCCAGCCCTGACACCTTTTTCCAAAGGAAGAGGGTGTAACACCCTCTCTCTGAGGAAGTCCTTTGTTCTGCCTTCCTGGGCCAAGCCTGGCTGGACCCCAGGAGGGCAGAAACCTGTCTGAGGGGTTGGCAGCAGCAGCAGCTGCAGTGAAATCCCGGGAAAGGTAGTTTGGCAGTACCCGGGTCTGAGCTAGAGACTCGGGGGATCATGGAATTGTCTCCCCAATGCCAGAATGGCATTGGGGGTGACAATTTCATGATCTTAGACATGTTACATGGCCATGTTCGGAGTTACCATTGTGACGCTATACATATGCTCCTCAAAAGCTTTCTGACAGTTTGCTGTCCATAATACCTTTTTAGGCATTTTTTTAGATGTGAGGTCATTAAGAGGGGCTGCTATGGAGCCATAGTTCTTTTATGAACCTCCTGTAGTACCCAGTGAGGCCTAAGAAGGCTCTCACCTGAGTCTGAGTTGTAGGGGGAACCCAATCTATAATAGTTTGGATTTTCCCCTGAAGTGGTGCAATCTGTTCTCCACCAACAAGGTGTCCCAGATAAACCACTTTCCCTGCCCTATCTGGCACTTTGAAGCCTTGATAGTGAGGCCTGCCTTTTGCAGGGCCTCCAAAACTTTCCATAGGTGGACCAGGTGATCATCCCAGGTGGAGCTAAAGACAGCTATTGTCATCTAGATATGCTGCACTAAAAGCCTCCAACCCTTGCAGGACTGTATTCACCAACCTCTGAAAAGTGGCAGGTGCATTTTTCAACCCAAAAGGCATTACTGTGAATTGGTAGTGCCCTCAAATGGTTGAAAATGCAGTTTTTGCTTTAGCATCCTCTGATAACTTGATCTGCCAATACCCTGCAGTCAAATCAAAGGTGCTTAGATACTTGGCAGATGCCAGTGTATCTATTAGCTCATCTGCCCTGGGTATAGGGTGAGCATCAGTTTTAGTTACTTGGTTGAGCCCTCTATAATTTACACAAAATCTCATTTCCTTCTTTCCATCTTTGGAATGAGGTTTTGGTACAAGTACCACAGGAGATGCCCATGGACTTTCAGAGTGCTCAACCACTCCCAGTTCAAGCATTTTCTGAACCTCTTGTTTTATGCAGTCCCTGACATGGTCAGGCTGCCTATAGATCTTACTTTTGACAGGCAAGCTGTCTCCAGTATCTATAGTGTGCTCACACCAAGAAGTGGTGCCTGGCACAGTAGAAAAGAGTTCAGAAAACTGACCCAGGAGATTTATGCAGTGGTCTTTCTGATCAGCAGTAAGACAATCTGCCAGAACTACACCTTCCACTAGAGCATCTTGTTCTGTGGAAGAGAAGAGATCAGGGAGAGGGTCACTCTCTTCTTCCTGTCCTTCATCTGTTGCCATGAGCAGGGTGAGATCAGCCCTGTCATAGTAGGGTTTCAGGCGATTGACATGGAGCACCCTAAGGGGACTCCTGGCAGTGCCTAAGTCAACTAAGTAGGTGACTTCACCCTTTTTCTCAACAATAATGTGGGGTCCACTCCATTTATCTTGGAGTGGTCTTTGCTCTTGGGGCCACAGGCTCCAAGACCCACACTTTCTGCCCTGGTTGGTACTGAATCAGAACAGCCTTCTGGTCATGCCATTGCTTTTGGAGCTCTTGGCTGGCCTGAAGGTTTTTACTGGCCTTTTTCATGTACTCAGCCATCCTAGATCTTAGGCCAAGTACATAGTCCACTATGTCTTGCTTAGGAGCTTTTAAAGGATGTTCCCAACCCTCCTTCACAAGTGTTAGAGGACCTCTTACAGGGTGTCCAAATAGGAGTTCAAAGGGGCTGAAGCCCACTCCTTTCTGGGGTACCTCCCTGTAAGCAAAAAGGAGGCAAGGTAACAGGACATCCCATCTCCTGCTGAGTTTTTCAGGGAGTCCCATTATCATTCCTTTGAGAGTTTTATTAAACCTCTCAACCAGTCCATTTGTTTGTGGATGATAGGGTGTGGTGAACTTGTATGTCACACCACATTCCTTCCACATGGCCTTTAAGTAAGCAGACATGAAATTGCTTCCCCTGTCTGATACCACCTCTTTTGGGAAGCCCACCCTGGAAAAGATTCCCAGGAGGGCCTTTGCCACTGCAGGAGCTGTAGTGGTCCTTAGAGGAATTGCTTCAGGATATCTGGTGGCATGGTCCACTACCACCAAGATAAACCTATTGCCTGAAGCAGTAGGAGGGTCAAGGGGGCCAACTATGTCAACCCCTACCCTTTCAAAGGGAACCCCAACCACAGGCAGTGGAATAAGGGGTGCCTTTGGAGTGCCACCTGTCTTGCCACTGGCTTGACAGGTTTCACAGGACTTACAAAATTCCTTTGTGTCCTCTGACATTCTAGGCCAATGAAACAAGGGGACAAGCCTGTCCCAAGTTTTCATTTGCCCCAAATGTCCAGCTAAGGGAATGTTGTGGGCTAGAGTTAGGAGGAACTTTCTGTATTGCTGAGGAATCACCAATCTCCTGGCAGCTCCAGGTTTTGGATCCCTTGCCTCAGTATACAAGAGGTTGTCCTCCCAGTAAACTCTGTGAGAGTCACTGACATCCCCATTTGCTTGTTTGACAGCTTGCTGCCTTAGACCCTCTAGTGTGGGACAGGTATGCTGTGCCACACTCAGCTCCTCCCTGGCAGGCCCGTCTTCACCCAAAAGCTCAGCAGTGTCTGCTTCCAGCTCCTCTGGTGTAGGTTCTGCACAGGGTGGAAATACTTCTTCCTCAGAAGTTGAATCCACTGTAGAGGGAGGGATAGTAGGTTATGTGTTTTACCATTACTAACCCTAGCTTTAGGGAGCACTTGGTCCATTCTTCCAGGATCCAAGTCACCCTGTCCTTTTTGCTTTTTGGCCTGAGCCCTGGTTAAATCAAAAATATGCCGTGGAATGCCCAGCATTGCTGCATGAGCCTTCAACTCCACTTCTGCCCAAGCTGATGTCTCTAAATCATTCCCCAGTAGACAGTCTACAGGTAAATCTGAGGCAACCACAACTTTCTTTGGACCAGTAACCCCCTCCCCCCCCCAGTTGAGATTCACAACAGCCATGGGGTGGCTAAGAGTGTTGTTATGAGCATCAGTCACTTGGTATTGGTGACCAAGTAGGTGTTGTTCAGGGTGGGCCAGTTTCTCTCTTACCATGGTAACACTGGCACCTGTGTCCCTGTAGGCCTGAACCTCAACACCATTTATTAGGGGAAGTTGCTTGTACTTATCCATATTAAGGGGACAAGCAACCAAGGTGGCCAAATCAATGGCCCCCTCAGAGACTAACACAGCCTCTGTGGTCTCCCTAACAAGACCAACCCCAACTAAATTACCAAAAGTGAGCCCAGCTACTCCCTTGGATTGGCTATTAGTAGGTTTGCTCCCACCACCACTGCTATTACTAGGGGCACTAGGTGTAGCAGCAGGGGTTGTAGTGGTAGGAGGCTTGGTGCTTTTCTTTGGACAACTGGGATCAGTTGTCCAATGGCCTTTTATTTTACATAAATAGCACCATGGTTTCTTTTCTTTATTTTGATTTGAAGAGGATTTGGGCCCACCACCCCCACCAGAGTGTTTTTGTGGGCCTGATGAAGACTCATTTTTAGTTTTGTCCCCACCATTGTCAGAAGACTTACCATCCTTCTTCATGCCATCCTTGTCACCCCCTGTATGAACTTTTCTGTTCACCCTTGTTCTGACCCATTTGTCTGCCTTCTTTCCCAATTCTTGGGGAGAGGTCAGATCAGAGTCCACTAGGTACTGGTGCAACAAATCAGACACACAATTGTTAAGAATATGCTCTCTCAGGATTAAGTTGTACAGGCTTTCATAGTCAGAAACTTTACTGCCATGTAACCACCCCTCCAAGGCCTTCACTGAATGGTCAACAAAGCCTACCCAGTCTTGTGAAGACTCCTTTTTGGTTTCTCTGAACTTGATCCTGTACTGTTCAGTGGTTAAGCCATAACCATCTAGGAGTGCATTCTTAAGAACTGTAAAATTATTGGCATCACTTTCCTTCACAGTAAGGAGCCTATCCCTACCCTTTCCACTGAGAGATAGTCATAGGATAGCAGCCCACTGCCTTTGAGGGACCTCCTGTACAACACAGGCCCTCTCAAGTGCAGCAAACCACTTGTTAATGTCATCCCCCTGCTTGTAAGGGGGAACTATCTTGTGCAGATTCCTAGAATCATGCTCTTTTGCAGGATGACTATTTGGAATACTGCTGCTGCCACTATGGGGTCCAAACCCCAACCTCTGTCTTTCTTTTTCTAAGTCAAATGCTTCCCTGTCTAGATCCAGCTGTTGCTTTTTTAGCTTCAGCCTGGACTCTTCCACTCTCAATCTATTGAGTTCCCTTTCTAACATTCTGTCTTCAGGGAGGGTGGGTTGGGCATGCCTTGGCACAGAAGAATGATGTGAATTAACAGAGGGAGACCTGCCCCTAACCGATGGCACTCTAACATTCTGGCCTACAGAAGTAACACTCCTACTGTGATGAGAACTCACATTAGTACCAGCCATGCTAGGTGGCCTGCTAAGGGACAGGTTGGGAAGGTTCCCTTCTTTTTTTTTTTTTTTTAAGTTTCAAAAGTTTTATTAAGAATATATAAGGCGATACATACAGCATATAAACAAACTGTTTAGCTTTCAAAACATTGTTTTTGTTCTTTTACCACAATTATTTCCATTGTGAGCATATATGCATGTACTGTCAGGTAGGTAAAAATTCCCAGTTGCATAGTTGAGTTTTGTACCCTTATTTTGAAGAAAAGTGGAGAACAGGTGTGGGGGGTTGTAAAGGGAGGGGGAGCGAGGATAGGGTTGTGTGGGAGGGGTTGATCTTGGTATAGGGGAGAGACAAAATGGTCATATGAAATGGGGAGGGGGAGAGAAGGGGAAGAAAGAAGAAGAAAGAGGAAGGGTAATCGCGGGGGAATGTAGAATGAAGAGACTCGAGGTAGGCAGGGGGTCTTTGTATCCTGAGACTAGCTTGTTCAGGCCTAAGAGTAGATCGTTCTGTACTGCTCCGTCTGTAGCAAGTTATTATCTAGGGGTAGATAGTATGTATATTAGATATGGTAAGGTCGGTTAGAGAGTGTCTACGTCTTATGTGAGTTGATTTCTCAGTCCTTGTTTGTGTTAGGAAGCGACTTGTAGTACTATGTTGGGTAGTTCAGGGTCTCGTGCATATGACAAGATTAGAGGCCTGTGGATTGATAGAGAGAGAGAAAAAAGAGAGAAAGGGGAGAAGATAGCGTAGCTATGGAGAGAGGGAGGGGACAGTAGGAGATTAAATGTGTTTCCGGAGTCTAGGATTCTCAGAGGGTGATTGGTAATAGATATTCCCTGATCATTGATCATTGAACATTGATCATCCGTTGGTCATCCACCAGCCGCTTCATGGTCTCTTCAAGAATGGGCGCCAGACCTCCTCAAATTGTTCTGCTTGGTCCTGTAGGTTATAAATCACTCGTTCATGGGTACCCGTTTGATACATGGCCGTCATCCATTCTATGGGTGTGGGGGCAATGCTAGATCTCCAGTGCCGGAGTATGCATATTTTGGCCGTGGCAAGCGCCGTGTGGATTAATCGTTTATGTGCCCGCGATAGGGAGGGATACGGACGAATGTCATGTAGAATGATAAATGCTGGTGGGGTCGGTTTTGGTATCTGTATGAAGTCCGATAAGGCAAGGCGTACCGCGTCCCATAGTGACTGTACCGTTGGACAGTGGCATAAAATATGAAGTTGGTCACAATATGGCTCTGTGCATCTCCAACAGTTCGCGTGAGGTATCAGCCCTGCCCTGAAGAGTTTAACGGGGGTCCAGTACCACCCCTGAAGGATTTTAAATAGGCAAAATTTCAGGCGTGCTTCACGTACGCCCCTGTCGAGGGCTTCTAGTATGTCTGGCCATTCTTCGTCCGTGTAGGTTATCTCTAGTATAGCCTGCCACTTTAAGCGTAGTCGTTCAAGTAAAGGCTGAGAGTAAAGGTGGTTAGTTAATTCGGCATAGAGGCCAGCCAAGACGCCTTTTTGTCGGCCCCATTTCTGAAGATAGGTGACGATGGGTGAGGTTTTGAGCATCCACGGGGGGGTTCCTAATGTTCTCCGCATACAGTGTTTGAGCTGTAGATATCGCCACTCCTGGTTACTTTGGATGCCGAATTCTTCCTGGAGGGAGGCGAATGTGCGGAAGCTATCTCCATCTATTATGTGAGATATATTGTGGATACCTGCCTCGGACCATTGGGGCCATCTGAGAATATTCCCTCCTATTTTAATGCTTTTATTCCCTGCTATGGGAGCCTGAGTATGCAGGGAGGGGTGTACTCCTAGTAGTCGATGGGCTCTGCACCATGCTGTGTTTGTAGCCTTGAGGATGGGGTTAGCTAAGGGAACATGGTCGGCGTATGTTCCTCCCATCTCCGTATACTGTCCATATAGGAGTTTCTCTGTGATCACCCATTGCGGTGGATCGGCTATATCTGGAAGTGTATATATTAGCTGTGAGAGTTGTAGGGCCAGAGAGTATTGTTCTACCGAGGGTAGTCCTAATCCTCCGTAGAGCCGTCGTGCCAGTATTATTGCAGGTTTCAGTCTTGGCCGTGAGGAGCCCCAGACGAAGGCCCTTATGGATGCGTCTATTAATCGGAGTGAGGAAAGAGGTATCTGTAGGGGGAGCATGCCTAGCACGTATGTGAAGCGTGGTAAGGTGACCATTCTGACCGCCTGTGTCCTGCCCCACATGGACAGGCCTAGTAGGGACCATTTGGCAAAGTCTTGTTTCATTTTAGATAAAAGGGGGTCTATGTTGTCCCTGACCATATGTTCTAGACCTCTGTTAATGAACATTCCTAAATATTTAAGGCGGGTCGGGGTCCATTTGAATTGGAGGCCATGTATCGCTGCCCTCGTCGTTATGCGGGATAATGGTAGTGCCTCACTTTTATCCCAGTTTACCCGATATCCGGATAGGGATGCGAAGTCTTCTATAGTGGAAAGTAGTGCTGGGAGCGAGGTTTCTAGATCGGACATTGTTAACAGAATGTCGTCTGCGTAGAGATATATTTTGGATATGCCCCCGGTGATATGGATCCCTTTTATTTGGTGAGAATTTCGTATGGTGGCAGCTAGGGGTTCCATGGCCAATAAAAATAGAAGTGGCGACAAGGGGCATCCCTGGCGTGTGCCCCTTCCGATAGGGAATGGGTCTGACATGATGCCCCCACAGTTAACCTGTGCTGTGGGATGGTCATATAATAAATGCACTTTAGAGATAAATTGTTCCCCCAGGCCAAAATGTTTCATGGTTGTGAATAGGTAGGACCACTCAATGCAGTCGAATGCTTTCTCCGCGTCTAGGGACAGGGCTAGGGCTTCGTCAGGTAATTGTATGGATTCTAACAGTGTATGGCAAAGAGTTCGCATATGATTTCTGGAGGTACGGCCTGGTACAAATCCTACTTGGGTATTATGAATCAATGATGGTATCACCTTGCGGAGCCGCGCTGCTAGAACACTGGCTAGGAGTTTGACATCCCCATTCAAAAGGGATATAGGACGGTAACTGCCGCAAAGAAGGGGGTCTCTCCCTGGCTTAGGCAAGATGACAATTGTGGCTTTATTGGATAGAGCACCCAGCGAGCCTTCTTGACATGCTTTCGTCAGTGCATCATGTACTGCGGTTATTGCCTCTTCCCCAGCCCATTTATAGAATTCCGCAGGGAATCCGTCCTCTCCTGGTGATTTATGGTAGGGGAGGCTTGTTATAACTTGGGTTATCTCTTCTTTGCTTATGTTACCGTCCAAGAGGGCCCTGCCTGCCTCAGACAGACGAGGCAGATTGGCCGCGGTAAGGAATGTCTCCATTTGTGTTTGATCTGTCGTTGTTTCAGGAGTGTACAAATGTCGGTAGTACTTGGCGAACTCGTTTACAATGTCTTGTGGGCGAGTTAGTACTGCTCCTGAAGAAGATGTTATGGCCGCAATGGCAGAGGCTGCCTCTCTTTGTCGGAGCTGCTCCGCTAGTAGGCGACCTGCTTTTTCCCCTTGTTCGTAATGGCGGCCTCGCAATTTTTGCAGTGCGTATTCCGCCTGAGATGTATAGAGTTCATTGTGTGCCATGCGGGCCTGTTCTAAGGCGTGTCGCAGCCTAGGGGATGATTGGGCGGTATATTGTTTAGTTAGGTCCTGTATCGTGGTCTCTAAGGTGGTTTGGCGGGCTATTCTGTCTTTGTTGGCCAGTGCTGCATCTCGCATCATATTCCCTCTTAGGGTTGCTTTTGCTGCCGCCCATAGGATCCTTTTTGAGGATACAGTGCCTGTATTCTCGGCCATGTATGTAGCTACATGAGCTTTTAATTGTTCCTTCCCTTGGGGAGAGCGATATCTGTGTACAGCCAATCGCCATGGTTTACGACCAGAGAAGGAGAGTCCCACCTGGATCCGGATTAGTATTGGGGAGTGATCTGAGAGCCCGCTATCTAGGATGCAGGTGTCTTGTATATGAGGGATTACAGTGTGTGATACTAAGAAATAATCCAGACGCGATTGGGTGCCATGGACGGTGGATAGGAAAGTATATTCCTTATCTTTCGGGTGTTGTATTCTCCAGCAGTCCACCAGACCGACGTCGGTGGTCAGGTCTGTCAGAAGCGCTCTGTCGTGATTGTTACATATATCAACAGGGCCTGTCCTATCCATTATGGCGTCTTGGACGAGATTCCAGTCTCCCCCGATTATGTATCGAGTAGTTCCGATTTCTGTCAGGAGGCGATTTAGCTGTAGAAGGAATGGGCGTTTTGGGCCGGTTGGTGCGTAAATGGATCCCACGCATAAAACAGTGTCCCCTAGTTTTAGTTTAGCAAATATATACCTTCCTTCCGTATCATTCCAGGTTTTAATGATAGTGACCGGGAGGGATTTACGTATTAGTATCGCCACTCCACATTTGCGGGGTCCGTTACTTCCAGATTCCTGACTCGTCGGACGGCAGCTGAAGGCAACCCTCCCTACCCAATCCCGTTTAAGTTTACTGGATTCCAGAGTGTCAAGGTGAGTCTCTTGAATCAGAGCTATATCTGTTTTTTTGGATTGAAGATAGGACAGTATCTTTTTCCGCTTAACATAGCTCGTCATGCCGTGTACATTCCAAGAGAGTATGCGTAATGGTTGCGTCGCTTGAGGGTGGGACTTCGACATATTGGATAATTGTGAGTAAGCACCCTCGTTCCGGGGTTGGTGTTGGTGGGGGGGGAGGGAGGGTGGGAGATATTGACTTAGTTGGTAGAGTGGGAGTTGTGTTTCGATATGATACGGTGTTTTATTTTATACGGGGGTTAGCGGCTGGTGGAGGCCAAGGGAGTCCTCTGGAGAAGAAAGAGAAGAGAGAGGAGACGGTGAAGGAAGAGAGGCAATATAAGTAGGATGAGAGCCAGATGGAGGGGAAATATGAGGGGAAAAGAAGACAAGGAGAAATGAGAGGGAGAAGAAAAGAGGGAGAAGGAGGGGGAAGGGATGGATGCGTGTGCTAAAGTTGAGATTGAGAGTATAGCAAGAGAGCGTACAATTTGGGGGAAGAAGTGGAGAAGGATAGGGATGAGGGAGGTTAGGAGTCCAACCTCCTTCGTTCGTTAGGTCTGTAAACGGCGGGACCGATTTCTCTCGGAGCTCTCGTGCCGTCGGGCGATCTCGATCGGGGGGGCGAGGAGGAAAATAACAGACAGCCAGTTATCAATATGTCGGTGATAAGGAGGGGTGGGGGGGGTGGTACACAGCAGTGCTTATGTTCATGTTTATGTATCGGGAAGTGGGTCTGTTCATCAGTGGTTAGTGGCTAGTGTATTAGTTATATAACTAAAGTGTATATTGGCAGAAGTAATGGTCGGTTAATAACTATAGTACCTGGGCGGCGCTGGAGAGGAGGGGGGGTGTCGGGTGTTGATGGGGTATGGTGTTTAGGATGTTGTGCCTAGTACTTGATGTTGTATGGTATCGTAGGGTGTTTAAGAGTTCATAAGATAGGGTCGTAAATTGAAGTAGGGACTGGGCAGACAGAAAGACCGAGACCGGCTGGCGGGGGGGGGGGCAGGGCGAAGGAGGGGGGGGAAAGAGCTCAAACAGAGTATTACAGTTCTCGCGTATGCATGGGTACATAAAGATACCAATATACAGTATAATATAATACTTCCTGAGCATTTCTATTCAACTATAATACTGCCTCGTCTCGTCTCGCCTTACAACTTTTCAATGACATATTAGGTTGATCAACATAGCATATCCTGGTATCTTATCACATTATTATGTTAGGAGTCATTATGCCAAGCGTCTCTCTATTAATCGTAGGATAGGTAATGAGTGTAGCTGAGCCCCGGATTACGCGAGGATAATGCGTATCTCGTCCTATTACTAACTCCTTGCCGTGTATTATTACATCATAATACTGACCTACTAAGGTCTTACTTAGTATGTGCCACCATCATAGTCGTTCTATTGTAGATGGTAGGTTAAGATAGTAATAATGATTAGGATGGAGGTAGGTACGAACATCTGGGGAAAGGAATAGCTAATAGTTTATAATTTACATTGTGATGTTATAATGTGGTGCGGAGTGGCAGTGTAGAATGTCATATTATTTCGCTTCGTTATGCGGTATTATGTTGTATTATGTCCTCGTGTTCTATTTTTTATTTTTTTTCCCCAGTTTCTTATTGTAGAATAAAGTAAAGTCAAGTAATGGGAGCTTTGATATGTCTCAGGTTATATCATATTGTGTGTCCCTGTATTGGAATTAATTTATCTTTACGTGGTCTAGTCCCATCCCTTGGGGTGATAATGGGGGCTAAACGGTTCTAATGTCAGCGCTGGTCGAGTGTGGTGTGTATTAGGGAGGTTTCACATACTTTGTTATTTACTACCATGAGATATTTTGTAGTGTGTGGAATATAAGGTAAATTCCATGATAGTTAATTAGTGTTTATTTTTGTTATCTGTTTAATGCCCCTGTTACCTTGTTACCTTGTTATAGGGTTATAGGGTCGGGACCGGGCTCTTATTCAACATACAGGGAGTTGGTGGGGTCTGATCCCTGTTCTAATAATCATCATCTGTTGTGTACTGAGGGCAAATAATGATTTACTGGTAGTTTTCCATTATAGGGCCTTGGCTCTAGTCATAAAGAGCATAGGTTTTTCATGTATCTGGTTTTAACATTGATACTAGCAGTCTTAGACAATTACAATGGTAAAACACATATGATCTGGAAAGGTACTCATCCTTCCGCAGAGTCCATAGTTGTTATTTTCGACTCTCTAGCGATAGTCCCACAAGTCGTCTTGTCGCGTTACCTTCTCAAGAAGACCCAGTTGTAGGCTTTAAAGGGGAGCGGGATTTGTCTCTTTCCGATAGTTGGGTGTGGGTTACTACTGCGTGTAAAATCTGACCCCTGTCATCATATGATCTGGTTAGTCTCTCCATGTCTCTACCTCTATGACTGGCTCTGGTGTCGTGTAGAGCCGTCTTCACCTTTTCCATTCCCGAGTGGGGGGTTTCGGCCCTATCACTGCCTCCTACAATGTCATGCTCACTGTCTGTGTTGAGAGAGTCCATAGGCTGGGATTGGAAAGAGTCAAGGAAGAGTCTCAATTCGTAGGGGTTATAAAAGTCCTTGGATACTCCATTTTTGGTAACCCACATTCTTGCAGGGTCAAAGAGACCGTATTTCATCTCTAGTTTGCGAAGCCGGGGTCGTAGGGCTAGGAAAGCCTTTCTACGTTCGTTGGTTTCCTTGGAGTAATCGGCGGTTATTCGGATCTCGTGCTGATCTATTCGGAAAGGGCCGTGGTTGCGTGCTACTTGGAGTATTTGTCGGGTTTGATTATGCCGCAGCAAGCATGCGATGATTGGGCGGGGCCTTGAGGAGTTGTCAGAGCGTTTTGGGCCTATCCTGTGTGCCCTTTGGAATTCTAACGGCGGGTCAAAGTCCAATGAAATCATTTTTGGAAGAGTGGAGGTCAGAAAAGCCTGCATATCCGAGCCTTCTTCGTTTTCCGGGATCCCAAGTACGCGGATATTGTCTCTCCGGCTCTTGTCCTCCATGTCCGTTAGTTTGCTCCTGAGGTAGATGAAGTCTTGTTCTCGCTCCTGAGACGTGTTGATCTGCGTCTCTAGGGACCCCATGCGTTGCTCTAGCCCTGTCACTCTAGATTGAAAGCCTGCAATGTCAGATCGCATGGATTTGGTTTCTAGTGTTAATGAAGTTATAGAGGCGTCCATCCCCTCTATGCGGCGGCTGACGGTGGTGATCTCTTGTAGTATCCTGTCCATAGTTGTGGATTGATCTTTATCAGACATCGTGGTGGACTCGTTTAAAGGTGGAGATGTTTGAGGGTTTATCTTCGTGGGGGTTAGGCGTTTGTGTTGTAGCGCTTCTGAGAATAATAGTTGTCGTGCAGGCTTGCTGACAGTTTTATGGTTCGGTTTGTTGCTGGGCATCGCCTCAATTGTCCACAGAGGCTGGCCACGTGGGGCCCGAGATTCCCTCCGTGGATTCCGATATGGATATAGATGTTCGGTGGCTTACGCTGGTGCCAGTCCTCTCCCTTCTCCTGTATCTCTGTTCTCTTGGCTCCCTCTGGCTCTCTTCATCCCCGATGCCCCTCCAGTCGCTCACCCCTCTCGTCTCTTCGCCTCCACGTGCCTCCCGTCGTGCCCCTCTGCTCTCCTCAGTATTAGTTGTCTGGAGGGAGGGGGGCGAAAGTCTATTATCCCAGCGGGAGGGTTTTTGTTGTCCCTCTGTGATGGAAAAGAGGGGAGAAGTCGTGCCTCTGCCTCCAGCGATGCCGTTCTTAGTTTGGAGAGATTCGATCCTACCTCTCTGACCGGGTTTCTCTCCCGGCTGTCGAAGGGGCCGCACCCCTTTGCTGCGTCTCCCCGTCTCCCTGGGGGGGGTCGAAGGTCCACGGGTGTTTGTTGGCGTTGTAGGGAGATGGATGCGGGTCATCACGGCTCCCGCAGTCCCTGCGGCCTGTTCAGCTTGCTCCTTGCCACTGCGGGCACGCCGTCCCCGGTCTTCCGAAGACGCGACTCCGCCCCTTTTGTCAGGCCTTATCGGCCTGGGGCGAGTCGCGAGTTTCCTGCCTTGCGTCCCGCTCCTACGGGGTCCGTACATGATTCCGTGTCGCCGCTGTTGTAGTGGTGGAGGGGCACCGAACCCGGTGTGTTGTCCGGCTGTCTTCTCGCCCCCATCGCCCCTCCGGGACCTCCTCGGCACGGAGCTCTCGCTCTAAGCGGCCATCTTGTTTCGTGGCCCGACCACGCCCCCCGGGAAGGTTCCCTTCTAACACTTTTACTGGGGGTGCCCCAGAGTCAGAGTGTGAACCATCAGCTAATTTCTCACCAGATGTGCCAACTAAGGTCTTATCCTGTTCAATGAGCATATTAACTAACAGTTCTCTTGAGGGATTCTTCCCTACCCCTAAACCTCTTTCAATGCAGAGACTCCTTGCTCCTTTCCAGCTAAGGTGATCATATGCAAGTTTAGTTAGATCAACAGTTTGACCTGTACCAGACATTATAGAAAAGGTTTAAGGAACAGAAAAAGAGAGAAAACGTTTTCAGAACTTTTTAAGGAACAGAAAAAAAACTTTTTAATCTTTTTAAAAACTTTTTGAAAGTTTAGAGGTACTTTTCAGCACTTAGCAAAGGAGTAAGAGAAGAAAAGCAAAACTTTTTGGTTAGGTGTACATACACTGAACTTGTTTTGTATATTTTTTTCTTATGAAAAGTACAATATGACAAAGTGGTAAGTAGTTGCAAGTACTTATCCCACCGCTGCACAACCAATGTAGGAGGCTGGCCTGGCTTGTAGTGGGTACCAAGGGGTACTTACACCTTGCACCAGGTCCAGGTATCCCTTATCAGTGTAGAGGGGTGTCTAGCAGCTTAGGCTGATAGAAAAGGTAGCTTAGCAGAGCAGCTTAGGCTGAACTAGGAGACGAGTGAAGCTCCTACAGTACCACTGGTGTCATATGCACAATATCATAAGAAAACACAATACACAGATATACTAAAAATAAAGGTACTTTATTTTTATGACAATTTGCCAAAGTATCTCAGTGAGTACCCTTAGTATGAGGATAGCAAATATACACAAGATATATGTACACAATACCAAAATATGCAGTAATAGCAATAGAAAACAGTGCAAACAATGTATAGTCACAATAGAATGCAATGGGGGCACATAGGGATAGGGGCAACACAAACCATATACTCTAGAAGTGGAATGCGAGCCACAAATGGACCCCAAACCTATGTGATCTTGTAGAGGGTCGCTGGGACTGTAAGAAAACAGTGAGGGTTAGAAAAATAGCCCACCCCAAGACCCTGAAAAGTGGGTGCAAAGTGCACCTAAGTTCCCCCAAGAGCACAGAAGTAGTGATAGGGGAATTCTGCAAGGAAGACCAACACCAGCAATGCAGCAACAATGGATTTCCTGACGAGAGTACCTGTGGAGCAAGGGGACCAAGTCCAAGAGTCACGATCAAGTCGGGAGTGGGCAGATGCCCAGGAAATGCCAGCTGTGGGTGCAAAGAAGCTGCCACTGGATGGTAGAAGCTGTGGGTTCCGCAAGAACGACAAGGGCTAGAAACTTCCCCTTTGGAGGATGGATGTCCCACGTCGTGAAGAGCCGTGCAGAGGTGTTTCCGTGCAGAAAGACTGCAAACAAGCCTTGCTAGCTGCAAGGGTCACGGTTAGGGTTTTTGGATGCTGCTGTGGCCCAGGAGGGACCAGGATGTCGCCAATTGTGTGAGGAGACAGAGGGGGCGTCCAGCAAGACAAAGAGCCGACTCAGAAGCAAGCAGCACCCTCAGAAGTGCCGGAACAGGCACTACAAAGTGGAGCGAACCGGAGCTCACCCAAAGTCACAAAGGAGGGTCCCACGATGTAGGAGGACAACTCAGGAGGTCGTGCACTGCAGGTTAGAGTGCCGGGGACCCGGCTTGGCTGTGCACAAAGGAAATCCTGGAAGAGTGCACAGGAGCCGGAGTAGCTGCAAAACACGCGGTTCCCAGCAATGTAGTCTAGCGTGGGGAGGCAAGGACTTACCTCCACCAAACTTGGACTGAAGAGTCAGTGGACTGTGGGAGTCACTTGGACAGAGTTGCTGAGTTCAAGGGACCTCGCTTGTCGTGCTGAGAGGAGACCCAGAGGACCGGTGATGCAGTTCTTTGGTGCCTGCGGTTGCAGGGGGAAGATTCCGTCGACCCACGGGAGATTTCTTCGGAGCTTCTAGTGCAGAGAGGAGGCAGACTACCCCCACAGCATGCACCACCAGGAAAACAGTCGAGAAGGCGGCAGGATCAGCGTTACAAGGTCGCAGTAGTCATCTTTGCTACTTTGTTGCAGTTTTGCAGGCTTCCAGCGTGGCCAGCAGTCGATTCCTTGGCAGAAGGTGAAGAGAGAGATGCAGAGGAACTCTGATGAGCTCTTGCATTCGTTATCTAAAGAATTCCCCAAAGCAGAGACCCTAAATAGCCAGAAAAGGAGGTTTGGCTACTTAGGAGAGAGGATAGGCTAGCAACACCTGGAGGAGCCTATCAGAAGGAGTCTCTGACGTCACCTGCTGGCACTGGCCACTCAGAGCAGTCCAGTGTGCCAGCAGCACCTCTGTTTCCAAGATGGCAGAGGTCTGGAGCACACTGGAGGAGCTCTGGGCACCTCCCAGGGGAGGTGCATGTCAGGGCAGTGGTCACTCCCCTTTCCTTTGTCCAGTTTCGCGCCAGAGCAGGGCTTGGGGATCCCTGAACCGGTGTAGACTGGCTTATGCAGAGATGGGCACCATCTGTGCCCATCAAAGCATTTCCAGAGGCTGGGGGAGGCTACTCCTCCCCAGCCCTGACACCTTTTACCAAAGGGAGAGGGTGTAACACCCTCTCTCTGAGGAAGCCCTTTGTTCTGCCTTCCTGGGCCAAGCCTGGCTGGACCCCAGGAGGGCAGAAACCTGTCTGAGGGGTTGGCAGCAGCAGCAGCAGCAGCAGCTGCAGTGAAACCCCGGGAAAGGTAGTTTGGCAGTACCTGGGTCTGAGCTAGAGACTCGGGGGATCATGGAATTGTCTCCCCAATGCCAGAATGGCATTGGGGTGACAATTCCATGATCTTAGACATGTTACATGGCCATGTTCGGAGTTACCATTGTGACGCTATACATATGTCGTGACATATGTATAGTGCACGCGTGTAATGGTGTCCCCGCACTCACAAAGTCTGGGGAATTTGCCCTGAACAATGTGGGGGCACCTTGGCTAGTGCCAGGGTGCCCACACACTAAGTAACTTAGCACCCAACCTTTACCAGGTAAAGGTTAGGCATAAAGGTGACTTATAAGTTACTTAAGTGCAGTGGTAAATGGCTGTGAAATAACGTGGACGTTATTTCACTCAGGCTGCAAAGGCAGGCCTGTGTAAGAATTGTCAGAGCTCCCTATGGGTGGCAAAAGAAATGCTGCAGCCCATAGGGATCTCCTGGAACCCCAATACCCTGGGTACCTAAGTACCATATACTAGGGAATTATAAGGGTGTTCCAGTATGCCAATGTACATTGGTGAAATTGGTCACTAGCCTGTTAGTGACAATTTGGAAAGAAAATGAGAGAGCATAACCACTGAGGTTCTGGATAGCAGAGCCTCAGTGAGACAGTTAGTCATAACACAGGTAACACATACAGGGCACACTTATGAGCACTGGGGCCCTGGCTGGCAGGGTCCCAGTGACACATACAACTAAAACAACATATATACAGTGAAATATGGGGGTAACATGCCAGGCAAGATGGTCCTTTCCTACACTCCTGTCCCCAACCCAAGGGCAACTCTGTCCACAAGGACAGCTACCCACAGTGGCCACTGACAGCTGTCAGTGATGAGAGCTGGGCCTCAGCCCTTCCAGGGCTCTCTAATCTCTTTGGTTTCTAAGAGTTCAGGGGGGTGGGGTGGTAGCCCCATGTGACTGGTACTTTTAATCCACTCTCACTCTCACCAGTTCATGGGTGATATCTTGAGACTGGTCTCTCAGCCCAAGGTCTGTACCCTGAGGCCAGACAGGAGTCAGAGGTGAGACCTTCCTCCCCCTCTCTCCCTTCTCTGGGCTCTGTACCCTCCTTTTGCGAGTGGAACCCCCAAATACCAGAACGGTCAGGGCACTTGTGGCAGCCGTCCTGCCCAATTCTCCCACCATTTTAGGAGGGCTATCCTGCAATTGGTCCCCCAACCCAGGGTCTTTACCCTTCGGCTGAGCATGTGCCTGGCATTCAAAGACTTCCATGGAAGTACAACCGCCACACCCAAGGGAAACACATCCTGCATGTGTTGCTTGTAAGTCTGCCTGGTGCAGGTCTCCCAACCCCTGTCTATCTGACAGAGCATCAAGCCCTATCAAGCCAAACGAGGTGCCACCAGGGTCATTCCTGGGGTTCTCAGACCTCAGAGATGGCAACCCTTGACCCACTGGTCCTCCCACTGGGCACTAGCTCCCCCTCATAGCCCTCCATCTGAGCTTATGCACCCTGGTCCTCCAACCCAGGGCCTATATCCTTAGGCTGAGCATGTGCCTGGCGATCCAGGACTTTCAGAGAAGTACAACCACCACCCCCAAGGGAAACACATTCTGCATGTGTTGCGTGTAAGTCTGCCTGGTGCAGGTCTCTAGTCCCCTGTCCATCTGACAGAGCATCATGCCCTTGCAAGCAACAAGTTGTGTCACCAGGGTCATTCCTGGGGTGCTCTGACCTCAGAGCTAGCAATACCTGACCCACTGGTCCTCCCACTGAGGACTGTCTCCCCCTCCAGCTGGACTTCTGCACCCTCCTCTCCAGAGTAGTGCTGCCAGATACCCGAACTGATGGGACAGTTGTGACAGCCGCCCCCAAATTCTCTTGACACTATGGGCCTCACATCAGTGGATGGTCTCCTGGTACAGACCAGGTTCCCCTGCCTGTGTCCCCTCTGAGAGCCATCCAAGCACTGTGGTTGGAGCTAGGGCATCTGGGGCCTCTGTCCACAACGACCCTTTCTCCAACTCTTGGAAAGGACGTAGGACCCTTGCCCCACCCCTACTGCTTTGGGACCTGTCTGGGTCAATGTGACCACCCCACTCACTCTGATAGGAAAAACCTGAGCCATCTACCTTGGAATCACACACCAAAGCCATCAAAGAATCTCTGGTGCTCACCCAGTGGTCTGCCTCCAATGTTAGCTCCCTGTGGTCAGAGAACTTACACTCCACCAGGTGTTGGCATAGCTCTGGAAAAGTGCGACTGAACATATGCTCTCCAGCAGTCAAATAGTATGGCCCCTCACATGTGTTAACCATACTACCCTTCATCCAACCATCCCATGCGTTGAAAAGGTACCCCACGTCATCCCCCATCTGGTGAGACAGTATCTGACTGCCCTTCAAACTCAACCTAGTCTCCTCCGGGGTGACTCCATACTCCCCTACCAGGGCTTCCACCATGGGGGTACACCTCTCCTGTCATTCCCTTCTAGAGCCAGTAAAGTGTCCCTCCCACCAACAAGAATATGACTTCCTGTGCCAGTTCCCCTATCCACCTTAGGGACCCTCGAACCTCTGCAGCTACCTCATATGCCTGAGCCCACTGATGTGTGTCACCCCCTCCTTAGAAACAAAGTCTCAGGGTTGTGGACCTTTTTTTCAGTACAGGGCATGGTACTTTCTCTGCAACCATCTGAGCTGAACTCCGCCCTCATGGCTTCCAGGTCCAGCTCTTTTAACATCAGCTAATGAGCTGAAATGAAGTCCTTTTCCTGGGCTAAGGCTCTCTCCACCCAAGTTCTCCTTTCCTTTGCTAGGGCTGTGTCAGTCTCAGCTCATCTCGCCTCTGAATCTGGTTGAGCCAGCTGCAGGTCCCTCTCAGCCTGTCTATCCTAGAACTCCTCAGGGGTCAGGGTGTGGGAGACGACACTGCTCCAAGCAGTAGATCCAGCAGGAGGCTCCCTCTCTGTGGGCTCCGCTCTCTCCTCTGGAGCCTCTGCAAAATAATTTCCCCCCTCTTCTGTTTTTTCTTTGAGGGCCACCGCCCTCTTGGAATACTGGTTTGGGATCCTCCAGGAGGTTCCAAGGCCCTACCTCCTTTACGCCTCCAAAGGGGTCTTTCTCCTCATAGTCTTCCCCTGAATCATCTAATAGTCTTG
This sequence comes from Pleurodeles waltl, assembly GCF_031143425.1. Lineage (NCBI taxonomy): Eukaryota > Metazoa > Chordata > Amphibia > Caudata > Salamandridae > Pleurodeles > Pleurodeles waltl. Next base: position 288,651,881 of record NC_090448.1, on the reverse strand, counting down.
GTACCCAGCGTGTTTCCTCGTAACAATACAGGGCTGTCTCAACATCCCGCCTTGTGGATCTCCTTTTCACAGCCAGCCCCTCTACTTGCAGACACTTCTCAGCTCCTTCATAGTACAGATGTTTAAGTGCCAGAAGTTAATTTCCATTTTGTCAAGGATTCAGAGGTGCAACAACCACACAGAGTTCCAAGGTGATAAAGATGAACCATGAATAACTTTGGAAAAATGACCAATTGAAAGAAAAATGAGAAACAGTATATTGGCGCGTAATGGTCTGTGATATGGAAGTTGTGCACACCAATCACTGCATGTAAAGTACAAATATAAGCCATATCCTTACCTCTGATCACCAGTGTAAGAAATGGGGTCCCTAGTTGGCAATGGTTTGGAGCCTGTCCAAGTAGGGACCCTCACTCTAGTCAGGGTAAGGGAGTCACACAGCTAAGATAACCCCTGCTTGCCTCTTTAGTAGCTTGGCACGAGCCGTCAGGCTTATCTCAGAGGCAAAGTATAAAGTATTTGTACATACAGTAAAACATTGACAATACTACTAAAGGACTCCACATCAGTTTAGAAGACTAGTCAATATTTATCTGAGTAAAACTAGACCAAACAACCAAAATCCAATATACACAAGTGAAGATATCACTTTGTAAAGGTTTAAATGAGTCTTAATCCATAGGAATCAATAGATGTACCTCTTTAACACAAAATACCTGAGATGCATCAAAAACATAGACATTGTGGGCCGAGGGGGAGGTGAGGTGCTGAAAAAGCAAAGTGATGCGTTGGTTCCTTACTGCTCAGGGGAGGTGATGCATCGATTCTTTCGTCACAGGTGAGGCAATGCTTCAGTTCCTTATTGGCAGGGGAGGTGATGCATCAATTGTTTCCTCGCAGGAAAGGTGATGTGTTGATTTCCGGACACAGAGCCTCGGTTCCTTACTGCTATGTGGGGTCAATGAGAATTTGACGCCCTGTGGATGATACGTTAAAATTCCAGACATGCTGTATTGATGGAGCCGTGGTGAAACAGGGGCTGCGTCTATCTTGCAATCACAAAACTGGTGCTACGTCAATTCTTCAGCTGCTGGACAGGCGCTGCATCAGTTTTTCAGCTGCAGCATGTCAGTGAGTGGATTTTCTAATTCAGCTCACCAGCTCACACTTCCGAGGGCCCAGGGACTGGAGTCGGCACCACTTGGCCAGCCAGGGCTCTCAGCAGAAGAGCCCATGCACTGGTAGATTAAGTCTTTGATGACCTTGAGACTTCTGAACAGGAGGCAAGCTCCTTTCACTGACAGGACAGAAGCAGCAAGCAACAGGCCAGCACAACAAAGCAACAGGCAGAGTGGCAGTCCCTTCTACAGCATCCAGCTCTTCTTCCTGGCAGAATGTCCTCCGTCCAGAAGTGTTCTAACTTTGTGGTGTCAGAGGTCCAGTACTTATACCTATTTCTGTCTTTGAAGTAGGCAAACTTCAAAGATAAGCCTTTAAGGTGCACAAAACCCTCCTTTTCCTGCCCTGGTCTCAGACCCACCCCAGGGGGGTGGAAACTGCTTTGTGCGAGGCCCATCCTATTCAGGTGCCAGTGTCAGCTCCTCCCACCACTCTATGAGAGCACACCTCAGCTCCATTTATGTGACTCTCCAGAGTGAATTCACAAACAGCCCCACTGTCACCCTGACCCAGATGTGTATTCCACAGACAGGCAGATGCAAAGAATGGTTAAGCAAGAAAATGCCCACTTTCTAAAAGTGGCATTTTCAATCTTGCAATTAAAAAAACAATCTCCCAAAAGGTGTATTATGAATTGTGAGCTCAGAAACCCCAAACTCTACATCTCTATCTGCTTCCAATGGGAAATTACACTTAAAAGATATTTCAGGGCAATCCCTTATTTGACTATGGGAGAGCCAGGCCTTGCAATAGTGAAAAACGAAATTGGCAGTATTTCACTATTAGGACATGTAAAACACACCAGTACATGTCCTACCTTTTGAATACATTTCACCCTGCTCATGGGGCTGCTTTGTTCGTACTTTAGGGGTGACTTACATGTGTAAAAGGGAAGGTTTGGAACTGGTAAGTGGGTGCAACTGCTAGGTTGAAATTTCAGTTTAAAACTCCACACATAAACACTGCAGTGGCAGACCTGAGACTTGTTTGCAGGGCTATTCATGTGGGTGGCACAATCAGTGTGGTAGGCCCACTTGTAGCATTTGATTTACACACCCTGGGCACCCACTGCGCACTGTACTAGGAACTTACTAGCAAATCAAATATGCCAGTCAAGGAGAAACCAATCACCAATACATTTTAGACAGACAGCATATGCACTTTATCACTGTTTAGCAGTGGTAAAGTGCCCAGAGTCCTAAAGCCTCCCAAGTCACAGATGGCAAGTCCAGTCTTCTTTTGATCTTCAGCAGGTCCAGAAAGTGATCTGAAAAGAGTGCCTAGTGGTGCCACATTCATGCCCTACACTAGCCAGTAGGTGGGGGTAACTCCTGGCTCCTCCATAACTAATAGGGTAAATGATTTACCAGGCCCTGACTTATATACTATTGTGGTAATTCCTCTCTAGCTTACTGCAGACAGGTTCAAAATGCAATGTGTCAGGTCACATCAAAGATGGTGAAGGTCTTAGGCACACTAAATGTGGCCTCTGGGGCTGGGGTGTGAGTAAGGAGCATACTATGGTAATCTTAGCGCCCCCCCACACATTTAACACTAAAATATGGTTTGAATCAGGAACTGTAACTAGAACAACCCCAGAGACAGACATTTGTTGGGACAAAAATAGAATCATCCAGCAACCAGAGAGAGGATCCACAAGAATTGTCTTGGCATCCTATTCTGTCCCTTTTTAGTGCACCCAAAGTGAAGAACCAATGTATACTACCCCCCTGGAGTTTCAGGTAGGGAACAAGAGACTTTCTCAAAGTTACATTCTCTGACATTTATTAAAATTTTGATTTCACCTTTGAATTGGATTTTTTTCAAACAATTTAAATTAGTTGTTTAGTTATTTCTGTAGCTGCTCCCTTTGACCAGTTAGCAGTATTTGTATTTTAATCTGTATTCTAGCTTTTTATATAGGACATCTAGACCTGTAAAAGTGAAAATATAATTTTGGGCCTTGTCGCTGACCGGACATGGCAATATACATTTTCTTCATGTTCCACTTTTAAACAGCATGCATCCTATCTTGTGGGCTATGAAGTTTACATGAGGGTGACTTGCAATTGTTTAAAATGGAGGTTATTTTCTTTTTTGACCAGTTGTGCTGCAGAGTTACTACTGCAGCAGTCAGGCCACATGCGGGTAGGCCTGAATCTATGTTTGCTTTGCCACTGTAGTGGATGGCACCATAGGTGCTGCAGTCCCATAGTGGAACTTAATCTCCAGGCCCTGGGTACACTTTATATACCATAAACGTGGGACTTAAAGGGAAGTTAAATATACCATTTTGGATTGGGCTATATCAATCTTGTTTAAAGGGGAAGCACAGGCACTTTACTACTGGTTAGCAGAAATATAGTGCATAGATACGTGGTTATTGGTTCACGTTTTACTGGCACAAATCAAAAACGGTTATTTTGTGTGTGTGTGTGTGTGTGTGTGTTTGTGTGTGTGTGTGTGTGTGTGTGTGTGTGTGGAGAAACACTGGAAATGATGAGTGTGTCAGCCTGGACGGCTGGGGTCCAGGTTGTGATGGGTTTGTGGATAATGCAGTTGTTTTTAGAGATGGGCGGGATGGCAAGAGGAGCCAGTGGAATTCCATCAGTGTAGGTGATGTGGTTCTATTGCCTCCAGCCCTTAATGAGTCATGCTGCAGCATGTAAGAAGCCCTTAAGGGCAGATTATGGGAAGACATGGAGCCAGGAATTATTACCATCCAGATGTAAGAATATGAGGGCTTTAGTGGCAGGTCTGAAGTTGCTTTCAAAGAGGAATGGTTTGACTTTTTTAAGATCACTGAGACACGTTTGGACTAGTTTTTGTTTGTTCTTTGTGTATAGCAGGAATTCTGTTTCTGGTAGAGTTAAATTGGTTGCTGGACATCCAGATTACAATGACGTGCAGACAGTGGTTAAAACACTGGATGTCTGGAGCAGAAGTGACTTTCATGAATAGTTGTCTCTCATTGGTGTATTGGTGAATGTTGATGTTGTTATCTGTGAGTAAACCCAAGGGCTCCATAAAGTGGTTGAAGATGGCATTAGACATGATAGAACTACACAGGTGATTGGACCTTCTGGAAATGCCCATGTGAATGAACTGGTGTCAGCTGGATTGGTAGGAGAACAAGTGAAGAGCATTTTCAGAGAATTCCATTTGAACTTTCATGGTGTTCGTGAGGGTGGAATGGTTGATGATATCGAAGGCAGCTGAGGGGTTCAGTAATTCCAAGAGAACGGGTTCATCTTGGTCAGGAGAGCACAAGCTATAATGTGCAAGTTAGCTTTCTCCCACTTGGTTTTAAGAGTTAGCATGAGTTGAATTCATGGCATCATATAACTCTACATACATATACTGTATACATTTATGCCTGGGTTTGTAGTGTATCCATCAAATGTCTATAGATTATAAATAAGACATGAATTGACACATGCTTCCTAATGATTTACAGGAGTTGACTTTGCCTTGGCAATTCCAACGGATATGGGAGACCCCAAGTTGTGGGAACACCAGTGCTAGTTACGCTGTTTGTCTTTTTTTTGGGGGGGGGGGGGTGCTATGCAGGCTTTGATAGTCTGAGTTTCTCGTATTTTAGTGCACCCTGCAGAATATTCCCCACTATGCCTATTGCCCATTAAATATACGACCCGATGCGTCCAGATGCTGTCGGCTTCCCTCCTCCCTGCATGATTCACCACAGGCACAGCTCACTCAATCGCAACCTGGGGAGGACATCAAAGCATACCCTTCCTGCATTAAACATAAGTAATCGTTCGCTTACACAGAACGAGAGTGTAGGTTTTAGGATTGAGACGGAAAACGTGTGAGGATCAACCTGTTTTACGGGAGAACATCTAACCTGAATGTAGTCATTACTGTATAACTCCTTGCTATAAAGTAAAACCATATGCATTGGCAAATTTCCCTAGAACGGCACTGACATTAAATAATCAATCAGAAATGAGTGTTTTAGCCAACAACTCCAAGACCTGTGCCGTCCAATACACGTTTCCACGGGCAGTCACTAGCAAACAGGTAATGCCAGGGTCCGTTTGGGCACTTCATTAGCATGCACACACCTGGTTCTGAAGCAATGCAGGTGAGACTGGTAGGTAATGAAGGAACCAAAAATAAAAAACAAAGCTACAAGAGTGCGGGTGAGGGCACTTTTCTGCTTGTAGGTGGCTGAGAATGTCATAGTTCAGGTGTTTCAGGTCAGGATTCTTTGATAGCAGAGTTAATGTTTGTAATCCATTTCGATTGCCATTAAGCTTTTGGCAATGGACTCTACAGCACTGATGGGAATTGACTATGGGCGACCTATTTTACTCATTCCACAAAAGAAAGTACGCGCTCTCCCCGCAGGAGTATGAGTCATTACATTTACACAGAATTAGTACTAAAAGAGGAGTCACTTCTTAATATTTCTATCATTTGAGTTGACTTTAAATATAAGGAGGGGGGGTTGAATGTCGAAATGATCTCTGAATGAATTAAACTAAACTCAATATATTAAAAAGCAGCCATCGTTTATATTTAACAAAAATATTTTTATAGGGGTGGCTGACTACCAAGGTGGTGTAGTTTTGATTCCAGTTCCTGTCACTTTAATACATGCCCAGACAATCCGTTCAGGGACTTTTTCACTCTGCTTCATCTCAAGTTATTTTTAATCTCTGCTTTTGCCCTTTTAAACGGTTTTCCGTCTTCTTCCTCAGTCTTACCCTTTTGTGTTTTTTCTCTCTATTGCACTTGATAAGTCTGTTGGGGAAAAACAAATACCGGATCCGAAAAATGAGTGCCAGTGGGCCCCACCAGCAACCACCGGCTCAAATTAAGCACCGAGTTTACTCGTGATATATTAAATCTCAGGCTAGGTGCAGTGAGGGGGAGACTGTTGGGTATGAGAAGATGAAGGCTTAAATCTGTTGGATGAGATTTCAAGGTTGTGAAAGTGAAATCTGAGAAAGGAGGTTCAGGAGACTGGAGCAAGAAAGAGGAGAGGGGATAGAAAATTTAAATATTTTCTTGGTGAAGAGGTTGTGATCCTATTGTGGTGAAAGGAGGGTAACAGTAGAATGGTGTTATAGAGAGGAGACTGTGAATTGAGGTGCTGGTGAGGAAGATGTCTGCTACATTTCAAAGCACTGGAATGAAGGGACTGTGCGGGAAGCACTGGGGCATTAGATGACCAATGGTGGTGAGGCAATTTAAATTTAGGGATGGGTTGAGCAGCCCCTTATTGTGAGATAGGAGACAAGGGGCTTGATTCACAAAGTCAAAGTTACACGTTTGTGTGTTTTTCTGTATTCACAAAACTGCATTTTAATAGTAAGTTATCAAGTGTGGAGAGTCGAGAACGCCACACATAAAAACATAAGCCGGACTCATATTTTTATGTGCAGAGTTCTCTGCCCCGACTGCGGCCTTCCACACTCGCAAACTTACTAAAAATGCAGTTTTGTGAATGCTGAAAAAGCGTAAACTTACACAAGCGTGTGCATGTACTTTTGTGAATCAGGCCCATAGTCAAAAGATCAGGAGGAAGAGGGATAGACGTGCTTGAGGGGACAGTAACACAATCGTGGCCGAGAAGCATTGGTCTGACAAGAGAGGGGCGATTGTCTGCGAAAGAGGTGCTCAGTCCGGCAGGGATGTAATACAGGCCCCTGCAGCCCCCATCCCTTCAGGAGCCCCCAAATCCTTCAGCGGGGCCCATTCCGCACAAGGCCAATAAATATTTTTGAAATATGGTAGACTCAGGGTTCCGTAATAACATTCTGCAGGGTGGCCATCATTTTACATAATTCCATCCCACAGCCGTCAGGTGGCGGTGAGCTGAAGGTGTGTGAAAGGACTGATCTGCTGTGAATGAACACCTGGTCATCCAATCATGTACTCAGCCCTTCTGGCAGCAGAGCTTGATATTTTCATTCAGAAGCGTTGCTGGCCCCAGGAGAGCCGCTAGCATCACTAACAGACTCCAGGCTTCGCCTCCTGCCGCTGGGATGACCTCAGCTTGCTGCAGCCTGCCAAGGATTTCAAGAACCCCCAACCCTGGCAGGCCCACAAAATACATAACACGGGCGTGTGCTCGTAAGAAATGTAAGTATGTGAAGGCCAGGGTCAAAGAGCAGCCAGAACCAGACATGCCGTGTAGAACAGAGAAAGGGAATCTCCCCCAAAGTACCACAAACTTACCTCACTCCAGACACGCGGCACTGCTAACGCTTCAGTCAGCCCTGAACCTTTTGCTCCACTGCTTAGACACAGCTCTGCCGATGGGCCTCCATTATAACCTGTCTCACGCTCGACTATCCTAATAACTGTGATTCCTACGTGCTGCCGTGTCAATGCCCCGTGACGCTGTTGATACCACCGTTAAACCTCAAAATTCTATGTCACAGCTCTCCCACCCTCACCTATACCGCCATCTCCTGCCCTAATTAAAGAGGCCTAACAGTTATCTCAAAGACTACACTTCCGTTCTGACATGGTGCACTTCCTTTTTTCCCTTTGCTGAGAACCTATCAGCCGGCGGCCCGTCCTTTAGGTCGGAGGGGCCACGCCCCCCACCTTTTGCCCCTCATGAAGAGTGCCTGTCAGGCTGAGCAAAGGTCAGCCTGTCAGACACTTTTCATGTTCAGCTCAGGCAGCCAGGAGGGAGACATGCGCAATTGCGCAGACTCCTGGCTGCCTGAGCTGAACTTTGCTGGGCTTAAGAGGTCACAGCTCGTATGGGCGTGACCTCCCCGGCTCAGCAGAGGTGCCTCAAGGCCCTTCCCCTCGGTGACGAGGGAAAGCGTCACCCATTGACTTCGACCTTTGGCGCTTCAGGTTTAAGCCCTGAAGCGTCCAGGGTGAGTGTCAATCAGTGACATCTCGTCACAGAGTGGGGTGGGGTCAGCAGTCTCACTGACCCCATCCCACTCTGTGATGAAGTTGGAAAGCAACAGTCCCAACCCTCCTGGGACCTCCGAGCTAAAAAGGGGGAGGGGGTTATATGTTTTTTGTTTTTTTTAATGAATGCTTGGTGCATGCGTGTATGTTTGACTGTTTATGAGTGTTGTGAATGGATGTGTGTGCATGTGTGAATGAGTGTAAGTGTGCTTCTCCCCCGCCCCCCTCCCTCCTAAAATTGCTGGCCGCCTCTGGAACCTATCACTTATGATAATTTATCCAGGCCCTATTTAGCAATTAAGGCTGATCGTAAGAAAAGCAACAGTAGGTTGTCTTAGACATCAGTGCTTAGTTTGTAAAAAATAATAAGTGCCAGGGCATTTTACAGGAAGCAACTGCAGATTGCATCACCCACAGCCCTTGCCAGCACTGCCAGATGCCATCACATTCCTACAAATGAGACAATTTGGACTATTCCAGGTACATCAAGATGTCCTCCGCACAGCACACCGGTACTGAATTGATAAACACTACGCTGATGAACTGTTTTAAAAATAGCCAAGCCAGGCCGCACCAACATGTGGTTGACTGTTATTAACAGGTGCCAGAGTGAACAAGTAAGTTTTAGTATGCCTACTCAAGGCATTTTCTAAGGTATAACAATAGTTTCCTCAAACCTTTTCAAACAATGCATGTGTGATGCACTATGCAGCACATATACAACATGGGAAAAGTGTTAACGCATGCTTCTTGTACTGAAAGTGTCCACTTTCAGTACAAAAACTATATTTGACAGAATGCCCACATTCTTGCTCTATGGTGCAAGGGTGTCTGCAGTGGCACAAGCACCGAAAAGTACACCAGAGCTGGAGGAGAGGAACACAGTGGCCTATCTTTGTAGATATGGTGCTATTTTTGTCTTCCCATTTACGCAATGCAGCAAAGCAAATTAGTAAGTCTCTCTCAAAAGTCTTTTGAGTCTGACTGAAAGCTAATGGAGGCTCCCATCCCATGTAGAATAAGCTGGGTGTCTTTAACTGGAATCTTGCAGTGAGTTACTCTTTGTAAAACACCCTAGTTGTTGAGTGTTTTGGTCTGATACATGGTCGCCTTAGACTGAAAGACCTTATGCATTCTTTGTGAATGTTAGTCTCTCCATGCTCGATCCACGGGCACAAGAAGGAGCCTAAAGCAAGGAAGTGTTACTACAAGCTCATTGGGGGCCAATGATACAGAACAGCCATCTCTTTCCTTAGTCTGATGCCTAGCAGTGACATTGTACAAAACCCACAAGAAAGGAGCAGTTGGTGTTCGTAGTCATCAAGGGCCTTCTCTCTACTCTCTAGCTCTCTCTCTCTCTCTTTCGCTCTGACACACACACACATGCACCCTCTTGATTCCTTTTCTCTCTCTCTCTCTTCTCCACTTACTTTCTTTCTCTCTTACTCTCTGTCTCCTGTTGTCTCTTCATCTCTGTAAGAAATTGGATTAATAGTTAAGAAGGGTGACTACCCACCCTAATCAATAAACATAAGCCTTGTCAGGGTGACCACTAAATTCACTAAATTATACTGAACTGAACCCCCTGGTAACTATTACACAGAGCAGACAGACCTAAAATAGAGGCAATTTGTGAAACATTTATGCAGTCATATAGTTAAATTTTAGAAAAATAGAGTACATTTTAAGAAATAAAGTGACAACAAAACAACAAAAAATCAAGAAGGAAGCGGAGCTATTAATTTATAAAGTTTGAATAAAAAATAGCACTAAAATGTGTTAAGTTCAACTGCGATCAACTGGTTGTAGTAGAGTGGGAACCCGGCAAGAGCTGATGCTGGCTGTGATGGAGCTTGGGTTGGATATGGAAACCTGGTTCAACCTGGTCAGAGGTTTTATACTGGGATGTAGAAAACTGGAAATAGATTGAAATTAAAAATCTACAGTGGAGCAAGGCAGCAGGCTTTAGCCGAAGAGGGTTCCATGAGGTCGGATAGTCTATGGACGTGTTCCAGGTGAAGCTATTGATTTTTAGAGAGAAAGATCAGAGCAAGAGAAATTTAATTTTCTTGCCCAGAGAAAGTCTCTCATCAGACGGATAATTTTGCCGCCTTCACCCCTTCAACATTTCCATGTTCGCACCCACTGGCTTTTTTGGAGATCAGTTTCCTCCAGCATGGCAAGGATGCAGGCTGTTGCTGAACGGGGTACCACAAGGCCTGATAGCATCTCACCAAGCCCCCACTGAAATGGATTTGCTGCGGTGGAAAAGCTCCATGCTGGAAAAATCTGAATCTTCAACCCAGTGGCAGCTCACCTTGGTCAGATCAGCACAGCATGTTTTTCATGGTGTGCTAGAGGTATTTGGAGCAAAACGTTTCAAAGTCCCAGGTTTTTAGGGGTTGTAGTAGATATCAAGCCGGGAACAGCCATTGGTTCCAGGACCTCAGGGACTGGCTCTGGGGTCTCAACATACTCCAGCAGAGGCCACAAGCTGGCTACAGATCAGGTCCAGTTGAAACTGGTCAGCAGGGCAATTACACAGAAAAGCCTCTTAAAGCTTGATATGTCCCAGTAGCTTGAATAGGAGGTCCAGACCCTTGAAGTCAACACTTTCCCCTGGGTACAAGAGAGAGCAGGTCCAGTCCTTCAATTAATTTTTAAGGTCATACACAGCAGGCCCAGTCTTCTGATGTTCTTCCTGAGGTCTAGAAAGTCTTCTGAGGAGGGTAATTGGGATGCCACATTTATCAATGGCTCCAGCCAGTGGGTGGGTGTGACTCCAGACTCCTCCCAAGGCAATTGGATAAAAGTTCTCACGGGTTACCACTGGGACTGGTGCCTGCTTGACTGGGGGTACAAAAGAAGGGGTTTGTCCAGGTGTCATCTGACACTTGCTTGTGACAGGGGAGGCCAGGTCCCTTTAAAGTAATTTAAGTTCCTGCGCAGAACCCAAATGTCTTCACAGCCCAGTCTTTACCGCTGCTCTGGGAGCAGTTTTCACACCTCATTCAAGGCTTGAGCATATGGTAGGCTGAAGTTGGAGGGTAATGCAAATTAGTATCCTGAGGCTTTAGTCAGGGAAAGGGTAAAATTCTAAAAGTACTTTTTCCTTAATATTTATTAAAAACAGATTTCACTGTGAATTGGGCTTTTAATGAGTATCACAAATAAAGATTTAATTGCGGTTTTAGCTGGTCCCTCCCCTAATATAGTAGTGTTAATATTTAATATTACTTCTCAGTGTTTCTCTATGAGCCAGCGAGCCTTCCTACTGTGAAAATAGCTTTTGAGGGTCTGGTCACTGTAACAATATCTTGCATTAATTTAAGATGATAAAAGATTGAAAACCCACTGAGTGAGGGACTCAGCCCGGGACATCCAGTGTCTCCGCTCACAGGCAGATTGAATATAATGACCAACCAGTAAGTGTTCTTAAAATGGATTTACTTTGATGACGCCTATCAGCCTTGAAAAAGCCCCAGGTTGACTCACCAAAGGGGGTGAAACACGTGTCAGGTCTCTGGCTTTTTTGTCTAAAATGTCTACGAGCTCTGTTTGAAATGGACATTTAAAATAACCTTGGACCTTAAGGCTCTTTGTTCAATTGTATACAATTTCGGTTGAAAATGGATTTTAATAAATATCCTTGAATTCACCAAGTGGGTTTTCAATCTTTTATCACTTTAAGGCTATGACTCAGGGCAAAATTGGCCCATACCCCATCTGATCACCCACAAAAACATAGGAAAGGGCATTCCAAAGGAAGAGAGAATTAGGCCATAGAAATTCGTTTTTTGGAATTAATTTAAGATGGCCTAGCACCATTCCAACACCACATTAGCGTCTTTTTTTAATGCTCGTGTAGTGTTGGAAGGTCCAAACATGTTGCGTCATATTTACAAAGTACACTTTGTAACCCCTTGCACCACATTATGCTTGTGCCAGGTATAATGTATGCAAGGGGGGTGTTCCAGCACTGGGGGGGCTGAAAAACTGGCAGAAATAAGCCTAAGAGATTGGTTTGCGTCATTTTTATCTGCATTTTTAATGCCTGCTAAGGGCAGGCATTAAAGGGAGGCTCCCATTGTTTTCAATGGGCCTCTGGGTGCTTTGCAGGATTAGCATCCTGGTAAGCACCGGACTAGCGTCAAAACTTATGACGCTAGTACCCCTGATTACCGCCATTGTGTGCTATAATTTAAATACAGCACACAGGGTCGCGTTAGGGTGGTGCTAAGGGGTGCCACTGAAATCCTGTGCACTAGGCTTGGGACATACCCTCCCAAGTCTAGAGCATTGGAATTCGGTGACACATCTTTTCCATTACGAAACCTCAGACTTATCCTTAAGCATGCTCCCCCGCCCACCGCCACCCCCACCCCTATTTACTCCCAAGCACAGAGCTCGTTAAGTCCTCTTTGTCAATAAAACGACTATCAAAGGAAAGAGCTCAGTCTAGGATGAATATGGCTAAGTAGGGTTAATGGATGTCAATCTCAACTCAAGAAATGGGTGTAACTCATCGTGGAGTGTCAGTATGCTGTCAGGATACCCACCTGACAAGGACCCTTTACAGGTAAAAGAATAGGGACTTGACCCAAGGGTAGGTCGCTCCCCCTGCCGCTGCAGCTCCTCCAGGTTCCTGAGTTCCTGAGACCCACCTCACAGTAAGTACCCCCCCCTCCCAGCCCCTCGCTCTGCCCCGCGCTACTCACCCTCTCTCCTGCTTCTTTTCTTCTTTTCTTCTTCTCTGTTCTTCTGTTCTTCCTCCTCGCTCCTCGTCTGTAATCTTCTTCTGTACTCTTCTTTCCCCCGTCTTCACTCTTCTTCTCTTCTTCCTCATCTTCTTCTGTGGTCTTCTGCCCTCTGTTCTTCGTTTTCTGTATCTTCTTCTGTGTTCTTCTGTGTTCTTCTGTGTTCTTCCGGTCTTCCTTTCTTCTCTCCTTCCGGTCTTCTGATCTTCCTTTCTTCTCTCCTTCCGGTCTTCTGTTCTTCTGTTCTTCTGTTCTTCTTGTCTTCTTGTCTTCTGCCTACGGCTCTTCTGCCTCCTCCGTCCTCTTCTCCCCGCGCCTGCCCTCCTGCTCCTGCCTCATCCCCCTCCCCCACTCGCATCCCCCTCTCTATCTCCCCTATCTAACCCGTTCACTATCTACCTCCCTCACTCCTCCTATCTACCTATCTCTCTATCTCTCTATCCCACTATCTAACTCCCTCACTCTCCACCTCCTCCTATCTTCCTATCTCTCTATCTATTTCCCTATCTATCGATTTCCCTATCTATCTATTTTCTCTATTTCTCTATCTCTCCCCCCCTCCCTTACCCCCTCTATTACCTATCTTCCTATCCTCTCACTCTACCTCTCACCCTCACCCACCTCTACAACCCCCCCTCCCCTATCTTCTCAACCCTACTCCTATCTTTCTCCCTTATCTCCTAAACCTCCTAACACTCACCCCCCTCCACCCTTAAACCCCCCTCCCCCAGCTCTTCTCACTCTACCTGTCCCCCCCCCTCCCTCGCGCTTTCCCACCGCGACCTCCTGCACGCCCCCGCCCCCCAGCTCCCATTCGCCCCCACCTGACCCCTCCCCCCCTCCTACCTCATATGGCGGCCGCTGCGCGACAGTGGTAGCGACCCTTGACCCAAGGTTAGGTCGCTCCCCCTGCCGCTGCAGCTCCTCCAGGTTCCTGAGTTCCTGAGACCCACCTCACAGTAAGTACCCCCCCCCCCCAGCCCCTCGCTCTGCCCCGCGCTACTCACCCTCTCTCCTGCTCCTGCTTCTTTTCTTCTTTTCTTCTTCTCTGTTCTTCTGTTCTTCCTCCTCGCTCCTCGTCTGTAATCTTCTTCTGTACTCTTCTTTCCCCCGTCTTCACTCTTCTTCTCTTCTTCCTCATCTTCTTCTGTGGTCTTCTGCCCTCTGTTCTTCGTTTTCTGTATCTTCTTCTGTGTTCTTCTGTGTTCTTCCGGTCTTCCTTTCTTCTCTCCTTCCGGTCTTCTGATCTTCCTTTCTTCTCTCCTTCCGGTCTTCTGTTCTTCTGTTCTTCTGTTCTTCTTGTCTTCTGCCTTCGGCTCTTCTGCCTCCTCCGTCTTCTTCTCCCCGCGCCTGCCCTCCTGCTCTTGCCTCATCCCCCTCCCCCACTCGCATCCCCCTCTCTATCTCCCCTATCTAACCCGTTCACTATCTACCTCCCTCACTCCTCCTATCTACCTATCTCTCTATCTCTCTATCCCACTATCTAACTCCCTCACTCTCCACCTCCTCCTATCTTCCTATCTCTCTATCTATTTCCCTATCTATCGATTTCCCTATCTATCTATTTTCTCTATCTATTTCTCTATCTCTCCCCCCCCTCACCCCCTCTATTACCTATCTTCCTATCCTCTCACTCTACCTCTCACCCTCACCCACCTCTACAACCCCCCCTCCCCTATCTTCTCAACCCTACTACTATCTTTCTCCCTTATCTCCTAAACCGACTAACACTCACCCCCTCCACCCTTAAACCCCCCTCCCCCAGCTCTTCTCACTCTACCTGTCCCCCCCTCCCTCGCGCTTTCCCGCCGTGACCTCCTGCAAGCCCCCGCCCCCAGCTCCCATTCGCCCCCACCTGACCCCTCCCCCCCTCCTACCTCATATGGCGGCCGCTGCGCGACCGCGCCGCTGGCGCGCCGGAGGCGCACCAGAGGCAAGCCCGTCTGCGCCCGTCCGCGCCTGTCCCGCGCCCAGCGCCACGACCCCTGGTCCCCAGCTCTCCCAAGCCCCGCTGACCCGCTACGACCCCACCACCCTCCACGCCCTCAACCCAGGACGCTCCAACACTTGCTTCCAAGCTCACCCCAAACGCACCCATGGACCCTTCGCCTGCAACTCCTGCAAACGCACCTTCCACCACGCAACAACCATGACCACAAGCCCACGCGCCATCAACCACCTCAAGTGCATCCTAGTCAACGCTCGCTCCGTCCACAAACACGCCGTTGAACTCTGGGACTTCCTGGACTCCATAGCACCGGACGTCGCCTTCATCACGGAGACTGGGATGAACGCCTCCTCGGCCCCTGACATCGCCACTGCCATCCCCGAAGGCTACAAGATCTCCGGAAAAGACCGCACCAACCAGGTAGGAGGAGGTATCGCCATCGTCTTCAAAGACTCCATCAGCGTCACCACCTCCACCAAAGACACCCCTCTCGCCGCTGAACACCTGCATTTTCAGATTCGCACCGATCCGAGGACCACCCTCAGAGGATCCCTCATCTACCGTCCTCCCGGGCCACGCGCCCCTTTCAGCGACGCCATCGCCGACTTCATCTCCCCGCACGCCCTCGCCTCGCCGGACTACATCCTCCTAGGTGACCTCAACTTCCATCTGGAACAAAACAACGACCCCAACACCACCACCCTGCTCGACAACCTCGCCAACCTCGGACTCAAACAACTGGTGAATACCGCCACCCACATCGCCGGACACACGCTTGACCCCATCTTCTCCGCCAGCAAACACGTCTTCTTCAGCCACGCCTCCGCCCTACACTGGACCGACCACAGCTGCGTCCACTTCACATTCCGACGCGAGACCCGCCACCTCCGCACCCAACCCATCCCTCGTCGACAGTGGAACAAGATCCCCAAAGAGCAACTCTTCTCCGCACTCGCCGCCAACCAACCCACCCTCACCACCGACCCCAACGACGCAGCCCTCAACCTCAAAAACTGGATCTCCAACTGCGCAGACATCCTTGCTCCCCTCAAACACACGCATCGACAGACCAACACCAAAAAACCTCTCTGGTTCTCTGACACCCTCAAAGAATCAAAGAAAACTTGTCGCACCCTTGAGAAAGCCTGGCGCAAGGACCGCACCGCTGACAACATGACCGCCCTCAAGAACGCTACCCGCGAACACCACCACCTGATTCGCGCTGCCAAAAGGAACTTTTTCACCGACAGACTGGACAAAAACAGACACAACAGCAGAGAACTCTTCAGCATCGTCAAGGAGTTCTCCAACCCCAGCGCCAACGCCAACGCCGTCACGCCCTCACAGGATCTGTGCGAATCCCTCGCCACTTTCTTCCATCGCAAGATTAGCAACCTCCACAACAGCTTCGGACACCAGACCCAACCAAACACCACTGAACCGGCATCCACGGCCATCACCCTCAACAACTGGTCCCACATCAACACGGAAGAAACCAAATCCATCATGAACTCTATCCACTCCGGCGCCCCTTCGGACCCCTGCCCGCACTTCATCTTTAACAAAGCCGACGACATCATCGCCCCGCACCTCCAGACCGTCATCAACTCTTCTTTTTCTTCTGCTACCTTCCCCGAATGCTGGAAACACGCCGAAGTCAACGCCCTACTAAAGAAACCTACGGCTGACCCGAGCGAACTGAAAAACTTCCGCCCCATCTCTCTTCTGCCTTTCCCAGCCAAAGTAATAGAGAAGACTGTCAACAAACAGCTGACCACCTTCCTGGAAGACAACAACCTGCTCGACCCCTCACAAACCGGATTCCGAACCAACCACAGCACTGAAACCGCCCTCATCTCAGTCACTGACGACATCAGAACCCTGATGGACAACAGTGAAACAGTCGCCCTCATTCTGCTCGACCTCTCGGCTGCCTTTGACACCGTCTGTCACCGCACCCTAATCACCCGCCTCCGCTCCACCGGAATCCAAGGCCAGGCCCTGGACTGGATCGCCTCCTTCCTCTCAAACCGTTCCCAAAGAGTTTACCTCCCTC
The DNA here is from genome assembly GCF_031143425.1 of Pleurodeles waltl. Classification (NCBI taxonomy): domain Eukaryota; kingdom Metazoa; phylum Chordata; class Amphibia; order Caudata; family Salamandridae; genus Pleurodeles; species Pleurodeles waltl. The sequence continues at coordinate 288,635,035 of NC_090448.1, read as the reverse complement.
CGTTTCGCTCAGAACCCACCGAGATCATCTGCGGCGTACCCCAAGGCTCATCACTCAGCCCGACACTCTTCAATGTCTACATGAGCCCCCTTGCCAACATCGTACGCAAGCACGACATCATCATCACCTCCTACGCCGACGACACCCAACTTATACTCTCCCTCACCAAGGACCCCGCCAGCGCCAAGACCAACCTACAAGAGGGTATGAAGGACGTTGCAGATTGGATGAGGCTCAGCCGCCTAAAGCTGAACTCAGAAAAAACGGAAGTCCTCATCCTCGGCAACACCCCGTCCGCCTGGGACGACTCCTGGTGGCCCTCGGCACCGCACCGACCCCCACAGACCACGCCCACAACCTCGGCTTCATCTTGGACCCTCTTCTCACCATGACCAAGCAAGTCAACGCCGTGTCCTCCGCCTGCTTCCTCACCCTCCGCATGCTCCGCAAGATCTTCCGCTGGATCCCCGCCGACACCAGAAAAACCGTGACCCACGCCCTCGTCACGAGCCGCCTGGACTACGGCAACACCCTCTATGCCGGGACCACAGCCAAACTCCAAAATCGCCTGCAACGCATTCAAAACGCCTCGGCCCGCCTCATCCTCGACATACCCCGCAGCAGCCACATCTCCGCACACCTGAGACACCTGCATTGGCTCCCAGTCAGCAAAAGGATCACCTTCCGACTTCTCACCCACGCACACAAAGCCCTCCACGACAAGGGACCGGAATACCTCAACAGACGCCTCAGCTTCTACGTCCCCACCCGCCTCCTCCGCTCCTCTGGCCTCGCACTCGCCGCTGTCCCTCGCATCTGCCGCTCCACGGCGGGTGGGAGATCTTTCTCCTTCCTGGCGGCCAAGACCTGGAACTCCCTCCCCACCAGCCTAAGGACCACCCAGGACCACACAGCCTTCCGGAGACTCCTAAAGACCTGGCTGTTCGAGCAGCGATAACCCCCCGTTTTTCCCCTAGCGCCTTGAGACCCGCACGGGTGAGTAGCGCGCTTTATAAATGTTAATGATTTGATTTGATTTGATATCCTGGTCTGAGTTCAATCTCAGACCAGGGCCTAAATTAGTGATGAGTCCAGCAGACAGGGTATCTGGTGAGCTGCTGGATTTCTTCTTACAAGGATGGTGACTGAAGCTAAGTTAAAACCTGTTCTATGGGTCCAGTGCTGCAGACATGCACTTTGTCATGAGAGCTGAAAAGCTGGGTACCTTTGTTCCTTTGGTCCAGACAGGGAAAAGTAATAAAGACATTTCCTCCAATCTAGTTTTGCAGCCCATGAGGCTATGAACGTTATTAGGGGCATTGGGTCTTTTCCAGTGGCCTGTGCAGGTGAATGGCAGAGCCATGAGCACCCTCAACCCCCTCACCTCCAATCCTATGTGTGGCCCACCCTTACTATGAATGTAGGAGCTTGAGCTAATCATGAAAGAACGACACTAACGACTCAGACGTCCCAACCACCTTACCATGACCTTCCAACAAATGGGAAGCCTGGGATATGACAAATCGTCTTTGTTCCGCAGTATTTTAACAGCAAGTCTGGTAGACCACCAGCTGCTCATGGACGCAATACATGATAGCCACTTCTACCCCTTGCTTGCTCTTTGGTACCCAAGTGATGAAGGCAGGAACAGGGACAGAAAATAAACAGGGCCCTCAGCACATTATTCACTTTCTGTCATTTCCATTCTTTGCCCTTCTCCTACTCAGTCAGATTCACACAGGAGGCTATTGGCAGACTAATGGTACGATAAAGAGTCAACCCTATGATATCCCCAGGGGTCAAAAGGCGCATAATTTCAGTCCCGATTATCTCTTGGAAGATGGTGAATCGACGTCCATGCGGCAGCCCGGCCCTTTAGACCTCCCTGCTTGGAAGTTGAAGGCCCAAATGAACTTCTGTGGGGGTAACATGAAGAGGGATAACACAGGTATCTGCAACCCCTGTCCTGCAGAGGGAACCCCACTACTCAACGGGCCCCACCTTTCATCCACAGGCCTATAAATATATTTGAAACATGGGAGGCCAGGGGTCCCTCGCCACATTCATCTTGGTTTGGGGCATCGTTTTCTGTTATGCCCCTTGCCCCTCCTCCTAAACGTTAGACCTCTCACAGCTTTCACGCTTCACACAGACTTGCTCAATTTCCCTCCTGGCTCCTAGTTCCTGGCGAGATGCTGTCGGTGTTTACTTCTCCAAGCTGTCCTCCGTTTCCCTTCCAGCCCCGCCCTGTTGTCTGCGCTGACAGAGCCGGAAAACTTAGACCAAAACCATCAACAGTTCAACTGTTTATCCATGAACTTGTTTTCACGCTGCACAGATAAAAGCAGAGATAAAGGCAGAGATGAAAGTGGCCCCCACCCCCTCCCCATTCCGAAAGAATAGGACCTCCTGACGCCATTCCTCCTGCGGCACAATTTGCAGACTCCAGGCCGTCTGTGATACGCAGAGAGGGCCTTGACTGTATTTATTGTTTCAGTTGATTTTTGTATAGAAAAATGTACCATTGATCTATACAAGGCATAGACCCCTGCAGGCGCTGTCGGGGCGGGGCCCTTTACCGTAAAGGAGAATGAGGCACAGATTTACTAACAATAGCAGAGCAAGGTTGCCATGGGTAAGCAACGGCCCCCTTGTCTCCTACGTGTGGTGGTTCAATGGGAATCTCAGGGCTATGTGTCCGGTGTCACTGTACCTGCTGCACCAGTGGCAGCTGTGCCCTGTTTACTTATATTTTGCACACATCCAAATGGTACTATGTGGTGTAGAACAAAGGGTCACATCCATCAACTTTCATACGTAAAATTTACCTTTGATTGAATGTTGAAATACGCGAAGGGACGAAATTGCCACCATTATATAGGCATAGGGTCGGGACGTGGGAGCGGTTCAAAAACCCTTATGTGTTCATGGAAAGGTCGATCTACCAAAATAGTGCAACCTGATTCTTTGTGAATTTTTTTAGCCAAATTAAACCAGGCGCAAACGAGGTGTAAGTGGGATGTCAAGGAATGTTCCTATTCATAACCTGCAGTTCCAGGGGTGTAAAGGCAATCTGGCAGTGTCTGGCAGAACCTACAGATCTGCTCTCAAAGATCGTTTATCATGGACGTCATTTAGAGGTCGCCAGGGGTCGCAGCTGCTACCTCTGGCTTGCCCCTTTCGACCCCTGGCATTGCCTTTGAAACCCCTGACCTCAGAGGAGGCATATTCATGGCCAGGAACACAGTGGCAGCTTGCCTTTGTGGAGGTCAGTTGGGGCCCTGCTCTCTTTGTTTTCTGTCATTTTTTTATTACACTAATAGTGAGTACAATTAGTTGAACATGCCCTTCCATGGCAGCTGAGGTAAGTAAAATATGCTTTTAAATGCTTGTGTGTGTGTGCGTGCTTGCGCCTGAGAGTGTGCTCATATGAAAGAGAGAAAGTGTATGTAAGTGGGAATTTGTGTGTATGTGTAAATGTGCGTGTGAGCGAAGGTGGAGGTCAAAGGGCATGTGATGTCACTTTCGTTACCCCTGGCATTTTGGTGAATTCACGTCCATGTCGTATATGTGTGTGGGCTGGGTTTTCGGTTCTTTGAGCACCTGTTCTATAAAACGGTTGACCATTTTTTACTGTTGATTTCCCTTAATATTACCACAAACATTGCCTGCAGCTAGCACAAATGCATGCAGTCTCCATTGAAAGCTCCCATACAGCGGGTCCTTGAGGTTCAAAACGGCACTGATGTGCAAATGAGGGCAATTTTTTTAGATTCACTACGAGGGGGGCTGCTTTTAATTTGAAACACGGGCCTATTTTTTGTGGCAGTCCGTTCCTGGCACTGTTACATATTTTTTACAGCTTATTATTGGATGGTTGTCCTCACAATGACATTTGTACTGGATCGTGATACAAGCGCACAAATCCAACATAAAGGAGGGCTGGCTCGCCTTTGAGCTGCATCACTAAAGTTTTTTTTTTTTTTTTTTAGCAAGAACGTGGTGAGGGCATCATCAGCACAGAAGGAACATTGCCCAGGGCTGTATTTCCCCTGCGCACAACTCTGCACGTCATGAAAGTTATTCTGGATCCTTTTGTTCAATGTTGAGGTCAATTATCTAATTTCGCAGGGAGCCGCCTCCTTTTGTGATGCATCACTTGTGATATCACCAGGCATCATAAAAGAGGTTTACGTGACAGATAAGTTCGTGCTACTCAGAGTTAATGTAGTGTTTCCTTAATATAGGCATTCCGAGGTGCCTTTGTGAGGTACATAAACTGCTGGACTGTTCTATTGTGAACAGTCGGAGTGTAGTGGTATTCTAGGAAAGTATGGAGGTTTACATTTTAGTCTGTTTATATTCAAAAGCCATTGAGGATGGAGTGGTACTTGTCTCATGCCAGACGTGCCTGCCATTTGACTGATCCCTTGAACTATCACCTGCCAATCAGAGCTACTGGTCTGTGGACAAATCTCAAAGTTCGCCAGTAGGTTGGTTATCCTATGATGATGCAGCCACTTCTTAATGAATATCTGTTGGCTGGTCCTAGCCAGAGGTTCTAATCAGGAAGTCAAAATGTAAACACATTGCAGTTTATAGAAGCATTTGACGCTATTGCACACATCTTTGGACATCTTGGAGCTTTTTATTGACTTAAAAATATTCAAAAGAGCTCCACTGCTGAAGCAAGGCTGACAGCAATCATTTGTTTGCCTCTTCTATACTTATTCAACGTGAGGCCTGGGATACTGGAAGATAGCTATTAGAACATAATGCTGTATAATTTATTGGTGGGCAGCAATGTTTATTGGAGGCCTCCACCTGATGAATAGCAGGGCCTACAAAAACCGGGAAAACTGGTCAGGAAATTGTCAGACATGTTGTGGGATGCACCCCTATCGGAGAGTCGGACGCACGCTCGGAGCACGTCCCATCTGCAGGATAGAAAGCATCTATCAAAACTGCCAGGATTCCTCTTTAACTGCTGTGGCCAGTGTTGCTTCTGAGTTCTTGTCTTCGGTAACTTTTTGGAAAGTCGTTTGGATCTCTGGGAGCACCCTGCCTTCTACGTATAAGGAATGGTTTGGCAGGAAGTGATGGTACCATGGTAGGGTGAACTTCCTTTTCCATAGCCCAAACAATCATGGCTGCATTCCCATTGATTCCTATGCAGTTTTCCTAACCCAAAATGTAGGGAATTACTTCCTTGGCTCATTCTTTCCTTCTAGGTCATGTCTTCTAGTGCCTCAGAATGCTCCCGTATGTTCCTGTTTTGGTTTTTCCTCGCCTTTCTTTTTCCATGCGCTGTGTGCTAGTGTTGTGGTGGTAAATTCCGGAGTTTTTTTCTGCTTCATGCTTTTTCCTCCTTCGGTTTCCTTAGAGGGCAGGTTCCAGCTTCACGTTCTCATCACTGTTTGGCAAGGTGGCTTCCGGAGATGAACATCCAAGCTTCATATCCAGAATTATGTAAGCCTGGTCTACCATTGCATCCAGCTCATGAGAGAAACACAGATAAGATGTTGCCAGCATCTTTCTTCAGATTTTGTTTCTTATCAAAAGAACCAAGCACTATTACATGTAAATGATAGATAGAGAGTAGCTACTTGCTCAAAAATTGACAAAGTGCTTTAAACTCATCGGAGTACGGGAACTGATATATTAGTATAAATATAATACAATACAATCAGAGATTAAAATGCCTGTTCTCTATTCTGGCCCAGAATATTAAGTACGAAAAGGGGAGTGATTAACCAACACTCCCTCGGTCCCCACAATCCCCCAGAGGTAGCAGTAGTCAAGAAGTTAAGACTTACTCATGTGAAGTGGTTGATACCACATGCACCATATGTAGATCAACACAGGGTTTAACAATGAGTTATGGTCAACTTTCAGCCAGAGGCAAAGCATTTGCAAATGAGTCATCTCTTGTCACAACTTTTAGGAATAGTGAAGTGTGAAGACACTCATGAAAGCTAGATGCCATTAGCCTACGGTTCCCTAGAAATTACCCCAAAAAGTCCAATTTAATATATCATAACATAAGAAAGATGGTAGTTACTACCTAGTAGATGGGTGGAAACTCTGTTAACGTTTAATCGTTGCACTGTCTGAGGCACCTAGTGTGAAGTCCCTAGTTTTTATGACTTTTAATAACCATTGAGATAGTATTACTATTCAAAGACACAAAGTGATTAACGGTGATAAATACCTTTGTACTATGCAACAGTGGCTGGACTCCTTTTCTCCTAAGTCTGCAGTGTTTTGTTAGTACCTGAGAAGGTTCTGTTGTGTCTGTATTGAGGAAGCAAAACCAAAACTCCTGCAATGAACGCTTCTTGATTCTACTTTGAGTGTACTCACTGCAGATAGGCTGTACACTATATACACAACTGTCATGAAACCTCCATTGGCATCCTGAAGGAGAAATTGGATCAGTATCTTCACCTTTATCAATTGCACTTGAGTTTTTCTTTTTTCTGAAGATTCCCTGGTCAATCAGTTCTGGGCTTAGGGCCTGGTTTTAGGAGACCCTGGTTTTAGGTAAGGACCAAACACTGTGTGTGATCACTAACCACGAGGAGCTGTACCTCAACACCTTCCAGTGCAGAGGTCACAACGGGGTCCTACCTGACCCCAGCACTTTTCCAGCACAGGAGGGAGGTTCACAGGCCCTAGTTTGTGAGACAGGACAGGAGGATTGCTCTGCAGGAGGTGGCCAAATTCTTTGACATAGGGTAAATATGGCTGCCAAACAGGCTCCACACTCTGGTTTGCTCACTTGCTTTATTTGTCAGATTCGTAATTGCCTGATCAGGCTTCCAACAGAGTCACGACTGCCCTTATTTTCCTGTGTGGACTCACAGGTGTCAGGGCTGTGAAGCCTGTTCTGATTGACTCTGATGTCATATTCACGCTAGGCGCTTCATCCGGTCCACAGGTAGCAACTAAAAATGAGTGAACGGAAGAACTTCTTCCAGGTTAATTCCAGCTGAGGAAAACAGGCACCATTCAGCTGCGGTCAGTGTTTGAAATGGAAAAAATAAAGTGCAGGTACTCTGTGCTAGAGTACCTGCTTGTTTCTGAGAAGTGCTGGTACTCCCCAATTAAAAGTATTACGTTTTTCTTGAGATGTGCCGGTACTCTCCCGCTCAAAATAGAAAAGTGCCGGTACTCAGTACCGGACAGTACCGGCCCATTTAAAGCAATGGCTGCGGTGATAAGAAAGCGCTATTTAGATTTTAAAAAATGTAGGTCGAGCGTTAGCGTTCGGCCTACTGTATACTAAAGTATACAATAGAGTGAGTTTCAACGTTCTGATTTGTTAGTTGCAGTGTCCTTCAAAAGTCCTTGCTTGCTAGTGGTCAGTTCTGCTTCTTAGTCCTGCCTTTTTCACTTTGGGAGCAGCACAAAGTACTGTGTAATTACGCTATGTCCTGCTTATCTCTTCTGTAAGGGACTTTTTGGGGCATTTGCCTGTTTCACCTCAACAGTGTGGGTTCTTGTTCAGTCCCTCCTCCCCACCAGCTCCCTCTGTAAACATAAACCACAGCAGAAGGGGGCTTTTCCAGGGCCAGCTCACCCTTGCTCTCTTCCTTTTGTTATTTTCAGTCTGTCTGGCAATAAAAGTCCAGTCAGTAATTTACAACGCTATGAGCTCTAACTTGAGCAAACACAAGACTATTGCATTCCAAATGCATGTTCAGTGTGTAACCTTTTAAAGTGCTGGATACGTTGGGCCAATACTTTTTCAGTCCATGGTAGCAAGGCAAGGGTCTATCTTCCAGTAACAACAGCTTTGTTAGGCCAGTCACCTGGAGAGAGATCATATTCCAGGGCTGCATTCTGGACACACAGTATAAAATGAAATAGCATGATGTGTTTTATAGGCCTAATGGCCTGAACGGGAAGTTCATATACCTCTACTCAGGAAGGAGCAGTAGCTTCAGCAGAAAGGCAAGCAAGTTCTCAGGGCTAGCCCTCGACTGCCCAGCCATAATACTGCAAGTAAACATCCCTAGGCTATGTAGACAAACTACACACATTGCTTTGTGCTGCTGCAAAACAACACATTACCACATAAAGAAGTAGAGCAAAATAGCAGACTCTTGCAATTTGTAGCATTGTGATAAATATTACTGTTGTGCAAATGAGCACCACAGAGCCAGTTAATGAAATGCAGCAATGTAATGGAATACAGAAGAAATGTTCATTACCAGTGACAAAAACATGAGGTGAAGTAGAGGGGTGCAAATTAGCAGGCAAGCACTTCAATAATTCTGGCTATAGTGTTGTCACTATTATGCACTTAATCTCAACACTGGACCTCAAAGCATTTAACATAGTTGTCCTCTTTCACCTCAGCGTTGTCACTGATAAATATGAAAATCAGCATTAAGAGGACAGTGGTGGTGCTACAGAAAGCATGTAGGTCTCTAGTGGCCTCTCCTTCCTGGTGGCCAACATGGAGAATGTTTCCAGTTCTGGATATATGTGTGATAAACTAATGCATTCTGGGTGTTGTAGTCTTGTTTTGCTCACTTTGACCTAATAAACTGGAATGAGGTAGTCACCGCAAGTGGCAGTACTATTAAAACCACCTATGTCATAAGCGATGGGACAGTAAAAGTACCTTAAGACACCAAGGGAAGTAGAGTGCAAACTGCCTAGGACATTTCTTACATCTTACAAGACCCAAACCGCCTTCAAGATGGACAAGTAGGTGTGTACCTCATTTGTTATGCATGGTGGGACAAATGTTGGTTGGAGAACTAATGGGGATGCATGGAACTCACATAACTTGCTGTAGCTCAATTACGTGAAACTCTGGAAAAAATATATAAAATGTAAAACCAGTATTTGACGCTATAATTTAGCCTGAAATATGTCCTCTTGTGCATTTTGAATGCGAGGACGAATTTCACACTAAATAAATAGCAAACAACTGCCCCTCGCATTCTTATGGTTTAGTTTGCATTGTTCTTGTGCACTTGTGCAAAATTGTTGCCTCTAGTGTTGTGTAATTTGATGACATAAAAAAATAGTGTCATTTTAGAAATTTCACGTAACAAACGTAATGTGAAATTACCAAAATTCTGCAGGAGTACACCGGGTAACATTCATTTCTCCCTGGCTTACTTAGAAGTGAGTGTTTCAGAGTGGAAAACCACCGAACCGTTCGTTGGTGGGACAGTTTGACCCATTGACGACCTGTTTACAAAGTGTGACATGGAAGAGCAGACTGACATCCCAGCACTGAAGGAAACAGAGAAGAGGCTCGGACACGATGCTTATTATAGCTATACATGGTTAATAAATGCCATGAATATTCTTTATCCAGATGTGAATTACAGATGTCCGACCATACCGCAATAGTAACAATATTGCAGCAGTTTTAGGAAATGTTTTCACTGTTCTCGAACAGTTTACACTACAATGTGACTTTTTTGAGCATGTGGAAGGCCCTAGACCCTAATGCATCAGCGAAGGAGTCTTTACTTCAGCTGCGGTACCGTGGCCAATAGCCCACCCCTTTGATATGAAAATAAATTGTCGAATGCTCCCTTGGTGTAATTTCGTGGTGTTTGAGAGAGATTACCGCCAAATCCTGTAGACGATTCCTCTGCATACTGGTAATTCAAGACATCCCCTCGATGATCCCTCTCGGCTGTGATTCTTTTTGAGGCACATGTGTGGCTTACTCCAGGCCGAATTGTTTCCAGGCAACTAATGTGTGTCAAAATGTTATTTTCCCGTGCCTGTTTCACTTCTTGTGTTCGCCCAGAAAGTCAAGTTGAAAACAGTTAACATACGCCAGGTTTCTCTCCAGTATACCCCCACTGCACCTTCATGCGCTCAGAAAACAAACTGGGTACCAAGTAGTCACCTAAGAAGTGCCAAGAAGTGTTCTCCTCTGATTTTCCCGCTATACTCCGATCTGGTAGCCAGTGCCTACAATTAAAGTGTCTCCTATTACCTTATTCATTTACAGACCCCCCAGGAAAGTGCGGCATAGATCACCAAATTTAGTACTAGGAAAATAAACACGCATTTGAACTGCATTGGGTCTCGTGTTCGCTCGAGTTAGAGCTATTAGCGTTGTAAATTACAAACTGGAATTTTTGTGCTAAACAAGCTGAAAATAAAAAGTAAAACAGCTGACATGAGCGAGCCAATTCAAACCACAGCCGTGAACGCGGAGAGAGAGAGACAAAAGGAAAAAGGAAAAAGAAGTTAGCTCGCAGTCAAAGTTATCTGCAAAAGTGCAATTATCCATGTAACATGGTTGATGGCCAAAGCGGTAACAAAACCGCCCCAAGGATGGACAAACGTAAAGCAATTACCAACTAAAAGAAAGGATTTTTAAAAGGCAAGCCCATGAACGAGTGATAGTGAGGGGCGTGAGGAGGACGGGGTTAAAAGCCCAGATACATACCAACATGGCGGAAAAGCAGCGCATGCGTGCTTCTATGCTAGACCTAAAAAGAAGTGCTTGCGTGCTGCTATGGTCGACCTAAAAATGAGCAGGATTTTAGTGGCAATTAATTTTGCTAAGGACACACATTTCCTCTAAGTTAAACCTGTCTGATCTGTACCATGGCTACCTGGGGGTTAAAATATCAAGGCCCATATTTATACTTTTTTAGCGCCGCATTTGCGTCATTTTTTGATGCAAAAATGGCGCAAACTTGCAAAATACAATTGGCCCGTATTTATACTTTTTGACGCTAAACTGCGCTAACGCAGTTTATCGTCAAAATTTTTTGCGCCGGCTAACGCCATTCTGAAGCGCCATGCGGGCGCCGTATTTATTGAATGGCTTTAGCCGGCGCTAGCAGACCGGCGCTGCCTGGTGTGCGTGGAAAAAAACCACGTACACCAGGCAGCGCCGGCATAGGGAAAAATGGCGTTAGGGCGTCTTAAAAATGGTGCAAGTCAGGTTGACGCAAAAAAATCGCCTCCACCTGATTTGCGCCATTTTTAACGACGCCCAGACGCCATTTACATGACTCCTGTCTTAGTAAAGACAGGAGTCATGCCCCCTTGCCCAATGACCATGCCCAGGGGACTTATGTCCCCTGGGCATGGTCATTGGGCATTGAGGCATGTAGGGGGGCACAAATCAGGCCCCCCTATGCCAAAAAAAAAATATAAAAAAAAAAAAATGTATACTTACCTGAACTTACCTGAATGTCCCTGGGGTGGGTCCCTCCATCCTTGGGTGTCCTCCTGGGGTGGGCAAGGGTGGCAGGGGGGGTCCCTGGGGGCAATGGAGGGCAGCTGTGGGCTCATTTTGAGCCCACAGGTCCCTTAACGCCTGCCCTGACCCAGGCGTTAAAAAGAGGCGCAAATGCGGGGTTTTTTGCCCCGCCCACTCCCGGGCGTGATTTTTGCCCGGGAGTATAAATACGACGCATTTGCGTCGCAGTCATTTTTTTGGACGGGAACGCCTACCTTGCATCTCATTAACGCAAGGAAGGCGTTCACGCAAAAAAATGACGCTCTTTACTCATACTTTGGCGCTAGACGCGTCTAACGCCAAAGTATAAATATGGCGTTAGTTTTGCGCTGAATTTGCGTTGAAAAAAACGACGCAAATTTGGCGCAAACGGAGTATAAATATGCCCCAATTGTATTTTGTAAGTTTGCGCTGTTTTTGCGTCAAAAAGCGGCGCAAACGCGACGCTAAAAAGGTATAAATATCAGCCCAAGTTGTCAGAGAGGTGGATCATGGCACAGTAACACAGAGAATATGAAAAACATCAGCCAAGCCGATACAAGAAGTTCTACAACAAACAGACACTTGTAACCAACATCCGGTACATAAAAGGTGACTGGGTGATGATTAGAAAACTTATGAAAGGAAGCAATAAGGGCGCTAAATACCAATCACCATGCCAAGGGTGCATGATGGTATGGGAATCCACCTGCGTAAGTGAAGGGAAATGGTGAAATACTAGTAAGGTGTGGAAATGATTGTGTAATGCCACAGCTTCTATGCTATGTGCGCGAGGAATAAGGGAGTCACCTCTGAGCAACAATAATAATGCAGTAGACACTGATGCATAATAGACCCAATGTAAGGACCATGTGAATGAAAAGCTTGTCCAACACCAACGAAGTATTGATGAACAGGACCACTCCAAAGACTGGAAACCCAAGTGGTGATTGCAGGCAATGTAATGTGCCTACTTGTGTGTCACAAACGCCTACATGTAAAAGGTGGGCAATTCTGCTTGATGCAGCAAATCCAAATGACACAGAACGACACAAGTAAAAGATGGTACTGTCTCTATATCACGCTCAGGATAAGCGAGTCACCACCTCAAACAATTCTAGTTATAAGACAGAATTTTATTTTGTATAGACTATCCTCCTCATTGTTAATGTGTCTTTCTACAGAAGTAAAAGGTGGTGTATTGGCCCCTCCCCTCGTCCACTACTGTAGAATGTTCGACTAGTGCACATGCGCAGTAAGAGCCATACTGTATTCCAGGAGCAGCTGGATGCTTGGTGATAGTTGAAGGCTGCTTATTCTGTCCGTTTTTCCTTCGGCTTGCCCACTCCTCAGTTCCACAGGTATAAAGTTCTTAACAACTATATCATCTCTGCATCCTAACTTCTGGGTTCATAAAGTCCATCAAAGCCTCATGCCCCCAGTCCTGAAAAAACACTTCCTCCATTCAAGGGTGATAAAATAAGCATCACACAGAATGCTATGGATAAAAATAAAGCTTATAGCTAAAGGCACTCTAAAAGGACTTCAATTATTGCAAATTACATAGCGTTACTGTTAGATCCTTTGCAGTTCCCGCTCTGCTACAATAGGCTGTTAAAGGCAGGCTTTCATTTTCTGGGCACAACAGGCTAATAATGCCTCTTAGCATTAATCTCCCAGTGCCTAAAAACAAAACGAATATGTCCATGTGTAATGTAACTGGTGGTCATGTAAAACACTCCAGTAACTTTTTGGTTGAGTGTCCTATATAGAAAAAAGAAAAAAATTCAAATTTTGCGTTTTGCGGCCACTGTTGTAAAAATCGCGTTTTTTTTAGAAAAGTGCAGATTTGACATTTTTTTTGCAAATCGAGAAACCACTATATCCTGAAAGGGTCTGATTAAGGGGCACAGCTTTCGAGTTTTCTAGAAGTGTGTGTTTGTCTTCTATGTTTCCCACTGACACTGTTTCTCCCTACTTTTATCCTGTTCCTCTTTCCAATTGCCTCCTGAGTGGTTTACCCAAATTGTGTCGCTGCAGTCAGTGAATGGAAGGAGTGAAGAACGGTAGGACTGGGTCACATTCTGAAGATTGGTAAGGAAGAGAGCCTTATATGGGTCCCCTCTTGCTACATCTTACACACCCTAGACACAAGCAAGCTGGATTACGGGAACACCCGCTATGCCAGGAACAACAAAAAAACTCACCAGACAGCTGCAGGCAATTGAGAACTGAGCTGCCAGAATCACACTCAGCCTCCCATGCCGCACACACATTACACCATACCATACCAGAAAAAGCTCTACTGTCTCCCCATACACAAATGAGCATAATTCAAACTCGTCACCCCCAAGTTCAAGGCACTACATAACATTGTCCCAGCATACCTTAGCAATTGCATCTGCTTTCATGAACCTTCCAGATACCTCCACTCATGTGGACTGCTACTTGCACACATACCACAAAAATGGAAAACCAGATTTGGCGGTCGATCAACCCTTCTTCTATATCACCCCTAAAGCTTGGAATGGTCTGCCACTAATGAGAGCCTCCTCCTCACTTCTTGAATTGCGCAAGAAGCTCAAGACCTAGTTTTTCGAGTAGTCCTGCTAGGCCCTAGGTTTGGCTGGACTCTCACCTGCTCAGTGCCAGGATACTTTCCCAGGTGATAGTATGCTTTTCAAATTTGCATAACACAGCACAACACAACGGCACATATGTGTGAGGCGGTACTCCATTCTACTTATATACATCCTTACCTAATAGGTTTCATACCTCACTGTCGAGCTCCATTTTGGATTTTTGGATCTCTTTGCTCACAGTATGTCCCTGAGGAGTGCCAAAGCATTAAGGGCTGTAACTCAAAACTGGTGCATTGAATTTGAGATTTTAGTTTCCGGAGGCACCCATGGAACTGGGCCATCCACTGCCAAACCTGATAAACAGACATCACACAGTACACACATTGGAGGGGGGAAGTAAATAACTCTGTTATGAGAAGGTCGCAGAGATTTTAAAGGCAAGTCTGGCTTGGATGATTTCCTACAACGTAAAAGGCTGATGCACTTTCACATAAAACTACCATGTAGTGTCAATCTCCTCCTAGGTTGGTACACGCAGGCAGTGTCCACTGTTGATGATGAGTGAGGGCACATTTTTGGGTGCTGCATTGGTTTTAGACTTGAATGTGAAGTATCTTCAGTCAACTCACAGACTGTTGATGGCAAATTTGGGGGGGTAGGGAGAGGACGGGCCAAGTTAAACAAAGAAGTCATGACAAGGGTACACAAGTTTCCCTTGCACTGAATGAATTTCATCCTTACTGAGATGTATGTACAGTGGGATGCCCTCTGTTCACCTTATATTGAAAGGTTAATAACAAAAGATGCACTATCAGTTGACATGCAGGTGTTTGTCCCCTTCTCATAATTAAGGACATATGATTGTAATATTGTTCACCATTTGTACTCCTGACCTGATTTAAGGTCGGGATTCACTCCCCACGCCGCGCAGCTCCACCTGACTGCGTCCGTGCCCTCTACCCCACCCTCGCTGCTGCTGCGAGTTGGAGGCTCTCCATCACCCGCAGGCACCCACCTGTGCCTCATCCCTAGTGTCTAGTGGTTGCCGTAAGTATTGTGTGACTGTCTTTCCATTTTGCCTTTTTTACTGCATAATCTCCGTTTTTCAACCTCTTTTTCCTTTCTGTGAGCCTTTTTTGCTTTTTCCTCATTATTTCTGCCTGATTTCAGCTTCCCCGAAGCCGTTTCAATCCGCTTGCACTCTCCCGCTGCTGCGACCCCTGCGGCCCCACCCCCGCACATCCATTCGCCCACCGCTCCTGCTTTCCAGCTGCTCCTCCCTTCCACCTCCCCTTCTTAATGGCAGCTGTGCACAGCGGGCACGCCGCTGGCACGCCGCAGGCGTGTCAGAAGCAAGCTCGTCTGCGCCCATCCGTGCCTGGACCATGCCTAGCGCCAAACCCCTGGCTCTCACACCCCCCCACGCCGCCCGACGCTGCTACAGTGCCATCGACCTCCACGCCCTCAACACAGGCCGCTCTGCCACCTGCCTCCAGACCACCCTGAAGCTCCCCCACGGACCCTTCTCCTGCCGGAACTGCAGCTTCACCTACCCCCAAGCCTCCAAGCATCCTGCAAGAACCAAACACAACCACCTGAGCTGCATCCTCCTCAACACCCGCTCCGTCCACAAGCACGCCATCGAACTTTGGGACCTACTCACTTATCATCCCTGGCCATCGCCTTCCTAACCGAAACCTGGATGAACCCCTCCTCGGAACCCGACATCGCCATAGCCATCACGGAAGGCGATAAGATCACCCGCAGAGACCGCACCAACAGACCTGGAGGAGGAATCGCCATAGTCCACAAAAACACCATAAGAATCTCGACCAACACCAAGGACGCCCATTGACCCTGCCAAACACTTACATTTCCAGATTCACATCAACGCCAACACCACCGTCAGAGGAAATCTCGTCTACAGGCCCCCCCGGCACGGCCACAGTTCAGTGACTCCATCGCTGACATTATCAGCACCCACGCCCTTACCTTTACAGACTACATCCTCCTCGGCAAACTGAACTTTCACCTCTAGAACGCCAATGACAGCAACTCCACCGCCCTGCTCGACAACCTCGCCAACCTCGGTCTCAAACAACTTGTCACCACGCCCATCCACTCTGCCGGCCACGCGCTCTACCCCGTCTTCTCCGCCAACTGCCACGCCACCTTCAGCCACACCACCGAACTCCAATGGACCGACCACCGTTGCATCCACTTTACCTTCCAGAAACCCACCATGCACCACCAACCACAACAGATTCTCTGCCGCAGGTGGAACAAGATCACTGAAGACCAACTGATCTCCACCCTCGCCCACACCCCGTGACCCATCACCACCGACCCCAACACAGCCGCCCTCAACCTCAGACAATGGATAGACGACTGCGCCAACACCCTCGCCCCGATCAGGAAACCCCCCCAACAGGTTCACTAGGACTAAGGCCATCTGGTTCACCGCCGACCTTCAGGCCTCCAAGTGGGAGTGCCGGAAAATCAAGAAGAAGTGGTGCCATGAACAAACAGAGAGCAAGCACACCGCCCTCAAATTCGCGATCCGCAAGTATCACCAGCTCATCTGGACCACCAAAAGATCCTTCTACAAGGAACGCATCAACATCAACGCTCACGACAGCAAAGAGCTGTTCAACATCGTTAAGGAACTCAACAACTCCAGGTCCTGCTCCAACGACACCCCACCTTCACAAGACCTCTGCGACTCCCTCTCCTCCTTCTTTCACTGCAAGATTATGGACATCCCCGACAGCTTCAACACCTCGACCCCCACAACCACCGCTGCCACCACAAACCCCGACGCACCGGACCCCAGCCACACCAACCTCTTGCTCTTCTGGACCCACATCAACGACGAGGATATCACCAAAACCATGAGCACCATCCACTCCGGCTCACCCTCCCACCCCTGCCCCCACCATGTTTTCAACAAAGCAAGCTCCATCATCGCCCCCCAACTCCGTATGATCGTCAACAGCTCCTTCGAGACAGCCACCTTCCCGGAAAGCTGGAAGCACGCCGAAGTCAACACCCTGCTGAAGAAACCCAAAGCAGACCCAAGTGATCTCAAGAACTACTGGCCCATCTCCCTCCTCCCCTTCCCCGCGAAGGTCATCAAAAAGATCGTCAACGGCCAAGTGACCCACTTCCTTGAAGACGACAACACGCTGGACACTTTTCAATCCGGTTTTCATAGCAACCACAGCACCAAGACCGCCCTCATCGCCGCAACGGACGACATCAGGACCATGCTCGACAAAGGCGAAACTGCAGCCTTTATCCTCCTAGACCTCTCGGCTACCTTCAACACCGTCTGACACCACACCCTTCACACACGCCTCCACGACGCAGCGATCCGCCACAAAGCCCTGGACTGGATCACATCCTTCTTCTCTGGCAGAACCCAACGAGTCCGCCTCCCTCCCTTCCTTTCTGAAGCCACCAAGACCATCTACAGCATTCCCCAAGGATCCTCACTCAGCCCGACCCTTTTTAACATCTACATGGCACCGCTCGCCAACATCGTTCGACAAAATCACACAACGAGGTCCCCTCTTGTGAACAAAAATTTCAATGACAAGTTCACATAAACGTAAATTGTTTCATTTCTCTTACGAAATATCAGTACATATATAATCTAACTACACCTCTAGAAAAACAGTAGAATCAAAGAATAAGTCCAAAGTTTATTCAACATCTGATTGACATTCCATTTTATGAAATCCACAGGAACTTCTGTTTCCAGCCAACACGTGTTTCGTCTTGGGACAATAATTATATCCCTTACGACTTCTTCAGGGCTTAATTGTACATAAATGTTCTCCAACTCAAATTAATAATCTTGGTAACTCCAAGCTTTATCCTCTTCATAAATCAAATAATGATTTAATGGAAAACCAATCCACTTAATTGTTGATCTGTATTCAAGAACAACATTGGGTGTGTCACAATTATTTTTCTTTCTTTCAAATCCAAGTGTACTTCACACCTAAATAATGACTCAATGGGCCACCCAAACGACACAATAACAGAATATTAGTGCTCATATCGCAAGCCGCGTCTCCAAATCCGCGCCAACATCGTTCGATCCTACAACCTCAACATCATCTCCTGTACTGACGACACCCAGCTGATCCTCTTACTCACCAAAGACCCCGCCACCGCCAAAAACAACCTCCACGACGGATTAAAGGCCATCGCCAACTGGATGGAGAGCAGCCGCCTGAAACTGAACTCCTGGTGGCCGGCCACCCTAGGAACCGCACTGACGCCCATCAACCACGCCCACAACTTGGGTTTCATCCTAGACTCATCACTCACCATGACCCAGCAATTCAACGCTGTCTCATCTTCCTGCTTCAACACCCTCCGCATGCTCCGCAAGATCTTCAGGTGGATCCCCACTGAAACCAGAAGGACGGTCACACAGGCCCTCATCAGCAGCAGACTGGACTACGGCAACGCTCTCTATGCGGGAGCTACGGCCAAGCTCTAGAAAAAACTGCAACGTATACAAAACGCCTCCACACGCCTCATCCTCGACATTCCACATTCCACGCCACAACCACATCTCAACCCACCTGAGAGATCTACACTTTCTCCCCGTCAACAAGAGGATCACCTTCAAGCTCCTCACCAACACTCACAAAGCACTCCACAACGCCGGCCCTGCCTACCTCAACGAGCGACTCACCTTCTACACTCCGAACCGTCCCTCGCATCCACCGAACTACAGCCGGCTGCAGATCGTTCTCCCACCTCACTGCCAAGACCTGGAACTCCCTCCCCGTCCACCTACGTCAGACCCAGGACCTGGTGACCTTCAGGAAACACCTCAAGACCTGGCTGTTCGAGCAGTAGCACCCTCTTTAACCCCCCCCTCAGCGCCTGGAGACCCTAGTGGGTGAATAGCATGCTCTACAAATGACTGATTGATTGATTGATTGATATGCAGGATTCTTGAGGTCTCTCTAATGAATAATCATAAACAGCCCAGAGTCCCAACAGTTGGCCCTCAGGGCCTCAACTCACATTTACCAGGTATGGACAGAAGATTATGAACCATCATACTAAGATAGGTGAGTGCTCTCTCTGCCATTACTCTATGGAGAGAGTCACAAGCAAATAATTACATTGGTTATCTGCCAGTGTTCTTGCGCATGTTTGCTCATGGAGCCCACTCTCACCAAGGCAGATGCCTAATCCCAAACCAAGGGAACACAGGTGCCCTAACAGAAAAATGATTGTTTGTCTCATTGCAAAAGAAGCGTGACATTGATCTTAGTGTAATACCTTTGGAATGCCATTCTCTAGTCTGACTCACAATGCTTTGACACACAAGTGTCATGCCAATGCACTGTCAAAGAGTTTAGAGAGAAACAAAATTAATGGCAACCTCTCATAACCGCACTCATTGATAATCTAGCCCAAGATCTAGTAACTTTGCATACACATGCCTGGGTTGGAGGACCATCAAAGCATTGGGCAGCACTTCACCAAAGAATGACCTTGGGTTTTGCAACATGAGTAGATGTGTGCAAGTAACTGTGGTGTGAAAGACTTTCTAGGCCTCATTACAAAAGAGCGCCAAACAAATTCTATGGCTAACTCTCCCTCCCCCAAATTAACAATACCTGGAGTACTGGTATGTCTGTGGGAGAAACTCCTGGTTGATTACGAGTGAGACCATTAGAGTCACCTGAAAACATAGAACTGCCAGGGGAATCTTTAATTACGGTCCAGTTTCACAAGTAATTATTAATTTGCCATGGCCTTTCAACCAAAGACGCCACCAAATTTAAGGTGAGCAGGTTGAGCTTCCTGGTGAAATACCATATATACATGCCCCTGAAACGTCTCCATTTACCGAAAAATCTACTGGTGTCAAAGTCTGTCCTTGCCCTCTCACGATTTCTTAAGTCCCATCTGCTCTGTATATCTCTCCATTTACTTACAAACCTACTTGTGTCTGACTCTGCCCCAGACCCTTGAGAGACCCATTTGCTCCAAAAATGTCTCCATTTGCCTAAACATGTACTTGTGTCTGCCCCAGCCCCCTCAGTGCCATATACTCCAGAACACTGTGCATTTATCTCAAGGCCTTCTTAATTACTGGGAGCTGGAATGCTTATGATGTTTCTCTAAACTGTCCCTTTAGAGTTTTGATTGCCTTTTCCATAGTGGAGATCTGTGCAAGAGAGAAATTATCCCTGGGGCTCTGCTGTGGAGCATTATCTGTGGAAGGGCAGTGACTGGCATGGGTGACAAAAAACTGTTATGCAAAATCATAGTTTGTTTCTATTGTCACCCTAAGAGAAGTGGCACCCAATATTATTTTACAGACGCAGTTTGGAAACGCAATGCTGCCATTTATGTACCACTTCATGTTCCTGGTGTGCCACTTCGGCAAGACCTATCTGACCTGCCAAGCCAATGAATTATTTGTGACTGTATTATGTTATGTTGTTTTTCAAACCTGGGCCCTCTCTATATTGGGTCAGCAGCCTAAGGAGAAGCTGTGTCACAGCATTACATGATTTTCAACCAGAAGGGTCCTCGCCTCCCCATGAGTCTCATTCCCCATGATAGAGTTAGTTAGATGCATGCAGCTCAGGCTAAAGGTGTGCTGAGACCACTAATATTGTGCTTTGTTGACCACCCCCAGGTGCTCACACCGTGCTACTATGTAATAGTTTATGTGTAGTGTGAGAAAGTGCCTCTTTTTTGCATTGAATTATGCCAAAAGTGATGGTTGGAATTCATGGATAAATCTCAGCCACTTCTAATTACTCGGTGCAGCATCCCAGTCCATTGTTATTTTGAAAGCTATGCCACCTCAGTTTGGACCCAACAATATTGAAATCATCCTTGACCCTGAACAAATAGGAACAGTTCAGCCAGAATTACCAGGCCAGGTCTTCCCTGAACCTGAACACAAGCAACCCAAGACTGGTTTCTCCCTGATCGGCCTGATCAGTTTGGTGTAGGTTGGTTACAGTGGCACCGCAAGCACGGGACCCACGTATGAGCATACCCATCGCTCCTAGTGCGTCACACTGAAGTATACAAAAAGTGGTCAGTGGAATGCTTCAATTAATCTCAGCCGCTGGCAATTACTCAGGCTTCATCCCAGTCCATTGTTATTTAGCATAGCATGGAGCCTCAGGTTGGGTCCAGCCACATGCAAATCAATCTTGACCCTGCTCCAATGGGAACATTCCAGCCCGAACTGCCAGAACAGGTTCTCCCTGAACCAGAATACAATCAATCCAAAACCGATTTCACCCTGATTAAGTGTGTGGATTGGTTCCAGTGGCAGAGTGAGCTTCGGACTCATGTCTGGGCAACCTGTTGCACTGAAGAATGCTAAAAGTGATAGATGGAATACTTGAATTAATCTCTTTCACTGGCAATTCCTCAGGGCTGCATCCCAGTTGACTGTTACTTTGCACAGCATGCCACTTCAGTTTAGAGCCAGCCACATACAGTTCAGTCGTGACCCTGCTTGAGTAGGAACAGTCCAACTCGGACTGGCAGGCCAGGTCCCTCATGAACCAGAACACAAGCAACCCAAAATTGGTTTCATCCTGATTGGGGTGGAGCTTGGTTTCAGAGGCACAATGAGCACAGGACCCATATCTGGGCACAGGGCTGGCTTAACCTCTGGTGGCGCCCAGTGTGACAATCATGTTGGACCTCCTCCTCGGATTCTCTCACTACCACCGGGCAAAAATGCTCTTTATCTCTCCACAGACCCTCTCTCACATACATTTCAATTGTCTTAATGCATTGGTAAAGGCTGCCTTTACAAATAAGAATGTATATATACCCAAACTAACCCTTTTTAACAGCGTTAGGAGTATATAATGAAAGAATGCAAAAATAACTTAACGCCCTAACCTATTTTATGCAGTTCGCGTGCGGCTCTTTGATGACAGTTTTTTAACAGTCACTATTCTATATTAGGGCTGTATCTTATGAACTGCGGTAAGGAAAGGATCTATGTGACAAAAGCAGCAATCCACTCAGTTTTTCACATAAAATACTGATCTGCACAGTATGCGGTATTTGCAGCAGGTATATTAACCCGTTGCGTGAATTTATGCCAATTCAAAACTGACACTAAACAAAACTCCAATATCTCTCTCTAGCAGAAATATTAATCACAAGATATATCTGACATTTTTATTGCTGCCTGAAAGCTAGATGCACAAAGAACTCTGCAGCAGTGTTTTAAAACTCAAGGTATTGCTAAGCACAGAGCCACCTCTGAGGTCAGTGCTCCTTCCACAGGTCAGCGCCCAGTGCAGCTGCACCCATCGCACTGCCCTAAAGCTGACCCACTCTGGGCACACTGGTTGCACCTTGGGCACCGCACTGAAACATACAGGGAGTATACAGGCAGGTTTGAACTATTTATTGCTTGTTTTTAGCAAATAACAGAAATTCATCCTTGATGGTGTTGTGATTTGGGTAGGTGCTAGACATCAGGGTCTGAATCAAATGCAGGCAGCGTTTGAAGAATTGGATCTCTGGAGCGCAGGAGACTTTCAAAGAGGGCTATGTATCATTGGCATATTGGTGAATGTTGATGCTATTATCATTTAGTAGAGCTCTGAGGTTAAAGATGACAGAATTGAATTTTGGTGAACTCCACGGGTGATTTGGATAATCTGAGCCCTGGTGGTGCTAATTGTCACCATTATCTGCTTGAATAGCTCCTAGGTTGTAATGTGCGCCTATGTAGTTATAAATCCATCACTTCCTATGGTTGCCACCCAGTGGCGTAGCGTGGGTTGTCAGCACCCGGGGCAAGGCAAGTAATTTGCGCCCCCTAACCCATGGATTTAGTCTCTTCCAAGATGTTGCGCCCGGTGCGGCCGGCCCCCCCTGCACCCCCCACGCTACGCCACTGTTGCCACCGGGCTGTTTTTATGTTTTATTTTTAACCAGCCAGGTCTGTATTTTTAAGTCCAGTTCGGTAGAAATATTAGGAAAAGAAGTGGAATCTGGAAACTTTTGCCTTCAGAAACAACCTAAAACAACAAATACTTGAATAACTTAAACGATCCGAGCGCTCTCTAAATCGTTTCAGAATGTTTTTTCGAGAAACAGAGGAATAATTGTCACGCTATTGAACAATCCCGACAATTGTATAAAATTGTTTAAAAAATTGTTTTAACCTTACAGCTATTGGATATTTGGGAGTAGCTGTTTTTCGAAAGAAAAGTGTCAACCATTGATACACCCCACCAGTTTTATGGGGTGATGGCCTCCCAACGTTTTCAAATACAGGTGGCAAATCAACCTTGCGCCCGGGTTCCAGGGACTGGTGAACAAGATGGGAACAGATCAAATAAATGAGACATATGATAAATATATATAACATTAATACTTTAACTCAATACATTAAAAAAAATCTGGTTAAATTCAAACTCCTTGAAGATAATTCCTAAATGACTTGAAATAGCATATTGGCAAATTGTCAAGCTTGCTTCAAATTCCCCTTTTATTTCACGTTGACCTTCCTGCAGCGTCCTTCGATTATTTGAACATTTATGAAAACAACGCTTATAACCATTTTGAAATTCTTTTAGGGTGAAAGACTAATGAAAAAGATTATGACCAGTGAGAGGGCTCTGGGGTCAGAGGAGAGGGTCGCTAACTTCCCTGGTTGACTTAAAACCTGTCGAGTCCCCAAGATTAATGCAGTTTTGGCTCCCCGGTTGGATCAAAGAAAACAACATGGCTGACACTTGTGGTCAGCCGCCCACTTTGATAATACACACTGGGCTCATAATTACCGGCCCTTTGGGGCCAGGGAGCCTGATTTCTCCATTCATCAAATACAGCAGCCCGTAAACAGGCACATTCTGTGCGCTTTACGGACCTTGCACAGACCTCTGTGGAGCTAATATTCTTCACTTCAAAAAGAGACTCCAGTAAATATTATTACACAGCGAGGGGCACCACAGCAAACATGAAAAGATGCGCACAGAAGCAGCATGGCTATACTAAATTCATCCATGCTGAAGGAAAACGGTTACACAGAGCACGTGTTTCTGACACGGTGATCTCCCATGACGAACACGGTTGGTTCCCGTATTTCACACACACAAGCTGAAGCACGTAATAACGTTTTTCACTGCTGGGGGCTTTGGTGTCATGTGTGAGTTATTGCGTCGCGAGGAGAGACAAGAAGGCAACCCCCATGATCTCCCGTCAGACAGGCAAGGGTGACAAGACACAGGTGGGCATGTAGCCCTTGGTGGGCATGCCGCCCTTCAAATTGGCAATGTAGGTTAACCTTGACCTAGCTCAAACACTTGAAATGGAGATTGTAAATGCGCCCCTTCGCAGAACACTATCACGGTTAAGCCACTGGACACCCACCCTCACTCTGTTAATGCTTTAAATGCCTCTTGCTCAGTGCTCCTGTTCTTGTTTTTCACTGTAAATCAGACATACCCTCTCCGGATAACTAAAAGGCCTCACACATACACACAACCATCTCCTCCATGAGCTCCCCCTTCCGGGACATGGAGGTAGGTGGCCATTTTTGCTGGCGGAGTACCCAAGTCAAACAGGATGACTCTAGAAGCCATCCCAGAGTGATTGGATGATCATCCAACTACTGTAGAAGTCATTTTCACATCATCGGGCATCATCAAGCTCTTGAAGTCATCAGCAGAGTTTAGAAAAGTGAGCCTGATGATTTGAGAATGACTTGAAAATGAGTGGGTGATGACTACACAAGTCGTGATTATTTGTGATGACAAGGGGATAAGCAGCTGATGACTTTTCGTGCTGAGGTTGTTGCTGATGATTTGATGATGCTTTGAAGATGACTATCTAATTACTTCATTGACACTAACAAGATTAAAGTGGGTCTGACAATTTGAGGAGGACCTGCTCATTGCTTTAATAGCCTATGTCTGTTTTGGTTTCATTCTTGTTACAAAAAATATCCCTTATGGATAATTTCAGAATTATTTGCTGATTGGTGGAAAAAAACACCATTTTGTTATTTTATATGTTTTTGTTTACATACAAAGAAGCACAAAATGTTATTCTGAGAACTGTTATAAGGTCGTCCACAGGATAATGCTGTTCCACTTTTCATCTAATTTCATATTGGGTAAAAACAAGCATCCAGTGTTAAAATGAGCAATACATAACATTAATAAAGACGTAAATTGAGTAGTATAGGTATGGCCATTAGATTTAAGGGATCATCCTAGATTTCTTTCTTGTGTGTTCTGAGGCAAATATTTTTTTTCCAGAGCTTCCTGTCTGTTCATTATTGCATTCCTTCCAATACAATACTTTGGTATGTGCGCTGTACAAAAACCTCTCCGGCCACGTACAGAATACCCATGACCTCTGACTTCTATATTAGTGAAGGGGCAGAATTGTTTCTCTGTTTATGTTTTAAAACGTGCACTTTTAATTAAGAACAAATAATCTGCTTTACTCGGGAGAAACGCTTGTGTGTAAAATAAATACACTTACTTGAATTTTGAAGCCACCTCATTTTATGCGCGCATTATCTTTGTTGCATGCTAACATACAAAATATTTTCAAGACTGCTTGTGTACTGGCTCTTACAGTCTGAACAACCGTAAGTCAGAGCTCTTTGTTACTTTCATGGGCTCGCCTTCCTTTACATTCTACTAGGCAAGTTAGGACATCTGTTGTCATTGCCAAAGATTGATGACTGCAAGTTAATAACGTGATAGTTTTGCAGTCCCTTTTCTGTTTCCGGTATCACACAGTATTGCCTCTGCTTTGGACGGAAGCGGAAGTTGAGGTGCAGGCAGCAGGAACCTCTGGAGAAAGTTCTGCACCGTCGAACAGTGTGCATATTCTTGGAGAGTTTACTTGAGAGGAAAAGAAGAGAGCGTTCCTCCGTTTCTGTGGTATTTTTGGCTCGGGGACAGTGGGAAGAGGCAGAAAGTGAGACGAGGCCGATCCTCACCTTTCAGGGTTGTTGACAAATGGCGCGCTTGTTCCAAAGGCAGGAGTTCGCTACTCTTTACTATCTGGCGCCAAAATGTAGTGCTTTGTTTGCGAGAGGTGGTGGATGCAGGATTCCAGCTCTCCTCTGAGCTTTACTTATTGTGGCTTTCTTATTGAAAAGCCGGGAATAGACCCACCTGTGAGCTAGATTGCATGTTGGGGATTTGTTTGAGACAATAGCAAATGTGGGGGCGGTGGGGGGGAGGGGGGTTAACAAGGGATGTACACTCACATCTCATCGACAGTGGAGCAGACGCATTTGTATATTTTGCTTTATTATTTCAAAACCTGTCGGAATAATTGTTTGATTTGATTTTGCAAGAGGTGTCAGTCGGAATTTTATGTCATTTACCCTAATGTAATATAACTAATTGAAGCATCGGAGCCGATCCACCCAAGCTTGATCCCAATGGCATTACTGACACTTTATTATCTTGTTATCAGCAATTCATGGTGCAGCATTTTCATCTCTGCACCTTACATATTTAATTACTGACTGTTTAATAAAACATCGCTCCTCTTTTTTTCCCCCTCATCTTCACTATCAGCTGTTCTTCCTCCCCTTCTCACCTCACTTTCCTTCTCGACGTTCATGTTCTGTTCTATGTCTGTTTCCCCTTTCTCTCTGCTATCCCCTCACCAACCATTTTCAGCTTTGCATCTGTCCCTTACACTCCTTTCATGCCCTCCCCTCTTGGACTGCTCTTCTTCTCTTGCCTCTCGCTCCTTTC
Organism: Pleurodeles waltl; assembly: GCF_031143425.1. Taxonomy (NCBI): domain Eukaryota; kingdom Metazoa; phylum Chordata; class Amphibia; order Caudata; family Salamandridae; genus Pleurodeles; species Pleurodeles waltl. The sequence continues at coordinate 288,608,468 of NC_090448.1, read as the reverse complement.
TTATCCGCTTTCCACTTTTTACTCTCATGTTCCATGCCAATCTTGCACTCCTTTCTCTGCCTTCCCCAGTTCTCTTCAAATTCTTTGTCTACCTTTGCATTCAGAGTTCTTCTCCTTCCTCACTCTCCCTTTTATGTTTTTCCTTTTTGCACATATCTTTCATGGCTTCCACTTGTCTGCTTCATTCCTTCTTCACCACTCTTCTTCCCTACTCCCCCTCCTTAGAAAGTGTTTACACATTGCCATCCAGTCCTGGTGCGTTAGTGCAATGAAGATACCTTCTACATTTTTGTGCAGTACTGCTATTACCAGAACTGCTTGTTGAGGACTCGGCCTCCTGTCAAGGAGCAGCATGCAATCTTCTCTATGTAGTGCAAATAGGATCTGAAAGCTACCACAAATTCCCCCCACTCTGCCAGCGCTCATCCCTGGGGCTGCTTGATCACTAAACTGAAGGCCTCAGCCAGCACAGCCCAAAAACCTCAATCACTTGGCAATGGTCACAGCTATGCTGCAAACTGGAAGGGCTGGGTTTGAATGTTCTGAAATATAGAAAAAGCAGTGGCTTAGCTACGAGTGTTGGCACTGACGGCCTGACTTTTGGCTCTGTCACTGTTTTTGTTTTATCATGTGTTTGTTGCAAAACGTGGTTAGAAAACCTGTCAGGCCCACATTAATCTAAAACAGTTGGTTAAAAGCAAAACTGTTCTTGGTATTAAAAAGCACGCAGTGCCATATTAGTTCCTAGCTTTTTAAGAAAATGCTTTGTGTGGATGTGTTCCTTCTCAAAGGCAAGATTGCCACCACTCAAAGCAAAGTTAACCAATGTGTGAAGGGTACTGCGCCATGGTATATGGTGTAGTAGATTGATTAAACATGATGGACCTATGGATGTAAGTAGGTATATTGCACATATAAGTAGAGCTATGAGTCTTGGAGGCTCCCCAAGGTGTACTGAGATCATATTGTGATACGCAGGGAGTCCTATTAGAGTCAAGTACTCTGTCATGAACGCAAATGATCCTGCAGTGAGTTTCGAGGGCCCTTTTGGTGACGTTTCCTAGATTAAAGTTCTGCTATCACCAAGAACGACACTTGAAGAACTGGTGGCCATCTAATCAGCTGTTCCAAAGCCTATTCCTTAAACAAGTTTTCTGAGAGTTTGTCAGGTTTCAAAACAGCTAAATGGCATTCTGTTTACATTATTTGAAATTCCACTATAACGTTTGACTTAACAATTTTGTCACAGAAAATCACATAAAATTGGATTGACATAAAAAAAAAGTGAAACTGTGGCTTATGATCCAGATATTATCACATGATTTAAGTACCAATAATAAGTAACTTTTGATTATTGTGGGTGATGATGGGGGCCAGAGTGTAACAGGTGATAAGATGATTTTTATACTATTCTTCTTTTTTTATAAGCATTGACAATTAGAGTAATGTTACATTCTTTCATCATATTTCATCCATCAGTCACAGAAGGATGGAAGACTGAGTTTCCATTCAAGAGGTTTTAATTTGACCCCTCTCAATTATTAGAAGTCCATAAGAGTATTTACCTCACTGGGCCATTTTGTGGATTTCAGAAGAGAAAATTGGCAGGCCGAAGGAAAAAAAAGCTGCAGGAAAAGCACAATGAGTGTGACAACAATAGAATGAAGGGATTATGACAGAAGAGGAAAGGTATGAATGTCTTGGAGGAGGATGGGATTGGAGGATTTTGGTACTGAATGAATGGTGTCAGACCATAGCCTAAACAGGTGACAGCATGTATGTATATGGTATTTCTAGCCAAAAGGCTGCGTAGCGCTAAACATGGTCAAAGATTAGCATAAAGTCAATACATTAGCGCAGTGGTTCCCAAACTGTGCGCCGCGGCTCCCTGGTGCGCCGTCAAAACTAGCCAGGGGCGCCGCACACAGTCTGGAAACCACTCGGAGGTGCTTTGAATCAGTAGCTTTTCCTCGTGGTATTGGAAAAAAACACCCTGCATTAATTATTCTGACCAGCGGAGGGCGCCAAAGTACCATTAATAATATCCCTGTAACAAAAATTGCTTCCAATAAATGGTTTTCAGCAACGTGAAGGAGAGAATAAAGAAGACAAACGGTAAATAGTGTAGGTACAGGTACAGGCTGGGATTACGTTCCCCCACCTGCCAAAAAAAGTAACGTAACGGGGAGCCGTGGCCAACACGGCCAATAGGTCAAAGGAGCCGGGGATCAAAAAAGTTTGGGAACCACTGCATTAGCGGGCTGTGGCATGTGAAGGTGGGATTTGGTGACACAGGATAAGGGGTACAAGAAGGGGTGGCTAACAGGAGGAGACAAGGATGTTTTGAAAAGAGAAGTATTTTTTGCTGCCAAGATAGGATCACAGGATGGTGACGGGCTGGCGCCATGACAGGAGGGAAAAGAGATTGGCTACCAATAGGGACAGACTGAGGTAGGAGTGGAGCCTCGCCGTAATTCTCCACCAAAAATTCTGATGGGAACACTGACACTTTATCAGAGTACCTATACTAATGACAGGAAAACATCCTTCGATGACAGAAAACCCTAGCAGCCTAGGAATTTCCTAAGAATCACTATTGCGTGCCGTGTAAAGCAGAGCTACGCATTAGGCGAGGAAGGCCCGGGAATTATACAGCCATGTCATTCTTTAGCTTTACATATTTTATTACTGTATGTATTATGAAGCAGAGATATACACACTTTCTCGCTCTCCCACACTATCTCCTTTTTTTCCTCTGCTTCTCGCCTCACTCCTTTACTACTATCTAGTCCCCTTTAAAGCTCTGCTTTTGCTCTCCCCTCACTAACTGCTTTTCACTTTTCAATCTTTCCCTTCCACTCTCCTTTCTGTCCCCATTAATGCTCTTCTTTCTAGGTCCCCTTTTCTTCCTTTCCCTACCCCTTCTCCTTTCTCCTCTTCTCATTCTCATCGTGTTCCTTTCTTCCACTCCAGGCTCTGCTTTCCCCAGTTCGCTTTCCTCTTGTCATTATCTCTGACTCACCCACCAGTCTTTTCCCCTTCCTCACTCTCCCTTTTTATCAGATTTTCCTTCTCACCTATACTTGATGGTTTCCATCTATTTCTGTTTCCTTCCTTCCTTATCCACAGTTCTTCCATACTCCTTCACCTGAGAATCTGTTTGCACATTGTAATCCAGGTCTGATCGGTGAGTGCAATGATCATAGGATAAAGCTATTGCTTTACAATGGTCACAGCTGGGCCACGAAGTGACAGGTCAGGCGGAATTTCATGTGGTCTTGCCCTGTCCTGAAATTTACAAAAATCCTGTGGGAGACCTACTATCTCTGCCAAGCTCAGCCTTAACTCTGTGACCTAGTGACAGTGTTTCAAGTATCACCCTCATTTTGATTGTTAATTATTAACATATATCTAACTTTTTGAGTGAAGTTTGTGTTCCTGACTGGGTTTGAATGTTCTAAAATATGAAACAGCAACAGTAAGGCCTGACAGCCAGGCCTTCTGTCATCATGCTTCCACCACACATGAAGAAGCTCCCTTGCCAAGTATCTATTTCATGGGTTCACTCACCAGTCCCTGTAGGCAGATTTTTTGTCTATCTCAGGACTCGGGAGAAGGTGGTGACAGTTGCCAATTCTTCCCTGGCTGGACATACTGATTTAGTAGCTGATTGGATACTAAGGTAGGTGTTAGTCTCAAGTAGCCTCTATATTGGGATCTACTAGGCCTTGCTTTTAATGTTTTCAGTGCATGAATTTCAGAATTGGCAAGGCCTGTTCTGTTCTCAAGAAAAGCATACATTTGGAACCGTAAAATCTGTAAGCAATAGAGAAAATAAAAAGCAGTAGCCTACTGCATAAATTAGTAGATGTCACATGTACTATTTGCTGCTCGCTGAATATTGGTTTCAAATTTAAGCCAGTATTTTTGTGACCAGTAAATCATTTTTGGAACTGATCTATGCACAAATAAGTCGGTTTAAAAATTTAGTTTCAGAGTGGAACGCAATCTGATCTGTTACTTCAATATTCATGATTGGAGACCATCACTGGGATGGTGGCCTACTGCAGTCAGGAGGCTACCATGTCTGGGACTGCCTTTTTTAAGCAAGCATTGGCAAAGACAATAGGTCTTGCCTTTGCAAGAGCTATTGGTTTTGCCAATGTGTTTGAGCCATATTCTAGCTTTTGCAAGTATGCACATAGGTAGTTCAAGTGGTAATTTGTTGCAGAGGCGTGTAGTGTCCACCCCCCACCTATTTTTCTAAAGTCTACTTTAAATTGGCTATGCAACCACTGTACAATCCAGTGATGAAAAGCTGGTTTTGTTTTCCCCATCCTCTTACCACACTCCTCTATCTCCCTGTTCCCTTTCAGCCTACTCCCTGCGTCTTTTGCACATCATTTACTCCCACCACCTACACTCCCCAGCCAATTTTATTTCTCACTGATAATGAGTCAACTTTCACAACACAACATTATTATCAGTGCCCATTGCATGAAGAGTGTGAAACAGCATGATATAATTCACAGCCTCTCACTCACTACCCAATTCATCCACACACATTCCCAGTAGTTACAACACCCCTCAAAGACTGAAGCACAACCACTCACACCACACACTCAAAATGCTATAACTAACCCTGCAGTGCTTACCATGTCATGTGATGAACCACAGCCTTTTAACCTACTCAATCCACAGTTCACTTAGTACATGCTCACAATTTTACAAGACATCCCTGTTCACCCACATTCACTTGAAACATTACTTGCCTAAAGTCACCCACTTACATCATCCCTCACTCACCATCACTGAAACTATTAGACTTCACTTGCACACACCTCCAACTCAACATTTGTTCACCCTTGACACTGCTCACTGTCACCATTTAATTGGTTATATCTCCTACATAGACTCATAATCTACCTGTTACAACATCCATACCATTTGCTTGCCTTTCATCACTCAGTACAGTTTAGAACTCACTGGCCATGCCATCTTTTCACACAGAACCACTAGTACCACAACTCTGCTTCATGTAGCAGAACTAGACAAGATTGTGTTCCCACACTACCATCAGTGCACCCCTCTTACAATTTTCATTTATCAGTCTTCTACAACAACCGTCCATTATAACTGTACCTGTTTAAAGCACCCACCCCCTAAAGTAATTTAGCCATGTGCAGCAGAACTCAGTCATCCACATACTAACAGCACATTCCACTCACTTATAACACTACTCATATAACTGTCTCTCAACACTAATCGCTCATCACCCCAAACATCCTCACAAAGCACCATTCAATCACTTTGAATACTACGCAGCAACTTCAGCAAAACTGATAACCCACTCACAGCACTGATTTACACCATTGACTCCCCATCATCTACTTAAACAAGTTTGAGACACTAAACACATACAAGATGCAAAAGCACCTTCCTCCATTACCCTTTCACTGACCCCTCACAACACACATTATGTTGCACCTAACACCATTTATCCTTTCAGAACACCACTGACACATGCTTCTGGCACCACTTCCTACACCAGTCACTCACTCCATTCACTTCCCTTTAGGCAGTTGCAACAGCACTTTCTTTCAGCACCAATCAGTTAGACTATCACCCAAACACAGAGTAACAACTCCAACAACTATCTCATCTCCGCCACTAACTTTAACAACTCACCACACTATGATGTTCCTATCCCTTGACAAAACCACTTTCACTACACACTTCTCCAGTAGCCAGTCACCTCTGTCACTTTACTGCTCAGTCACTACCCCCTCATCAGAAGAACCACCTGCCTTCAGCTACATGCATCAACCATTCTCGGCTAGTCAGAAACACCAGTCAATCACATCACCAACACATGCCACAATCACATGCTTTGCTCACAGCAACAATAAGCTACATCCACTCAAGCAATGTCTAACTTGCTCACACCATTCACCCATCTCAGCTATCATTCACCAATGTAATCATTCACACGAGCCACTCGGTCACATCTTACCCATAGCTCTGCGTAACCGTATTTGCCTCACATAGCATTACCAAGCCACTCACAGCTTTTTTTTCACGTCACAACTTGCAGTCTCATGCATGCACAATTTCACACTCAACACAGCTTCTGCACTAATGGTGCTAACCGCTACACTTACAGTGACTGTTGAACATGTTTAGTATAAAAAATTTTTATTTGATTAGAGTGGCAAAGATCAAAATGAAATAATAGAGGTGAAACAGGATTAAAAGGAGTGAAATAATATTAGTGGTTTTCCAATTTGTTTAATAGCTTAACACTCAAAGTGGTAATCGTGAAATTGCCCCGTAGTAACCTAAACATATCTTTAAGTCCCCATAGGTAAGGCTGGGTACATTTTCTGTGGTAAGCTGAATTGAATTCCAAGAAAAGTTTCATTTTCCTGTTTCTTCTTCTGTTTTCTGTGCACACATAACATAGTGAACAGCTACAAATATCCCATGGTGATCCATGTAATGCTGAGGGAATACCTGCCCATTCCGCCAATCACAATCTGTAACTGGTGAGCAAGGCCAGTGCTAGGGTGAATGTCTTCCTACAGGTCAATCAGAAGAGACTAACCACATCCTTTTCTTACATTAATTCTCAATTTCTGCTTTTAGACAATCAGGATCATTCTCTCGGGTTAGACCCTTCTGATTGGATGCAAGGTACACATTCAGAGTTACAATGGGCAGTGCATGCTTCCATGGAGCAGTTTCAATGGTTTTCCCGTATTCAGACTATGAATCCACTCTTTTTTTTATTTGAGGACAGCCCATGAACCAGTTACTTGTATTTTTTGTAGCCATGATCCGCTTTGCAGCCAAAATGAATAAAAAATATGGACGTTTTAACTTCCACCGTATGTCAGACAAGGTTTAGCCATTAATATTCAGGATCATTTTAGAGCAGTGGTTCTTAACCTGTGGTAGGGAGGGGGGGGAACCTTACTCAGGGGGACTGCAACTACGTTAAAAAAATTAAATAATATTAACAGACTAATAAAATGTATTAAAATAAAGAAGCAAAATGTACAGCTGTAAATCCTCCGATTTATTTGTGGGAGCATTGCAAGTGCATCAAACAGAATATAGTATCGTATGGACGATGAGGGACCTAAATTAATTTGGAAAAGCACCAATATTCCTATTAAAATGTTGATTTTTTTTATTTGTGAATGAATAAAACATTTTATCATTTGTGTTTTTGTTTGATTATTGCCTGTTTCTGTATTTGCTGTACATTGTTTTGCTGTTCAAATAGTAAATGCTTAGCTGTGGACCCTGGTTTCCAGTAATGACTCATCTGGGCCCCCCAGACTCCAGCAATAATGCAGTGGGTTCCCCGAGTTCCAGTAATGATTAAAAGGGGGTCCACAGAAGTCAAAAGTTTGAGAACAACTGTTGTAAAGTAATACATCCCTATCTTGAAATCATCATAGAGTAATACAGCCAGATGCTATCTTGGGGCAATACATCTCCATCATTACGGCATCATATGGCCTCATTCTAAAGTTATCCTGGTGCCATCCTTGAGTAATGCAACGTCATTTTTATGCCATTACAACATAAATCTGTGATAATACAGCCCCATCCTGGAATACTCCTATCATCCTGAACTAATCCCGCCTAATCCTGAAATCATCCTGCAGTAGTAAATGATCATCACATGTTTTCCACTGAAGTAATCAGGAACCCATCTTTGAGTAATCCAGCCTAATCCAGAAATCATCCTGGGGTCATCCTGCAGTAGTACATGATCATCACATGTTTTTCACTGAAGTAATCAGGAATCCATCCTGGAGTAGTTTCTGTGATGACTCTAGAATCATCTCATTTAAATATTTCGCCCTATAGGCATACTTCAGGATGGTTTGGGATGACTTCCCCAGATGATTACAGGAATAGCCCAGCTGAAGTCATCAGATGACTTCAGAATGACTCCAGGATGATCTTCCTTTTCGACTTGGGTAGGGTTGTTGGTCGTGGCATTTTATCAGTTGCGGAAATACTTCCCTCTAGCCCCAGTCATCAAATGGAGCTCCACTGCTCCCTGCACCCCTAGAATGAGCTCCCTGTCTGTGAAATCTAATGTTTCTGCTGCACGGGGCACCAATGAGGAAGTTGTGTTGGAGCCCCGAAGGAGCATGTCAACTCTGTAGCCCAGACGTCTCCATCCCACAGTCTAGATTTGTTGATCAGGGGTTTTAAAAGTCCTGGCAAAGTCTAGTTAGAGGGAATGTGGAAAACAGTCTTGGAGCAGAAATGCTCCAGTGTGATGCTATGTACTGCTGAGTTTTGAGGCATCACATGATGGGATGAATTGGAGAGTTGGATTGGGTTATGATGTATGCTTGTCCCTTGGTTGTTTGTGATCATAAAAAGGAATCAAGATTGACCATATTTTTTGGAGTTTGGGACAGTTTTCTTTTGAAAAGTGGGGTTCCCTTAAGAACGATCTGTATGGTTTAGCTCATCTGTTTTGCCATATTTAATCTGGAACTTCATTCAGGGCCAGCACTCAGGCCAGCGCCATCCTTTGGTGCATGAAAGTTGGTAGAGGACCGAAGATGTGGGTAACAGAGTGGAAGTATCTTATGCTGAGCCTTCACTATGCTACTCTCTGCTGGCTCTGCCAATTCTTCCCTACATCCCCTCCTGCCACATACTCCAGTGCTATCTCTGCTTCCCACTACTATGTTATGTTTAGAAAACTGACATCTTCCACTCCTGTTGCTACCCCCACTCTCACCACAGTCCTGGGGCTCGTTCTTCCTCATGATTTTTCAATAAATATATATAGTTATTGATTTTGCCTGAAAATATGCAGACCCATTAAAGATATTCAAAAATAATAGTTCTAGTCAGCCATCAACTAATATGCCTTTATTCTTCTGAGCTCCGTCAGCGGCTCTGTAAGGTGAAATATCAAAAGAACACCGAGTTCAAAAGTGGACATTTAAGCCCAGGAATAAGTAAGGTTAGAAGAAAAGGTAATGAAGCATATTTTTCCAGCCTCGAGGCACAAAAATCAAGCGAAGTTTAGAGGTGTATCTGCTGTTCACACTGCATCATCAACTAGAGACCCAGATCCAACAGCACCGGAGCGTATTCAAAAATCTATTATCAAAATGAGAACTGAAATGGTGCAATAAAGTTTCTGGCCAAGCCAGCAACAGGCACAGGAGTCATACAGACATGCCAATGTCGACAGACATGGCAACTCCTCAGGAAAAGAAAAAAAGACCTAACTCTTTGGATGGAAATGCTGTATCACTGAACCAAATACTGATAATGCACCACCCATAGGTGGTTTAGGGGAGGGTCTAGCCCTCTTCATAGCCAACTTGGTGATGGAGTCACTAGATATGGACAGACGGAACAATCTTGCACATGTGGATAAAAGCCACAGGATCAAGATGGATTCTCCTCTGCAATATGATAAGAATGGTGCTGGACCAACATTGATTTCAGCATCAATGACCTACTTGACAAAGAACATATACTCACAGCAGCATGAAACAAGGGAGATTTCGGATACCAGGATGATAAAACACCAATGTTGCCAAATACGGTACATGACAGATTAAGATAGAAAACATATCTAAATCAAATTAAAAAATCATTTTTGACAGACTTGATCAAAGCAGGACATTTGCAACCCTCAAACAATGTATCATCTACGATGGGAGGGCCATGTTTTTAGGGATCTCAAAAGTGGAAGTGTTGTCTATAAATCTTTAACACAAGCAAATGTGGACAACGTTGACCTCTATGTGTAACCTTGCATAGACTTCCCTTGTTATAGATACCTTTAAACATGCTAGTGAGGTCACACCCCTTCTACTAGTTTTTAAAGGTTTACTTATTTATTTATATATAAAAACAAAGTATTTAATTAAATACTTAATTATAATATATGTCAATAAAGTAAAAGTGATACGTGGAAAGTCTAAGTAATAATGGTATGTCACAACAGTAATAGTAAGAATAGTAAATTTAACGTCTGACAAATATTGTGGTCTAAATATAATTTATAGATTTACTATAAATAGCTCTAATTTTTGTAAACGATATTTAGGGCATACCAGACAATATTAAGGCCAAAATATTCTTTTACCCTATGCTTAAGAATACATCTAGCTGTGACCATAATACTTCAAAATAAAGAAGAAAATAGCTCGGTTCCATCTGTGACTAATAACCAAAAGCTGAGCCCTAAGAAAAGCTGCTGGTTTATTAAATATAGGATTTATAGCATTTGCAGATTTTCCAGAGAAGACCAACACTAGAAATCAAAATATATTTCAGAAGAGATGTGATTCAGTGTAAAATCCTAAACTCATAGTCAAATAACTGCAAATCCTCTTCTTTCATATTGTATTTTACCTATAACTCTAAGAATTAAACAATAAATTACACATAACCTTTTATTAGAAAATAAAAAAGACTAGAAGCGATGCGTGGAACCTGCCAGCTAGCAACATAAGTGCAAATGATAAACTAACTTTGCCAAAAATCTATTATTGTACAATATTATAGGTTTTGTTCCATGCCTATGGATTATCTATTGATCTGTATCCTTCCAAGAAACTGTGCACTTATCTTACATTTGTTAAAAGATTGCTCAGCTTTGGCTTTGCCATGAGTAGGGTGAGCTAATTGTTTTATTTACAAATTGATGATTGATTTACTGGAAGTTGATCTACCATCTAACCATGTTAGATTCGAGATGGAGAAGGAGTAACGAGAGAACTAAGTTTTTGGTACCAGAGAATGGTTACCAAACGTGTTGCCATTTTTGCCCTTTGTTGAGTGATATTCTTTTCCTACTCGTGAGTCTCCAAAATCCCAATTTACCAACGCATTTCTTGAAACCTGGTCGACATGGAGGACGTGACAGGTCAGTGATGGTGCCCATCAGCAGCAGAGTCACTCTTGGCATTGCTGCTACTGAAGTGGTAGCAGTGATGCGGACCACACAGACTTGTTTTCTGCTGCCAAAGAGATGAGTATGGGAGACTGTTTTCCACCCTACCCACTTTTCTTCTCTAAACCTGCCCTTCTCTCCTGCCTCATGCGCCTTCGTTCTCTATCCATCCTACCAATTGCCATATCTTACTGTTGCTCCATCTTCATCTTCTACCATTTAACATTCACTCCTCACCAACCTCTGCATGCGCTTCTTCCTGAAACACGCAGATCACTCCTTCCTGTCACTTCTGTCTACTGTCCATCCTCCATTATCTAGGTGTTTCCATCATGCCCTGCTCCTTCCCCTAAGTCTGCCTGTGCCAGACATTCTGTCCCCTTTTCCAGTGGGACCTCCACACTATTCTTTCTGCCACTGCAGTGATCTCCATATCCTGCAATCCTCTGGCCTGCCTGCTATTCCCTCTGGAGTACCCATGCAGGGTGTTCTGCAGCTGGCAAGAGGTATCACTTTTGAAGGCTGGTATCATATGGAGCTGCAGGAAACAGCATGGGTGCATTGATGGCTCTCTCAGCCAAGTCCATTTTCCGCTGGGTCTCCTTAGCTCTTGTCCTTGAGGTGAGTGTTTAGGAGTGACAAGCCTTTAGGGTACAATTGGGAAGCCACAAGCTGTTCTTCCACATTCTCTGGATGTGCCTAGTACAGTGTTTATAATGCTTTCACCACCTTTGTTGCCCCTGTTCCTTCACCTGTCTGTGTTTCCACCTGCCCAATGTGTCTGGAAATCCAGCGAGAATATGCCTCTCTGCCCTTCTGTTGCTTGCCTGTGTGTCTGGTGAGTGTGCATGTGTGTTTGTATGTGTCTTGCACTGTTCATGTTTCTTCTGTCTGTGTGATGGAAGCTTGTACTGTGGCGCCCGCTTTTCCTATATCTTACTGGAGCTTGAGAAAATATGTTCACTATACAACAGCTAAAACGATGGGCATTAGCAATGTTTTCTTAGAATCACATTCTGTTTCCCCACCTGGATTGACCACACCCAACTCATCAGGATCTTGTCTTCAATACTAGACTTCCGCAAGATGCTGAAGACCTGGCTCTTCAACTAACCCCGCAGATCTCTTCCAAACAGCTCACAACTACTCCCGCTTGACCTACACACCTGCTCAAGCTCCTAGATAACCTCACAGGTAACAAGTGCGCTCAACAAATCAACTTAACATAACAATATAACAAGGCACATTACAGAAAGACTATTTATAGCATATTTGTCCTCTAGTCTGAGCATGGTAAAGACCAACAAAAAACCCATACAATGCAGTGCCAAGGAAAGCATAATTAAAAAGTCAAACATGTCACAGGGAGCAAGAATACAACACTCTGGAAAGCTGGGTGTTCACACCGCTCACACAATCCCAAAATAACGAAACCAAGGGCAAACAAATATTACAGAAGTGGTGGAATGCAACCACACAGGAGCAGACACTGACATGGGGTACTCACACCAAAGATGAGTAAAACAGACATAAATGTTTATCTCTATACTGGGAAACCCAATAAAGGATGAAGTACACCAAGGAGTGACTCAAGCACGATGGTAGTAGGAGCAGGATAAATCATAGAAAATCAGTACAATGATTCTCAGAACTGCATGCTATGTGACGCAAGGCCCGTCTCCAACAAAAGATAACACCTTGTGACCCAGTAGATACAATGACAAACCAATCGAACTTATTTACAAAGCATCAAATACTGTCCTTGATGTTGGTGTATCAGCAATCGATCATGCATCTCACCAGTAGATAGCACAAGAATTCAGATATAATGACCTGTCTAACTTGCCAGTAGTTTGCAAAGGGATGTTGAAGGCTATAGCATACAAAGACAGAAAAGGAATGTAGAAATTCGTGTGACCATGCGCTAGTCTTTAATAATGAAATTCAAATGAGCTTCAGCACCAGCCCATTGCTGTGTACGTGGCATTCCGCCATCAATGTAGAGAAATACAAACAGGAAGACGAGGGGCCATATCACTTAAAGTGAACACAGGAAGCTTACATTTAAGACAGTTTTCGGTTGACTGGTGTCTTATATAGACTGATGTCTGCAGACTGGTGTCTGTCACAGCGCTAGCTTATCACCTTAGACAGTGGTAAATGTTTAATTTTCAGTGTAACTTTAAGGGCATGTGCTTCTTTTAGCTGGAAAACTAGCAGCATATGCTGAAATGTGTAAAAATAGGCAACATATAACATATACAAAGCAACATAACAACACAAATAAAATATAAAAGGGCACAACAAAACAGTCAAAACAAAATACCACATAGCAACCATGGTACAACCCAACAACATTACATTGCTATAATGCAGCACAAAAACACTGCAGCACAAAAAACAGCAGAACACATCACAACAAAATTCCACACAGCAAATGTGCACAAATGTTCTTGTCACATGTCATCATCTCTAGAATCGTGTTTTCATAAAAGGGTAGTAAATGTTGTTTGGAGCTAGCAGTTCATTAACGTACCGTCAATAACCTAATATAGTGCTTTTCCAAAAATGTTTTGGGATCCAGCAATAAGGAATCGGACATAACAGCAGTTTTGTTCTTATAAAATCCACTCTTGCTCCCTACAAATCGACCTTTCAAAGTAAGAGGGAACATATTGAAACCAAGTGAGTTCCTTATAAAAAATACCCTTATACTTCTCTCATAAGACAATACGTTGTGCATTTTCAGGCTTGTCACGTTAAAACATAGGGCACTATACTCAGGCATCTTGGTATAAGCAAACAACGATAAAAAAATAACAAAAGGAGCCATTGTGATGTTTGTGAGGATAACAAAATGAGACGTTGTGAGGTTTGTGATGATAAAAAAAAACACTACAATGGCTAATTTTGTTGTTAGCAACTAGATTTATTATTACTTTTAACTAAGACACTGCCACAGAACCTTTAACAAAGACACTGTCACAAAAATATTTATTAAGATTTTGCTATTGAACTAAAAATTGTCCCGGACATACTGAGTTCTGTGCATTAAAATACTAGCTTTATGTTTTCTGCCTGCCCGAATGACAACATATTAAACCTATGGCTGTAGTTTTGTCAATAAACTACAGATCTCAGACACGTGTTCTTAGCGGATTAACAATAAAATCTGGCACAATTGCTTTTGCGGCTTCCCGTCTCCTTTGGCTTGGAAAGAACTATGCAGTCTCAGGAAACAAATTACTCAGTGATTCCTCCGGATTAACACACGCTATGGGCAAATAGGAACTGTCCATGAGAAGTTTCCAGAGTTCACTGCAATGTCGCACCACATTCTTCTGTCCATGGTGCTACTCCTAGCTCCTCTAACATCAGCATTACAACTAATGTGCATGGCCCAACCCAAATGGAAGAGCCCTGTAAGAATTATATTAAAGTATTGTTTTTAGAGTCAAGCCTTCAAGTGCATGTGCTAGGGCATGTGTCTCGCTTGTAAGACTCTGTTGTGTACGGTAAAAAGCTTGGAGCCTACCTGTTGCTTACCATTTGTTAGCTTGCATGGCACTCTTCTTTACAACCTCGTAATTTATCACTGAAGTGCAAGCATCATTTCTGTTCCTCTGTGTGGAGCAGGGACCAAGCACTGATTGATTCAACTTACTGCTTTCGATGTGACTGCAGTACTATTTTGGTCTTTTTAACTTCTAGTACCCTGGAAACAGAAGGCTTGTGACTTGTAAAAACATGTGCAGCAGGGCAAACAAAATTACAGTTTTATTTTTCATAGCTAACTTGTTTATTTTTTTTGCCAAGTTGTCTTTCCGAATTTTCTACTCATGTTTTCCTTTGTGTTTGCTCATGGGCTCTCTTCACAAAAGATGACAATTATCTTGTTTTAAATATTGCAAAGAAATGTTTCTTCATTATGTGTAATTTCTGAAATAATGCTTTAACACATAATCATGCAGTACACCCCAATCAACCCCACTCGAATCTGCCCCATTACAATCCACCCCACTCCAATCCACCCCATCCTTACCTCACACCAATTCACACAACTCCAATACGAGCCACTCACCCCACTCCAATCCATTCCAACCCACCCCACCCCACTCCAATCCTCTCAACCCACCCCAATCTAATCTGCTCCACTCCAATCCAAAACAATCTGCACCACTCCAAAACAATCGCCCATTCCAATCCAAAACAATCTGCCTCACTCTGATCTGCCACCACTCAAATCCAAAACAATATGCCTCACTCCAGTGCAAAAAATCAGCCTCACTCCAATCCAAAACAATCTGTCCCACTCCAACCTGCCCCAATCCAAAACAATCTGCTCCACTGCAATCTGCTGCACTCCAACCCAAAACAATCTGCTCCACTATCATCTGCTTTACTGCAATCCAAAACAGTCTGCCCCAATCCAGTCTGCCTCACTCCAATCTGTCCCACTTTGATTCAAAACAATCTGTACCAGTCCAGTCCGCCCACTCCTATTTGCCGCACTCAAAACAATTTGTCCGACTCAAATCTGCCCCATTTCAATCTGCCTCACTCCAATCTAAAATAACCTGCCCCACTCCAATTTGCCCCACTCCAGTCTGCCCCACTGCTAACCAAAACAATCTGTCCCACTCCAATCCGCCCTACTTCAATCTGCTCAACTCCAATCCAAAACAATATGCCCCCCTCCAAACCAATCCACCTCACCCTAATCCAGTCCACCCCACTCCATCCCAATTATCTGCGCTCCAACCTCCCCACTCCCATCCAAACCCTCCACAGCAACCCAATCCACTCAACACCAGCCCAATCCACCACGCTCCAATCCACCCTAATTCAATCTGCCCCACTCCAATCTAAAACAACCTGCCCCTTTCCAATCTACCCCACTTCAATCCAAAACAATCTCTTCCACTCAAATCTGCCACATTCCAATCCAAAACAATCTGTCCCACTTAAATCTGCCCCACTCCAATCCAACACTATCTGCACCACTCCAATCCAAAACAATATACCCCCATCCAATCTGCCCCAATTCAATCCAAAACAATCTGCCCCACTCCAGTCTGCCGCACTTCAATCGAGAACAACCTGCACCACTTCAACCTGCACTCCAATCTCAAACAACCCTCTCCAATCGAAAACAATCTGCCCCAGTCCAATCCAAATAACCTCATCCCAATCCAAACCACCCCACTCTATCCCAATTCACCCCACTCTAATCCATCACAATCCATTCCACTCCAACCCACACCAATCCAATCTACCCCAATTCAGCCCAGTCCAATCTATCCCATTCCAATCCATTACACCTCACCCCAAAACACCCCAACCACCCCAATCCACTCCACTCCAATCCAACCTACTTCAATCCAACCCACCCCACTCCAATCCATTCAAGCCACTCCAATCCAACTACCCTATTCCAACCCAAACCACCCTACTCCAATCCAGCCCACCTCCTCACTCCAATCCAGCCCACTACACTCCAAACCAATCCAATCCAATCTGCCCCACTCCAATCAAGTCCACTGCTACCCAATCCACCTCACTCCAATTCAGCCCCCCACCCTACCCTAGTCCTGCCCACTCCAATAAAATGCACTTCAACCCACCCCACTACTGTCCAATCCAGTCCACATTGATCCACCCTACTCCAGTCCAATCCACCCCACTTCAAACCACCTTAATCTACCCCACTTCAATCCAGTCCACCCTTCTCCAATCAATCCACCCCACACCAATCCAATCCACCCCAGCCCACACCAATTCAATCCACCCCACTCCACTCCACTCCAATCCAATCCAATCCAATCCAATCCAATCCAACCCACTCCATTCCAATCCACCCCAGTCCATTCCAGTCCAATCCACCACAATCCACTCCACTCCACTCCAATACACCCCGCCCCACCATACCCCAATCTAATCCACCCCATCCACATCCAATCCACCTTAGTCCAATACACCACACTCAATCCACCCCATCTCACCCTAGTCCACTCCACTCAATCCAATCCAATCCACACAGTCCAATCCATTTCACTCCAATCCACTCCAATCTGATCCACCCCAATCAAGTCCACACTATTCCAATCCTCCCCACTCAATCCAATTCACCCCACATCAATCCAATCTACCTCACCCCAGTGCAATCCATCCCAGCCAAATCCATCCCACTTTGATCTACCCAATCCAACACAACCCACCCCAATCCAATCCACCCCATCTCACTCCAACCCACCCCAACGCATTCCTCATCACCCCATTTCAATCCAATGCACCCCACTGCTGTCCACCCCACCCCACTCCACCCCACTCCAATCTAATCCACCCCACACTACTCTACTCCAATCCACCCCACCCTACCCCAGACTAATCACTCCACCCAGTTCATTCTACTGCACTCAAATCCAAACCATCCAGCCGACACCACTCCATTCCACCCCACCCAAATCCAACTCACTCACTCAATCACTCAGTTCTTATAGAGCGCAACTACTCACCTATGAAGGTCTCAAGGTGCTGGTGGTGGGTCTATGCCTCATTCAAAGAGCCAGGTCTTGAGGTTCATCCTGAAGATGGTGAGTGATGGGCTCTGTCTTAGGTGCATGGGCAGGTTGTTCCAGCTCTTCGCTGCGAGGTAGGTGAAAGATCTTCCTCTGGTGGTGGTTTTCCGGATGCGTGGGATGGCGGCCAGTGCCTGCTGGGTGGAACGGAGAGGTCTGGCGGGGTTGTGAAGAAGATGCGGTGGTTCAGGTAGGCCGGTCCGATGTTGTGAAGGGCCTTGTAGGTGTGGATGAATAGTTTGAAGTTGATTCGCTTCTCCACCAGGAGCCAATGGAGGTTTGTTAGAAATGGGGTTTCTGGTTAGCTAGGGTATGCACCTAAGCCAGGCAGAACCCACCTACTCTAGTCAGGGCAAGGGAGTTACACGTCCAAGATAACCCCTGCTCACCCCCTTGGTATCTTGGCACTAGCAGTCAGACCTAACACGGAGGCAATGTGTAAAGCGTTTGCACAACACACACAACACACGTGATGCAATATATACTCCACAAAGTAAACACAACACCTAGGTGGTCATTACAACCCTGGCGGTCGGAGTTAAAGCGGCGGTAAAACCGCCAACAGGCCGGCAGTAAAATAAATGGAATTACAACCAACATAGACAGCCACTTTAACACTCCGACCGCCACAGCGGTACAAACAAACACCGCGGCGGTAACCGCCAACAGACAGGCGGAAGACAATGTACCGCCCACAGAATTACAAGCCACCAATCCGCCACCTTTTCTGGGGAGGATTCACCGCAAACAAAAACACGGCGGAAACAGGACTTTGAAGGGAAAACGCTAACCTCTACACACCCCACGAGGAACCAGGACGCCATGGAATCGGAACTTCAGATACTCCCAGCCTTTATCTTCCTGCTTCTCTACCAGGAGCACGAACGCCGGTGGCGAAGACCACAGTGAGTACTGCACCTACGACACAGGGGAGGGGGAGGGAAAAAAACAGTGACATACACACGCAATACGCAACACCCCCACCCCCACCCTCACCCACGACAACACACACACAATACATATTGATACCTCACAGTTACACCCCCAAGCCCCCCTGGAAGAATGCAAGGACAAAAGGAAATAAGTCGAATGATTGTAATATATTAAAATACAGTAATCAAAAATATTTACATATATACACATTTACACTATGAACAATTATATACACCCAGAACACAAGTCCAAGGGATTCCACCATCATAGTCTGTGGACCACTGGGCCCAAAAGGCATGGGCGAGGCCCACACTCAATACCGTAACAAGACAGAGAGAACACTGCAGGGGCATCAGATAGAAATAAAACAGGCACCTCAGGGGGAAGGGAAGGGGGGGCACCTCAGCCGGATGAGTGCATGACGCCAGCTCCACAAGGGGGCTCCATGCCCATTGATGTATCCTGGGGAGTGCAAAGCCACAGTCTATCAAGTCTCTCCAGTGGGTGGGTTGCCCACTGTTCAATCCTGGGGAGTGCAAAGCCACAGTCTCTCAAGTCGATAACAGTGAGTGGGTTGCCCACTGCTCAATCCTGGGGAGTGCAAAGCCACAGTCTCTCAAGTCGATGACAGTGGGTGGGCTGCCCACTGTTCAATCCTGAGGAGTGCAAAGCCACAGTCCTTCAAGTGGATAACAGTCTCCACTGGTTCTGGTGGGGGTTTGGTGCCCAGAGTGCTTCATCCTGCCAAGGACAGAGGTAGTGGATGTAACTCTCCACTGGTTCTGGAGGGGGCTTGGTGCCCAGAGTGCTTCATCCTGCGCATGGCAGCCTCAGTAACGTAGTAATCATTGGCGCTCACTGTCCTGCGGTGGTGCTGGCGATCTTGTCTTGGGCAGCGGGGCTGCTGCTGGCGGTCTTGACCTGGGCAGCGGGGCTTCTGCTGGCGGTCTTGTCTTGGGCAGCGAGGCTGCTGGCGGTCTTGTCCTGGGCAGCGGGGCTGCTGCTGGCGGTCTTGTCTTGGGCAGCGGGGCTGCTGGCGGTCTTGTCCTGGGCAGCGGGGCTGCTGCTGGCAGTCCTGTCTTGGGCAGCGGGGCTGCTGGCGGTCTTGTCCTGGGCAGCGGGGCTGCTCTTGGCGGTCTTGTCTTGGGCAGCGGGGCTGCTGCTGGCGGTCTTGTCCGCCGGGCTGATCTTCCCAGATTTGCCGGTTTTAATGCGCCTTTCCCAGTTTGGATGGTGTCGCAGCTGTCTGCACACTCCCAACTGTACCCCTGGGAGCGGCTTTGGTGGCTGATTTCTTTCCCCTCTCCCGCCGGGCACTGGCCAACTTTTTATGCTTGACAGGTGGGGGACTGTCCGTACTCTGGCTCCTTGCCACACTGGCTGCCCTGCTGCCAGGTGCACTCCATAATCCGGTGACTACTGGCACCACTGGTCCTGCCGTTGTTGTGGCTGAGGTGCTAGGTTGGGACCTGGAGAGTCAGGCCCTAGGAGACTGAAGGGGTGGGGGAGGTGAGGGAAAGAGGTCAAAGTTGGCCAGGAAAAGTTTCTTCGGAACAATGGGACAGGTAGCTGCAGGGGGTTTGGGAGTGGAGGAAGAGGTAGTGGTGGTAGGAGGTGTACATTTGCTGACTTTGGGTGAAGGTGCATGGGCTGGAGGCTGTTGTGAGGTGGATCGCTGTTGGGTGGGTGTGTGGCTGTGTTTGTGTACCTTGGAAGGTGCCCTCACAGACACACTGGGAGAGGACACAGGGGACACGTGAATGGTAGTGGGGATGGTGACTACACGTGAGCGGGGTGTGGTGATAGGTGTGCTGGTGATGGACGTAGTGGCTGAGGATGTAGTGCATGCAGGTGTGAGTGGAGACGAGACAGGGAGGGAGGAGGGAGACGAGGAGGAGGGGGACACAGTGTAGGCAGTGGATGTTGCTGTGTCTGCACAGGTCTGATGCTTGCGTGAGTGCCTGTGGGATGTGTGGTTCTTATGTTTGCCTGAGCTTCCCTTGTGTGTTGACGTGTGTGCATGCTGGTCTGATGGTGTGCTTGGGATAGACTGAGGTACACGGGTGTGGGTCTGGGTGGAGGAAGTCGGAGGGGGGAGGCTAGAAACAGGGACAATGGCTGCCATCAGTGCTGAGGCCAGAGTCTGAAATGCTCGCTGAAGGGCTGCCTGACCTGAGGAGGTCAATGGCCTCCTCACTGAGGGCAGCAGGGGTGACTGGGGCAGGGCCTGAGATGCCTGGGGCGAAGGTAATGCCCACTGTCCTGGGTGAGCAGGCACTGGGCAAAAGCTGAGGGGCTGCTGGGAGGGCGGTGCTGGTAGGGGGGGTGGCAGCTGTACCTGTAGATGCAAGGGGCACAGATGAGCCCACCACCGCAAGGGAGCTCCCATCAGACGAGGAGTCTGTATCGCTGGTGTCAGCTCCTGTCCCCGCTGTGGAGCTCCCCTCACCCTCCGTCCCACTGGTGAATTCAGACTCCGTAGTTTCGCCCTCCAGGGCCATGTGGGATGCAGCTCCCTCCTGCTCCGGTGCCACTGCTCCTCCGCCTGATGATGCTAATGCACACAAGAACAGGGAGACCACAAAAAGGGGGGGGAGACAGAAGAAAGACATGTTGAGTGCATGCAATACTGCTACCGTTGGCGGACACGACAGACACAGAAGCCCCCTGCACTACGCCGCGAACTTGGAGTCCACTATTCAATCCCAGGGACATGGGTTACAAGGCTATGGCCAATTTCTGCACACATGGATGTCACAGGAGCCTGACTAGGTGTAGTTGGCACTGTACACAGGTGGGGTGGGGTGCCACAGGGCCTGCCTTAAGTAGGGTCCTTGCCTACTAAACTCGCCCTAACCTAGGGGAACCCAGAGCCCACCTCCCCCACCCAGACACCTACAATGCACACTGAATCAGCAGAATGAGAGTGTACTCACCCCCTTGTTGCTGCTGTGATGCCCTCAAGCGCCCATCCAACTCTGGGTACACCACCGCCAGGATCCTGAACATCAGGGGGGTCATGGTGTGACGGGCACCCCTCCCACGTTGGGAGGCCATCCCCAGCTGGGCCTCTGCCGTCTTCTTGCTCCAGTTCTTGCTCCAGCGCCAAATGTCCTTCTTCTGGTGGGCGCTGACCTACAGGAATAGTACAGGGGAAAAGGAGAAGATATTACCGCCCGCACCGTCAGTCATTGGCCTGCATCCCTACCCTTGCCACGACGCACATGCACTCACCGTCTTTTCATGCACACCTCATTCTCACCCCCCCTATCTTTCATCCACCCCACTCCACACAGGCATTGCCCATACAGCATGCTCACAGTGTACTTACCTGTTTGTCTGGAGGACCGTAGAGTAGCGTGTACTGGGGGAGGACCCCATCCACGAGTTTCTCCAACTCCTCCGTGCTGAAGGCAGGGGCCCTTTCCACACACACACGAGCCATTGTCTCTTCCAGACTGAGGTCACAGCAGCACTTGCAGTGTAGGTCCTCTCCTGTCGAAGATCAGGTATCAAGTGATTAAACAGAGAGAAAATGGCGATCACGTCCGCGGTGGTGCATACCGTCACCGCCGGCGTACATCGTCATTGGCTCCTGGGACCCATAGGGTCCAATGTTAACCAATGCAGGATTGTGCCGCGGTCTTCGACCGCGTACCGCGACGGTGTACAACGCCAGCGCAGTTACCTCATATCCCCTTGTCCCACTTTACAGGTCAGGTAGCCGCCATTTCATGGGCCCACATGGCATAATTTTTGACTGCGTCACACATATGTAGGCCTTGCCTAAACACTCATACAGGCTAATTTTGAATTGCTAATATTTTCAGAGTAAGCTGTGTTTATGTACCTCAGAGTTGGTTGACTCTCTGCCCGCTGTTGTCCTCCATGGGCACCGTCCGCAGGGGCATGTGAGGAGATGGCGGCATCCTCTGGTGTATAGACCGCTGGTGGACCTGTCAACAATGGAGGAGCGACATGTGATCATCACCTACAGGCTTGATCATGCCACAATCCATGAACTGTGTGCCCAGTCGGAGCCAGACCTGATGTCAGATATCCGCCATCCCGCAGGAATCCCCCCTCAAGTGCAGGTGCTGTCAGTACTCGATTTCCTAGCAAGTGGGTCTTTTCAAAGTACAGTGGCCATAGCATCAGGGATGTCCCAGCCTATGTTTTCCAACGTGTTGTCCAGAGTGTTGTCTGCCCTGCTGAAACACATGTGGAGCTACATCGTTTTCCCTCAGGGGGAGGATTTGCCTACAGTGAAAGGTGATTTCTATGCCCTGGGACATATCCCCAACATCATAGGTGCCATTGATGGGACACATGTGACCTTGGTACCCCCCGCAGAAGTGAACGGGTGTACAGAAACCGGAAGAGTTACCATTCCATGAATGTGCAGATGGTGTGTTTGGCAGACCAGTACATCTCCTGTGTTAATGCCAAATTCCCTGGCTCAGTGCATGACCCCTACATCCTGCGGAATAGCAGCATCCCTTATGTGATGGGGCAACTCTAGACTCACCGGGTGTGGCTATTAGGTGAGCACATGGACCCAATACAGTGGGAATAGTTGTCTGGGTCGGTGGATGTCCCTATGAGTTTGTGTGTGTCTAACCATTTGCAGGTGACTCTAGTTACCCCAACCTGTCATGGCTACTGACCCCAGTGAGGAATGCCAGGACAAGGGCAGAGGAACGCTACAATGAGGCCCATGGGAGGACTAGGATGATTATAGAGTGGACCTTCGGCCTCCTGAAGGCCAGGTTCCGGTGCCTCCATATGACAGGTGGTTCCCTATTCTACTCACCGAAGAAGGTATGCCACATCATCGTGGCCTGCTGTATGCTTCACAACTTGGCTTTGCGACGACAGGTGCCTTTTCTGCAGGAGGATGGTCCGGAAGGAGGTCTTGTGGCAGCTGTGGACCCTGTGGACAGTGAAGACGAGGAAGCAGAAGAAGAGGACATCGACAAGAGGAACACAGTGATCCTGCAATACTTCCAGTGAGACAAAGGTAAGAAGACAACACTGCCTGCTACATCTGATTTAAATGTACTACGTCTCTACTGTCTGTCATTTTCACCCAGTGTATGGTCACTGAGTTGTCATTTTACCTTACGATTAAACAGATGTGGGTCCCACTGTGTGACATCTGCTGCTTTGTTTCCTCATGGACTATAGCTGTGTGACATAGGTATGTTGACATTACATTTGAATGAGCATTTTGTCACTGTAATTGCTAATACACTATTTCGAAATCACAGACAGACTCCTGATTGTTTTGTGCTTTAAGGGTGTTTATTTAAGTGCTCAATATTGGAGGGGGTTGTAAAATGGTGAGGGGTGATGGTGGAGGAATGTCCATGGCAGAGTCCAGTCTATTAGTCTCACAGGTGCATTGTCAAAAGGGGCATAGGAAGTGGAGCTGGGGCAGTTTAAGAATGGACAGGGTGACAAGGTGGGACAAAAGGATGACAATCAGGGTGGTCTCATTTCTTGGCGGGGGTCTTGGCATCGTTCTCTGTCTTTGTCCTGGATCTCAGGGACCATTTGCGGGGTGGTTCTCCCTCTGCAGAGGGTGGGGTGCTGGTGTGGTGGTCCTGTGGCGGTGCCTCCTGTCCACTAGCGCCGGCGGAGGTGGTGGGCAGTTCATCGTCCAGGCTAGTGTCAGGGGCCCCTTGTAGTACCACAGTGTCCCTCCTGGTGTTGACGAGTTCCTTCTGCACCCCTACAATGGTGCCCATGGTGGAATTGATGGATTTGAGTTCCTCCCTGAAGTCCAAATACTGTTCCTCCTACAGCCGCTGGGTCTCCTGAAACTTGGCCATTACCGTTGCCATCGTCTCCTGGGAATGGTGGTAGGCTCCCATGATGTTGGAGAGGGCCTCGTGGAGAGTGGGTTCCTTGGGCCTGTCCTCCCCCAGTCGCACAGCAGCCCTCCCAGTTCCCCTGTGTTCCTGTGCCTCTGTCCCCTGAACCGTGTGCCCACTGCCCCCAGGTCCCTGGTGTTGTTGGGGTGGTGGGTTAACCTGGGTTCCCTGTAGTGGTGGACACACTACTGCTAGACGTGTCCTGGGGACAGATGTAGGGCCCGCTGGGTGGGTGCTGTGCTGGTGTTTCCAGAGGGGGGAAGGTCTGTAGTGGCTTGTGCCAGTGAGAGGGGAACCGACTGTCCCGAGGTCCCAGATGGGCCGGGCTGGTCATCTAGATCCAGTTGGACAGAGCTGCTGTCATCACTGTGGGCCTCTTCTGTGGGTGGAGTGGACATATCTGGACCCTCCTGTCCGGTGACGTTGGGTAGGGGTCCTGCAGGGGTGTAAAAGCATGACTATTGCATCTGTGTGTGCCATGGTGTGCAATGGGTGGACGACCGTGTACCCCAGTGCTTGCATTCCTGTGTAGGACCTTGTGTGATAATGGTTTGGGGGGTGTATGGGTATGTGCAGTGGCCATGCTTTGGTGATGGGTGTCCATGCTTTGGTGTTGCATGCAGGGCTTGGGTTTGGGATGTGTGGTTTGTGATATTGGGACATGTGTGAGGAGTTGGAGTGATGGGGTGAGGGCGAGGGTAGGGGTATGTGATGGCATGCAGGTAGGGTGGGGGATGAAGTAGTAAAGATTTGTCTTACCAGAGTCCATTTCTCCAGCTACTCCTGCAAGGCCCTCAGGATGCAGTATAGCCAAGACCTGCTCCTCTCATGTTGTTAGTTGTGGGGGAGGAGGTGGGGGTCCATCGCCAGTCCTCTGTACCGCAATGTGGTGTCTTGAGATCACGGAACGCACCTTCCCCCGTAGGTCGTTCCACCTCTTCCTGATGTCATCCCTAGTTCTTGGGTGCTGTCCCACTGCGTTGACCCTGTCCACGATTCTTTGCCATAGCTCCATCTTCCTAGCTATGGAGGTGTGCTGCACCTGTGATCCGAATAGCTGTGGCTCTACCCGGATGATTTCCTCCACCATGACCCTGAGCTCCTCAGAGAACCTGGGGTGTCTTTGCGGTGCCATGGGGTGGTGGTGGTGATGTGTGGGGTGATGTGTGTTGTGATGTGTGGGGTGATATTTAGAGGTGTGTTGTGTGAGGTGCGTGAATGTTATGTGGGTGATGGTGTTGAGTGCCTGTGGATGCGAGTTTGTAGATGGTGGTGTCTCTCTCTGGCCTTCTGTCGCAATTGTGGTCGTAAGGGTTTGTGGGTGATGTGGGTGTGTGTTTTATATTGTATTGGGTGTGTGGGAGTGGTGTGTGTATGTGTAGCAGGTGTGTGTATTTCGAATTGTCTAATGTGGTAGTGTTTTGTAAGTGTGTGTGTATTTTGAGTGCGGCGGTGTGTACCGCCAATGGATTACCGCGGTTGAAAGACCGCTGCGTGGATTCGTGGGTCGTGATAGTGTGGGCGTATTCCTTTTGGCGTGACGGTGGAGGTTTTGTTATCGCCAGTTTATCACTGACCTTTGGTGTGGCAGACTTGTGTGGGTGTCTAGATTTTGTCGGATTCCGGGCTTTGGGTCATAATGACTGTGGCGGAATTCCGCGGCTGCGGCGGTGTGTTGGCGGTATTCTGCACGGCGGTAAGCGGCTTTTACCGCCAATGTTGTAATGACCCCCCAGTAATGTAAAAATAAACTGTATTGCACAAAACAGAATTAGACCAAACATTACATGTCAGAAATACCCTGCTACCTTAGCAGTTGTCAAAACGTTACACAGGTTACTAATACTCTGCAAGAATAAGCAGTAGTCACATTAGAACACGTAAGTACTCAGGATTCTCAACATAAGCAGTAGTCAGGAATCATAGTAAAGAAATACACTTGTCATAAGCACATCATAAATATCCATAAAAGGAACATTAGAGAACATATGGCAAGTCATAAAATACATTTCAGCATGTAATGCCCATCAGCACTTATATATGTATTACACCATAAAGTAAGCAGGTTAACATATCACCCCACCAATGTCCATCCGGGAATCATAGGAACGAATATGTCCAAAAAATACCTGAATAATGGTGAAGGACACTCCTCGTGTCTGAAAAAGATCGATATGTGGGGCTCTAAGTGCTCCTATGTGCAAAACGGGGCCACGCCTGATCCTGGTGGAGGAGGGCGGTCAGCACCCCCTCCTGCTACTATCTTGGGGCCCCTCCAGGGTACCCACGATCTCTGGTGGTGTTGGGGCCCCTCCTGGGGGCCATGCCTAAATGGGCGCCGACAACTCTGGGTGGCGCCTGGAAAGAGGCCGACACCACTCCCGGCTGGCTGTGCTCCTCCTGGAGACAGCCGAGAACCTCCGGCGGGCTGCAGCAGTGATGCTCCCTCCAGTAGGAGCCAGCGTGTGCCCAGGGGGTGCCTCTTATGGCGACCAGATCCCCAGGGGCACAACCAGGAGCGCCCCGGCTCCAATCTCTGTTGTTGTGGTGCCCTGGAGGCACACACAAGTGCACAACCCACGCGCTCTTCAGTATCCGAGCACCCTGGTCGCAGCGGTGGATTACGAACCCCGATGAGCGCTTCTCAGTACAGGGCAGTTTGTTAGTGCCCGGGTTGCGGTGGTGAGTTTTCAGGCTGCAGCAACGCGCTATTTCCAGTGCAGGGGACACTGTAATTAATCCTGGGTTGTGGCGGTGAATCTCCTACACAGCAATGCGCTTTGAGCACAGGGGGCCCAACAAAGCGCTCTCCAGATGCTGTAGATGCAAACAAAAGACACACTCCTCGTGCTTGGGTTAGTTACAGGGGTCAGGGGCCACAGCACCCTGTCCCTGGAGACAAGAGAGGGGCGAAGCACACGGCTAGGAGGCCCAACAACATGCCAGAACAAGGGATGCAGATGGTGGCAGTTCATCCTAGTAACCAGGCAGGTCACATGTCAGCACAGCAACAGCAGTCCAAGGTGGGTCCTGGTGAGTCCATTTAGCAGCGTCCTGTGTCCAGTTTAAAGTAAGTCTCTTCAAGTCTAAGTTGTGGGGAAAAATCCCCTGTACTTATACTCAGTTCTGCAAAGCATTTTCAATGAGGAAGAGAGGGGGTTTCAACCAGTTACAACTGATTCTAAGAGTGTCCCCTCTCTCCTCCAGCACAGGCTCCAAACATCAGTTGGGGGTAACCGACCCTATTGTGTGAAGCCAGGAAACAGCCTTTACAAATGTCCTTCTTTCAGCCCAGGAAGACTATTCAGTATGTAGATGCACCTCTGAGAAACCTCCACCCTCCCTGTGTACAGGCTGTCTGAAAAGTATGCACAAAGCCCAACTGTCACTCTGCCCAGACGTGGATTGGAGTCAAGCTGCAAAACACCAAAGTCATAAGCACAGAGAAATGCTCACTTTCTAGAAGTGGCATTACTGTAATGATAATAAAAAATCCACCTACATCAGAAAGCAGCATTTCTCTCTAACATTACAAGGATACCAAACATGCCTATGCTACCCCTCATAAATCAGACAATATCCCTTACACATAAGGCAGGGCATTTCCAATGCAATCCTATCAGAAAGCAGCACTCACAGTAGTGAGAAACCAAATAGACTGTTTGTCACTACCAGTACAGGCCACATTACTAGGCACATATTCTGCCCTCTACGTACATGGCATCCTGCCCATAGGGCTAGCTAGGGCCTGCCTTAGGGGTGACTTATATGTGGTAAAAAGGGGAGTTCAGGGCCTGGCAAGTAAATTTAGATGCCAGGTCCCTCTGGCTGAAAACTGTGCACGCAGGTGCACGCAGGTTTGAAAGGCTACTTCAGTGGGTGGCGCAGCAGCGCTGCAGGCCCACTAGTAGAATTTAATTTACAGGCCCTGGGTATAGGGATACCACCTTACAAGGGACTTATAGGTAAATTAAATATGCCAATTAGGTATAAGCCAATCATGCCAAATTTACAATGGAGAGCACATGCACTTTAGCACTGCGGTGAAAAAATGCTCAGAGTCATAACGTCAGCCATCCAGGGTCAGAAAAATAAGGAGGAAAAAGGCAAAAATGTTTGGGAATTACCCTGTAAAAGGACCAGGTCCAACAAGGTTCCTCGGGTTTTGGGAGAAGTTTCTGGGGGGGGGGAGGTTCAGGATGAGTCTGACGGCGGCATTTTGGATGAGTTGTAGTTTTCTGATGTTCTTTTCTGTGATGTCAGCATAGAGTGCATTGCCGTAGTCGGGCTTGCTTGTGACTAAGGGGTGGGTGACTATCTTACAGCAGTGGACAGAGATCCATTTGAAGATTTTGTGGAGTTGGGGCAGGGTGTGTCAGCAAAAAGAGGTGACTTTGTTTACCTGTCAGGTCATCAATAGAGAAGAGTCCAGGATGATTCCTAGGTTGTGGGCGTGGTCAGTCAGAGTAGGAGGGTTTCTGAAGATGATGAGCTCGGTCTTGTCTGAGTTGAGCTTGAGGCAGCTCTCCTTTATCCAAGCGGCAACAGCTTCATTCCGGTGTGAAAGTTCCTCTTAGCTTTGTTAGAGTCTTTGGTGAGGGATATGAAGAGGTGTGTGTCATAGGCCTATGACATGATGTTCATTCCGTGGCATCTGATGATGGCTCCAAGTGGAGCCATGTAGATGTTGAAGAGCGTTGGGATCAGGAAGGATCCCTGAGGGACTCCACAGCTGACTTCTGTTTGTTTGGATATGAAGGGTGGAAGCCTGACTATCTGTGTTATTCCAGTGAGGAATGAGTGAATCCATTGCCAGGCCTTTCCACGGATTCCTGCGTCGTGGAGTCTGGTGCATGGTGTGCTGTGGGAGACCGTGTTGAAGGCTGCTTAGAGGTTGAGGAGTATGAGTGCTGCGGTGTGGAGTCGAGGAGTGTGCAGATGTCATTGGTGACTGCAAAAAGGGCTGTCTCCGTGCTGTGGTTGCTGCGGAAGCCAGACTGAGAGGTATCTAGAGTGTTGTTGCCCTCAATGAATTGTCGCAGCTGTGAGTTTTTGTGTTTTTCCAGGACTTTGGCCAGGTAAGGTAGCAGCGAGATGGGCCAGACATTTTTCTGCTTTTATGGGTCGGCTGTGGGTTTCCTCAGGAGGGGGCGGACTTCAGCGTGTTTTCAGTCTTCGGAGAAGGAGGCTGTTTTGATAGAGCAGTTCAGTAGGGGAGTTCAGGGGCGATGGATACACTGGCTCTGTTGTAGATGTGGTGAGGGCAGGGGTATGTGGGAGCTCCGGAGTGAATGCTGTTCATGATGATTTCAGTCTCTTCTTTGGTGAAAGTGGACCAGATGTGGATGGTGTGCCTGGGTTCTGTGGGGCTGGGTTGGTCGCAGGTGCCAGTGCTAGGCGGGTTCTGATGGAGAAAGCTGTCATAGATGTCTTTAATCTTGTGGTAGAAAAAAGTGGCCAGTTTGTTGCAGAGGTCTTGAGATGGGCAGATGTTGGTGGCTTCGGAGGGAGGACTGGTGAATTTGATGATTACTGTGAAGAGTTCTCTAGTGTTGTGCGGGGAGGCGTTGATGCATTCCCTAAATGCAGCTTTTTTAGCATTCTTGATGCGTCAGTGATGGGTGGTAGTGGTTCTGAAAGAGGGGAGGTTAGCTGGTTTTGCTGTTTCTCCATTCCTTCTCTAGGTGCTTGCAAGTGTGTTTGGATTCTTGGGGTTCGGTGGTGAACCAGCTGGCTTTCTCTGGGATGTGCTTGACCGTCATTCCGAGGGGGGGCTGAGGAGTTGGCTCATCCGGTGATCCAGGTGTTGAGGTTGCATGCTGCGGCGTTGGTGTCGTCGGTGGGGAGCTTAGGTAATTTAGCAAGGGTTGTGGCGAGTTGCTCATCTGTGATTTTGTTCCATTTCCCGTGGGGAGCCCTGGGGCTGCGGTGGCGGCTGTTGGGTGTGGTGATGGCGAAGTGTAGGCAGTGGTGGTCGGTCCAGTCTGGAGTGAAGATATTCTTGATGGTGATCCTGTTACTTGAGGTGAAAATAGGGTCAAGTGTGTGTCCTGTGGGGTGCGTGGGCATGGTGATCAGTTGTTTGAGGTCGATGGTGGCGAGATTGTCGAATTGGGATGTGGTGTTTCGGTCGTTGCGATCCTCAAGGTGGAAATTCAAGTCGGAGGTGGTTGGTCGACACAAGGGCATGGGGGGTGGCGATGTCTACAATGGCATCGATGAAGGGTGGGTAGGGGCCAGGCGGTCTGTAGATCAGGGTGCCGTGAAGGGAGGAGTTGTGAGTGGCGTGGATCAGGAAGTGTAGGTGTTTCATTGTGGTGCAGTGCTCCTCCGTGTTGACCGTGACGCGGAGTGAGGACTTGTGTACGATGGCCAATACTCTGCCCAGACAGG
This sequence comes from Pleurodeles waltl, assembly GCF_031143425.1. NCBI lineage: Eukaryota > Metazoa > Chordata > Amphibia > Caudata > Salamandridae > Pleurodeles > Pleurodeles waltl. The sequence goes on along the minus strand of NC_090448.1, from coordinate 288,577,734 downwards.
AGGGCTGGTCCTTCCTTAGGATGTTGTAGCCATCCGGGATTGAGTTGGTGAGGTCTGGTCTGGAGGTAGGGTTGGCCAGGTCTCAGTTAGGAATGCGATGTCTGGACGGATGGAGTTGACCAGGTCCCAAAGCTCGGTAGGGTGCTTATGGGGGGAGCGTATATTCTGAAGGAGGCAGTTGATATGGTTGTGGCGGGCGTCAGTGGTTTCAGGTTTGGGGTGTTCTAGTTGTTTGGTGTGGCTGAAGCTATGGTTGTAGTTCCAGCAGGAGAAAGGTCCTTGGGTGTCCTTAAGAGATGTGGTGCAGCAGGCGCTGAGGCGTCCTGTTTTAAGGCAATGGAGGGTCTTGGCATCATATTGGAGAGTGGCCAGTGAATGACTTATTGGAGGTCTAGGGTTCCTGGCACTGGGGGCGGTCCAGGCACGGACGGTCGCAGACGGGCTTGCCTTTGGCGTGCCTTTGGTGCACCCACTGCCCGTCTGCCATTAAGAAGTGGAAGGAGGTGGGAGGGGTCGTTGAGCTGGGAGGTGGGAGGGCGGGAGACGCAGCACTGGTAGAGGGGTAGGGGCCGAAGGGGCAGCAGTGGCAGGGGAAAGCACTACAGCGCTGGGAGCAACCTGGTGGAAAAAGGGGCAAAAAGTGAAATAAGGGGCACAAAGCAGAGCAGACCTGTCAGAATCAGCCACTGGTCATTTACCACTGGACCATCAGGGATGAGGTGCAGGTGGACCTGTAGGTGGAGGAGGGCCTCGAACACGGGCTCAGGAAGGGCTCAGAGGATTGAAGATAGCAGCAGAACGGTGGGTCTGCACGGGAGAGCAAGGCTCACGCTGTCGGAGGACAGTAAAAGTCACTCTCTACTGCGCAGCGGCCACCATTAAGCAGGGGAGGGAGGTGGTAGGGGTCGCTGAGCTGGGGGCGGGAGGGCAGGAGACGCAGTGCTGGGAGAGGGCGGTGGCTGCAGGGGTAGCAGCGGCAGGGGAAAGCACTACAGTGCTGTGGGCAACTGGGCAGAAAAAGGGGCAAAAGGCAAAATGAGGGACACAAAGCATAGCAGTGCTGGCAGAATCTCCAATCTTCCCCACTTCAGTCAAAAACAACCAGTCCCACTCCAATCCATTTCAATCTGTCCCACTTTAATCCAAAACAACCTGCCCCACTCCAACCTACCTCACTTCAAACTAAGCAACCCACTCCAATCAAAAACAATCTGCCCCACTCCAGTCCAATTAACCTCATCCCACTCGAATCCACCCCATTCCATTCCAATTTACCCCACTTCAATCCACCACAATCCACCCCACTACAATCCTGTCCACCCCACACCAACCCAATCCACTGCATACCAATTCAATTCACCTCAATCTAGCCCAGTCCAATCTACCCCACTCCAAACCAATACACCTCACCCTAATCCAAACCAACCCACCCCACTCGAGTCCAAACCACCCCAGTCCAACACACCCCAATCCATCCCACACGACTCCAATCTAAATTACCCTACTCCAATCCAACCCACCCCACTCCTATCTGACCCACCTCACTCCAATCAAATCCCCCTACTCCAATCAGGTCTGCCGCTACCCAATCTGCCTCACTCCAATTCAATCCACCCACACCACCCCAGTCCATCCCACTCGATACAATTCACTTTAATCCACCCCAGTCCTGTCCAGCCCACAATAATCCACCCTACTCCATTCCAATCTACCCCACTCAAAACTACCTTAATCTACCTCACTTCAATCCAGTCTACCCCTCCTCCAATCAATCCACCCCACACCAATCCACCTCACCCTACACCAATCAAATCCACCCCACTCCAGTCTAACCCATCACAATCCACTCAACTCCAATACATCCCACCCCACCCCACTCAAATCCAATCCACCACACTCAATCCAATCCACCCCACCCCACCCTAATCCACCCCACTCTAATCCACCCCACTCTAATCCACCCCACTCAATCCAATCCACCTCACTCCAATTCACTCCACTCCAATTCGATCCACCCCAATCAGGTCCACCCCAAGCAAATCAACCCCACTCCAATCCACCCACTCCAATCCACCCCTCTCCAATTTGCGCACTCCTACCTGCCTCACTCTAATCCACCCCACTCCAGTCCAGTTCACCCAATGCCAATCCAGTTCACCTCACGACAAACTATTCCACCTCACCCCAATGCAATCCACCCCAGTCCAACCCACCCCACTTGAATTCACACCAATCCCAATCCACCCCACCACATTTTAGTCCAATCCACCCCACTCCAATATACCCCACTCCAATCCAATTCACCCCACCCCACTCTACCCCAATTCACCACACTCTATCCCAGGCCAGTCCACCCCAGTTCATTCCATCGGTCTCCAATCCAATCCATGCAGCCTACCCCACTTCACTCCAGTCCACCCCATCCAACCTAATCCACCCCACCTGATCCAATCCACCCCACCCCATCCCAGTTCATTCCACCCCACTCCAATGCAATCTATCCACCCCAACCCACCACACTCCAATCCACTCCATCTCAATGCAAGCCAACCCAATTCAATCCACCCCACTCCAATCCATCCCAATCCAATCCAACACACCCCACCCCAATCCAATCCACCTCACCCCAATCCATACCACTGCAGCCTACCACATCCCAATCTAATCCACTCTACCCCATTTCAATCCACCCCACTCCAATCAACCCCACCCAACTCCAATCCACCACACTGTACTCCAATCCACCCATTCAATCCCAATTCAATCCACCCCACCCCATCCCAGATCAGTCCACCCTACTCCAATCCATCCATTCCACCCTACTCCAATCCATCCAGCTTACCTCACTCCAATCCATCTAGCCCACCCCAATCCAATTCACCCCAGCCCACTCCAGTCCAATCTACCCACTCCAATCCAATCCATTCCAATCCACCCCACTCCAATCCACCCTACTCCAATCCAATCCACCCCACTCCAATCCTATCCACCCCACTCCAGTCCAATCCACTTTATTCTAGTCCCATCCTCCACACTCCAATCCACCAATCCAGTGTATCCAATTCACCAACTCAAATCCAATCCACCTCACCCCACTCCAATCCACCCCACTCCTGTTGAATCTGAAACACCCCACTTAAATCCAATCCATCCCAACCCAGTCCAATCTGCCCCACCCAACCCTGCCACTCCAATCCAAACCACCCACCCAGTTCAATCTAATCCACTCCACTCGAATCCACCCTAATCCCATCTACCTCATCCCAATTAAATCAACCACTCTCCAATCCACTCCACACCAATTCACCCGCTCCACTCAATCCACCCCACTCTACCCCAATCCAATTCACCTCACTGTCTCAAACCACTCCAACCCATTCCACCTTATTCCACCCCCCTCCACCACACTCTCTGCTGCTGAACCACTGAACCCCACCTTTCTCTTCTCACCTCAGTGACACTCTACTCCTCCTACTCCACTCTAAGACATTGCAACAAATCCATTCTACAAAACTCTACTCCCCCACCCCACTCTGACACTCCACACCACCAACATTTTGCCATGCTGAACAGCAGCCACACTGGGGTACAACATGGCAAAACACACTGCCAAAGCCAATAGCTCCTGTAGAAGCCAGACCTCTTGGTTTTTCCAATGCTTGTTTGTACAGCAGGCGAATACTGGGCATTAAAATTACATAATCTTTCAGATTCTTCAAAACTCACTCCAATCTTATTTCAAGGTCATTGATATTAATTGTTCAGCTATATCTTCATTACTTGGGCTGACCTTTAGTGCTTACCAACTGTACCATAATAATTGGGGAAATCACACCTGTCACTCAAGGTCGCTACAAGCATAAGCGTGAAACAATAGTTACCCAGAACGTTCAGTAAATGTTTCTTTATTTTTGAAGTGGCGACATAAAACTCTATGCAACCTGTACACGTAAAGAGTTTCAATACTTCTTTGTATTCTTGATATTATTTGATCGTGATAGGGATAGGTCAGTTTCTGCTCTATGCATTTCTTGGTTTTAATTCACATATTTCTATATGTCCTACTGTTAAGAGAGAGACACGAAAAATGAAACCCGTTGACTGATTGAAACAATCAAATTATCATTGTTTTAATGAAAGGGAAACATAAAATTCCTCTGTGACTATGCAGGGGAAACATACCAGTTTTGGATCTTAAACTTCTATAGACCAATAACATCAATGAAACATAATTACACATCACAGCTATGATGTGTTGAAAATCTGATCCTAAGAAGCCGAAAGTGCTATAGAACTCATTATTGTCACATACATTTTCATCCACTAAAAGTGAAGATAAGTTGTCCTATCTTTAGGAATAGTAAAGAAAATCATACGTAAATGTTTTATCCCCTGGTGCCATTAGAACGTTCAAGAAATCTACTGCACAAAATGCTAAAGTTAATTATTTAGTTTCTGTTGTTTTCCCCTCATTGAATTCTATTAACTCAGGTTGACTAAGTCTCCAAATTCAAACTGTTGCCTATATAGCATATTCAAAGATCATGTTTATGTTGCACCTTAGTGCTTTTGTAGGACCACCTCACTATGTGATGTGCTGTTCCCAGTGACACCAGGGACGTGCTGTTCCCAGTGACACCAGGGATTGCAAGAATTTGTGAGTACCCAGTTTGTGCTGTCCAGACGACCTTAAGTCCCCAAAGGGTCAGTGCTTCGTATGTCAGTAATTGACCTGCATAGTGGTCTACGTATTCTTCCAAAGGAAGCAGGGGACCTAGCTGGAAGCAATCCCCCACTGTTTTGAGGTCGGCCTCTGCCCAAGTCGACATTTGTCCAGTCATAAAGTAAGTGAGAGGATCGCCATGCGGTATGCCTGCCAAGGGCAAGGAACACGCGTATAGAGGGGTCTTCACCATCTTTAACACACTGTCTCCAGCAGCAGAGAGCAATCCTCAATAGCACTTCAGACTGGGGAGTCACCACAGCTGGGCAAAGGAGATTCGCTAACAGCAAGGCTTTGTCCCAAGTCACATCCTCTGCACTCAGTTCCACTAACCTGGCCCCCACCAACCATTGGGAGGCCCACTGTATCTGTGCGGCCAAATAATACAACTCAAAATCTTGTGCCTATAGGCCCCCTTCGGCCAGAGGTCGACGAAGTACTTCCAGAGAAACCCGGTGTCGGTCCCCGTCCCATATCAACTCTCACAATAGGGAGTCCAACTGACAGAACCAGGAGATGGACATTCTCACCTGGAGATTTGTGAAATAATAGAGCCGTCTTGAAAGCATTACCATTTTGGATATTGAGAGCCGAGCCATAATTGGCAGCTTGAGGGAACACCAGAAGGGGGCACATGACTTAGCTTCTGAATGCTTTTCCGAGATTACAGTCTCTCAGGTCTTCCAGCGAGTGAAAGATCTGAAAGACCAGATATTTAAATGAGGAGGGGGACCAAGCCAACTCTCGCGGCCGTCCTCCTGGGCATTGAATATCCAGCAGAAATTGAAATACGCATGTCATGGCCTTATTAATCCTTATGCCGAAAACCCACTGAATCTATCTAGTTGGTGTAGAGCCGCTGTCGCTCCTTTTGGCCCATGCGCTAGATAAAGTAGGAGATCATTGGCATACAAAGAGATTATATGATCCTGACCATTTAGTACTATTCTGATGCCAGCTCCCTCTTGATGAAAGAGCTCTACCAGTGGCTCAATTGCCAGATCAAAAAAAGAGGGGACAGCCCTTTCTAGTGCCCCTAAAGACACAGTATTGCAAGGAGATGGTGGATCCGCTTCTGACTCACACTGTGGGTGCTGAGTATAGCAGTTTGACCCAGCTAACCTACCTCTGTCCCATGCCCATTCTTCGCATGACCTCAAAAAGAAAGTCCCATCGGAACAAATCAATGGCCTTTTCCAGGTATACTGACATTATGGCTGCCCTTGGCTCGAGTTGAGCCTCTGGATGATAGAGGAATTGATAGAGCCTCCGCAGGTTGAGGGACGTACTACAGGAGGGGATGAAGACATTCTGGTCCTCGTGTAAAAGACCGGGCATGTGCGGGAGCAGCCAAAGGACCAATATCTTGCTAAGAATTTTGAAGTCCATGCTTCAACATGGACAGTGGACAAAATGCTATGGTGGGTGCCCCCTGTACTTGAGTCCTAGGGAGTGAAGTGACAACCGCGTCCTGGATGGACGCCGGCAGAGTCCCGTTTTTTAAGGAATCCATGTATAGTAATTCTAATTTTGGGGCCAGTGTTGCTGCAAAACCAGAATATAACTGTAGGAAGTTGGCTCTGTATGCACTATTTCAAATTAAGAAATAGCATGCACAGAATCCAAGGGTTCCCCTTAGAGGTAAGATAGTGGCAAAAAGAGATCATTCTAATGCTCTATTTTGTGGTAGTGTGGTCTAACAGTAGGCTTATCAGAGGGTAGTGTTAAGCATTTGCTGTACATACACACAGGCAATAAATGAGGAACACACACTCAAAGACAATTCCAGGCCAATAGGTTTTTATATAGAAAAATATATTTTCTTCGTTAATTTTAAGAACCACAGGTTCAAGATTTACAAACAATATTTTAAATGAAAGGTATTTCACTCAGGTATCCTAGGAACTTTGAATCAACACAATATCATGTACAGTTTTAGCAAAAATTGCAATAAGCTATTTTAAAACTAGACAGTGCAATTTTCAACAGTTCCTGGGGGAGGTAACTTTTGGTTAGTTTTGCAGGTAAGTAAACCACCTACAGGGTTCAAAGTTGGGTCCAAGGTAGCCCACCGTTGGGGGTTCAGGGCAACCCCAAAGTTACCACACCAGCAGCTCAGGGCCGGTCAGGTGCAGAGGTCAAAGTGGTGCCCAAAACGATAGGCTTCAATGGAGAAGGGGGTGCCCCGGTTCCAGTCTGCCAGCAGGAAAGTACCCGTGTCTTCGGAGGGCAGACCAGGGGGGTTTAGTAGGGCACCGGGGAGGACACAAGTCAGCACAAAAAGTACACCCTCAGCGGCACAGGGGCGGCCGGGTGCAGAGTGCAAACAGGTGTCAGGTTTGCAATTGGTTTCAATGGGAGACCCAGGGGTCTCTTCAGCGAAGCAGGCAGGCAAGGGGGGGGGCTCCTCAGGGTAGCCACCACCTGGGCAAGGGAGAGGGCCACCTGGGGGTCGCTTCTGCACTGGAGGTCGGATTCTTCAGGTCCTGGGGGCTGCGGGTGTAGTGTCTTTACCAGGCGTCGGGTTCTTTGAAGCAGGCAGTCGCGGTCTGGGGGAGCCTCTGGATTCCCTTTGCAGGAGTCGCTGTGGGGGCTCAGGGGGGTCAACTCTGGCTACTCACGGGCTCGCAGTCGCTGGGGAGTCCTCCCTGTAGTGTTGTTTCTCCGCAGGTCGAGCCGGGGGCGTCGGGTGCAGAGTGGAAAGTCTCACGCTTCCGGCGGGAAACGTGGAGTCCTTTAAAAGTTGCTTCTTTGTTGCAAAGTTGCAGTTTCTTTGGAACAGGGCCGCTGTCCTCTGGAGTTCTTGGTTCTTTTAGATGCAGGGTAGTATTCTGAGGCTTCAGAGGTCGCTGGACCCCAGGGGACGCGTCGCTATTGCAGTTTTTCTTGAAGTGGGGAGACAGGCCGGTAGGGCTGGGGCCAAAGCAGTTGGTGTCTCTGTCTTCTCTGCAGGGCTTCAGGTCAGCAGTCCTTCTTCGTCTTCAGGTTGCAGGAATCTATTTCCCTAGGTTCTTGGGGCCCCTAAATACTCAATTTAGGGGTGTGTTTAGGTCTGGGGGGTTAGTAGCCAATGGCTACTAGCCCTGAGGGTGGCTACACCCTCTTTGTGCCTCCTCCCTGAGGGGAGGGGGGCACATCCCTAATCCTATTGGGGGAATCCTCCATCTGCAAGATGGAGGATTTCTAAAAGTCAGAGTCCCCTCAGCTCAGGACACCTTAGGGGTTGTCCTGACTGGCCAGTGACTCCTCCTTGTTTTTCTCATTATCTCCTCTGGCCTTGCCGCCAAAAGTGGGGCCGTGGCCGGAGGGGGCGGGAATCTCCATTAGCTGGGATGCCCTGTGGCGCTATAACAAAGGGGGTGAGCCTTTTGAGGCTCACCGCCAGGTGTTATAGTTCCTGCAGGGGGAGGTGAGAAGCACCTCCACCCAGTACAGGCTTTGTTACTAGCCACAGAGTGACAAAGGCACTCTCCCCATGTGGCCAGCAACATGTCTGGTGTGTGGCAGGCTGGTAAAACTAGTCAGCCCACACTGTAAGTCGGGTATGTTTTCAGGGGGCATCTCTAAGATGCCCTCTGGGTGTATTTCACAATAAAATGTACACTGGCATCAGTGTGCATTTATTGTGCTGAGAAGTTTGATACCAAACTTCCCAGTTTTCAGTGTAGCCATTATGGTGCTGTGGAGTTTGTGTTTGACAGACTCCCAGACCATATACTCTTATGGCTACCCAGCACTTACAATGTCTAAGGTTTTGCTTAGACACTGTAGGGGCATAGTGCTCATGCACCTATGCCCTCACCTGTGGTATAGTGCACCCTGCATTAGGGCTGTAACGCCTACTAGATGGGTGACTTATCTATGCCATAGGCAGTGTGAGGTTGGCATGGCACCCTGAGGGGAGTGCCATGTCGACTTAGTCATTTTCTCCCCACCAGCACACACAAGCTGACAAGCAGTGTGCATGTGCTGAGTGAGGGGTCCCCAGGGTGGCATAAGACATGCTGCAGCCCTTAGAGACCTTCCCTGGCATCAGGGCCCTTGGTACTAGGGGTACCAGTTACAAGGGCCTTACCTGGATGCCAGGGTGTGCCAATTGTGGAGACAAAGGTACAGTTTAGGGAAAGAACACTGGTGCTGGGGCCTCGTTAGCAGTCCTCAGCACACTTTAAAATCATAACTTGGCATTAGCAAAGGCAAAAAGTCAGGGGGTAAGCATGCCAAGGAGGTATTTCCTTACAATAACTCAGCGGGCAAGCTATCTAGGCCCGGTGTTTTCCAAGCCACCATATCGTTTATGGTGAGCCAAATTTCCTGCAGCATTATCAGCCTCCTAGAGCTTCACGGGACTCTCAAGGGAATTCACTCTGCAGAAGCCTCTGCAAAAAGGAAGTCCGTACATCCAGTTCCTGATCGGTCACGAGTCCGTATAGTGTCTCATAGTATTCTCCGAAGTTGTCATTGATACCCTTGGTGGAGTAAATTGCCCGCTCATCTGGTGTTTTTATCTGTGTAATAAGAGCACCGTATGACTCAGGTTTGATGAGCCAGGCCCGGTCGTCCCCATCGTCATGTGCTCTGGCTATATAATTTTTATAGTTGTAACATCAAGAGCATTCTATCAGTACATTATATTGCTCCCTAAGTTCCCAGAGGGAAGCATCAGCATCTCCATCTGGGCCTAAGGCCTTGCCCAGCAGGTGTATTTTGTCCTCCAGGGTCCTCATCTCCCCATCTAATGTCTTTCAAATGCCAACTAATTGGCCCAAACAATGACTCTGGACCACTACTTTGAAGGCCTCTCATAACACTAATCTCAAAGAGGCAGACCGTTCTTTAAGTTCAAAATAGTTGGTTATCATCTCACCCAGTGAGCCCTTTAAGCATGGATCTTCCAGTGTCTGGGGGTTCAGTCATCATGTGGGGATTCCAGGTCTTTCCTCAATTGGCCAACAGTCCAACAGCAGGGGGTTAGGATCTGAAAGCGTGCGTCCCAGGTATTCGGTGTGTGTAGCATATTGACAGAACCTATAGGAACACACAATTTGTCTAACCAGGTGTAGAGTTGGTAAGTAGGGGAGTAGTAGTAATAGTCACATGTCATCCCATGTTGGGTTCTCCGAATGGTCTGAGAGTTCCCAGTGAGTCAACCAGTCTCTAAAGCCCTCTGTGGTCTTATGCACTAGTGCTCTCGATAGAGGGGGCGTGGAGTGTTCCAGCATGACATCAGCCGTGCAATTAAAATCCCCTCGCACAAGAAGGTCATCTGTGACCAGAGGGGCCAGTGGGGCACATAGTGAGCAAAAAAAGGCCACCTGGTCTTGATTTGGGGTACATATACTTAACGTAATGTCCCTGCCCTGCAGTCTGCCGTTGATGAAAACATAGCAGCCTTCATGATCAGTGGCAGCATGAATGAGTTCAAAAGGTGTCCCCGCCTTGATCCAAATCAGTGCCCCGAGGCATATGCTGAGTAAGAGGTGGCATACAGCGGGCTTCGCCTTCTGCGCCTCAAGCGTTCCACCTCTTCCCAGCCAGGTGGGTTTCTTGTAACATATCTACATGTACTCCCTGTTGTTTCAGATGAACACTATTTCTCTGATAGGCAGATTCACTACCCCCAATGTTCCAAGTCAGGAAAGTCAAGGAAAGTTGTGCGTCCTGCATTTCCAAGGATCCAACGTGTGGGCCCTGTCTGCCCTCCCTGGTCCGCTTCTTGTCCCAACCCTGCTCCACTATAGAAATAAGCCTCCCAAGACACACCAAAAGGAATAACAATAATCCCCAACTGTGAAAACCCCTACCCAAGAGCAGCTCGGCAACGGCCTACTGCTCAAACTAGGAAACATGAACATAGATGTAAGGCCTCCACCTCCAATCATTTGGAAAGAGACAATATGCGTGGAGTAGGCCATCTTGTGAGGTGAGTGGTTTCACTTCAGCAGCCTGCTACAAAGGCATGTCGTGGGCATACAGCCTCCACCAGCAGGTATCACACGAACCTTCCCACACCGATAATGAGAAAAGAAAGGAGCTCCACTTGTCAGTTGCACCCTCCTGACCCCTACCTCAAAAGCCTACGAACATAACAAATTACATATCACCATGTGGTCACCATGTGGTCTCTGCAGTGCGGGGGCTTCCATCTCCGGCTCCTTTAAGCCACTCAGCCCAGTTCGTCTACCAATTGTGGAGTCACACCAGGAATGTCCGAGCAAAGCACCAGGGAAGATACAGAGTCCAACATCTCTGATTTACCATCAGAAGATGGGCCTGAGCCCAAGTCCGATCCTCTAAGCAGCACAAGTGCTCACTTTTGTTCAGTTTGTGACATTGTCAGCCATTTCAGAGTATGTTTCCCCAGCGGCTTTCTGGGTAGCTTCCTCGATCTGCTTCTCTTGGGTCATCACAAAAGTAAGTAGAGCCATCCAACACAATCCTCAGCCTGGCAGGGAACATCAAGGAGTATTGTAAGCCTTCCTCCCTAAGCTCTCTTTTCACCTCAAGGAAGAAAGCCCTCCTCCCCTGCACAGTCGATGTGAAGTCAGGGAAGACAGAGACTTTGCTGAATTGTGAAAGGACCAGCGGTCCTTGCCCTTTGGAGTATTGTGTCCCTATCTCGGAAATGTAACAGCCTGGCCACCACTGGGTGATGTGGCTGACCAGTGGCAGGAGGGCGGGCGGGCACTCTGTGACCTGCTCCAGGATAAAAAAAGGTGTGAGTTGATTCGGGGTGACATCCGCATGAAGACAACTCTCTAGTTAAGCAGCCATATTGTCCCGTCAACCCCCTAGGGGAGTCACACTACCCGGAAGCTGTTACGATGATTCCACCCCTCTGCATCCTCCGCCCAGTCTTCCAAGCCTCGTACCTTTTCTGCAAGGTCTGTCACTTGATCTGCCAGTGCCTTATGCTCAGGTTGCAGTTCCTCCACTGTGGTCTCCACAATCCTTACGCGGTCAGCCACTTTGCAGTGATCTGCCTGTAGCAGTCCCAAACCCACCAACACTTCACTGATGTCTTGCTGAGGAGTGTCTCTCATGTCAACAATGGTGGTGACAATTTTAGCCAGGTGGAGGTGAATAGATGTCAGTGAGGGGTCCGTCTCCTCTGAAGACTCAAGTGGAGGGTGGGAATGTCCCACATGCTTGGTTCGGGGTTTCTCCATGATGACCAGGCAGCTCAGGTTACGAAGTGGACAGCCAGGTGCTTCAGGTCTCGACAATAGTCCACCAACATGCTGCTGCAGGCCTGACGAGGAGGTTCTCCCGCAGTCCCTGCTCCAGAGTGTTTCTAGAGGACCACCTTGACTGTAGAGGGTTGGTCGTCCACATAAAGGTTCAATTGGGTCAAGTACATCTCTCCGGGAGGAGCTGCAGCTGTCAATGCCTCCTCACCTCCGGAAGGGCCTCCACGCCGAATCCAGCGACCGTCTCTAGACCCCGCATTCCTCATAACAGGCCGAACTTCTTGTGGGCCTACCACGGCCCCAGCCGCAAAGCGGTCCCGAAGTCAGGCTGCCCAGCCCCTCCAGTCTCTGCCGTCTGGTGGATCTCCCGACCAGGTGCAAGTGGCAGCCGAGGGACAACTCCCCATGCTCACCTCCATCCCCAAATGGACAGCATGTACCACAGCAGTGTCACAGGTAGAAAGAGGCCTGAGATCCCAGGCTTTACCACCCTTGATCAGGGAAGGGTGCATTACATCGGCCAAGTAGTTGCCAGTGGGTTGTGTCCGCCCTCAGGATCATTGAAATGTTACCAGGGCTCTCTCACCTCCAGTCAGTACAGCAGCAGCTGAGTGTCCCTGTGAGGCCTCCATCCCCTCGCCCTGCTCATCTCTCTTCATGTGTCACCTTAGCAGCAGTTGCAGGGCCCCTTAGCAGGACCAGGGGCCCTCTCTCAAATATCTCAGGCAGTCGGGCATGCTTAATCCACTCACTGGTACAGGTTTGGGAGGATTAGGCAGGATTTTGGCAGGCTGAGAAAGGAACTCACAAATGCTCGTCCGTTGCAGCTGCCATCTTGGCCTCGCCCCCCTTTTCAAGACAATTGTTGTAAGAAATTGAGTTTTTGGTGGAGGGGTATGTCAACCCTTATCAAGCAACAGCCACAATGCCTGTCAGGCTGCACCACAAAAATCACTAATTTAACTGTGCTTAACCCTCTGGTAACTTGGGACAAAATCAGGCTTAACTTAGAGGAAATGTGTAAGGTATTTCTATAGCACCCAAACAGTAATAAAGTGCAAACATAACACAAGAAAAACCCAACACACATTTAGGAAAAGTTGAGTAAAATTTTAAAAATCAAATGAGACCAAAATGACAAATATCCAATCAGTAGAACCGGACATATGCAATTTCAAAGGTCTAGGTAAGTATAGTGCCTAAAAGCGCAAAGCACCACTCACAGATATCTGGTCAAGCTAGACCAGTGGAAAGTCATAAGTTCAGGCTGACTGCAATGGAACGAGGGCCGGATACAGGGTCCAGGTTAGTCCCACTGAAAAAGTTACCTTCTCTGGAGCGAAGAGTTTAGTTTGCAATGGAGGAGGCCATAGGAGGAAGGGAGAGCCTCTCTGTAACATGAAGAGCAGGCAGTGCATTGTGGATGGTCATTGCTGTAGTATGAAGATCCCATCAGGCGTCACAGACTGTCGTTGCTGGAGCTTTGCACTGGTGGTAACGAATTGTGGATGCTGTCACGTCAAGTGCAGCTCTTGCGTTGTTGGTTTTTGCTGGCAGTCGCTGTACCACAAAGAGTCAGATCCACCGGAGCTTTGGGTTAGTGGTCACCGTGGGCACTCAGACTTCTTTACAAACAGGCCTGGTCACAGTTGAGAAGAGCCCAAAACTTCAGGAAGTATCCTTTTCTTCACAGGAGGAGCTCACCTGATGCCAGCCAAGGGTCCAGGAGCTTGGGAGGCACCTCTTGGGGGTTAGGACCTCACTCCAGCAGAGACCAGCAAGGCTCAAGCAGATCCAGTTGCAAAATCAGACAGGTCCAGTGCAGTAGGCTAGGTGGGCAGTTGCAGGGAGACCTCTGTAGCTTTTCGTGTCTCAATGACCCAGAGCAGAAGGTCATCTACATGATCCTTGGAGTCACTCTGCCTGGGATGACGGGAGCAGTTGCAGTCTTCCTCTCAGAGAGCAGGGCAGTCCTCTTGCAGCAAGGCAGTCCTTTTTCTGTAGTGTCCATAGGTTCAGGGGTATACTGAAGAGTGGGTCTGAGAGTCCTATTTTTATACCAGGGGCCATCTTTGAAGTGGAAAAAACTTCAAACATTTCCACCCACAGAGGATTCTGGAATTTCCTTCCTCCATGCCCTGCTCCCAGGATGTCTGAGGTGACCAAAAGCTTTTGTGAAGACCTTTGTGAGTGTGCTGAGGCAGCTACTTTGAAATGTGCTGTGACTGTGCCCAGCTCTTCCCCTCCCATCCTGGCAAGATGCCCCACTCTCACAAACTCTAGTCACACTTTGTGTCACTGTCTGGGAGGAATACACAAAGGCAACTGCCAACTACACCTAGTCATATGCCAGGCACCAAAAGGTTAGGATAAGAAAATGCCAACATTCTGAAAGTAGCATTTTCAGAATTGTGACTTAAAATATGACATTACCACTAAAGAGGGCTTTAAATTACAATTAATTTGGGTGCAAACATGACATTTCTACCTGTTTGCCAACAAACATTATCACATCTTAAATGTAATACGGTAACCCAATGTTATCCTACGGGATGCGTAGGCCTTGAAGTAGTGAACAACAAATGTCAATGTTTTTCACTAGCATGACATGTAAAAGTTAAAAAGTACATGTCCAACTTTTTAAATACATTGCACCTTGCCCCAAGGGCTGTTTAGGAACTACCCTATGGGTAATATAGTTATTTTAAAAAAAAGTTATAAATGTAGCAAAAGGTTTATTTTTTCAAGTCAAATTGGCAGTTTAAAACTGCACACAGGCTGCAATGGCAGGCCTGAGACACGTTTTAAAAGGCTACTTTAATGGGTGGTTTAAGGAGTGCTGAAGGCCCACTAGTAGCATTTAATTTACTGGCTCTGGATACATAGTACCGTTTTACTAGGGACTTACAAGTATATTAAATGTGCCAATTCAACATTAGCTATTTTACCATGTTTAAATTGGATAGCACAAACACTTTAGCACTGGTTAGCAGGGGAAAGTCCAAGAAGACAACACAAATATGTTCAGGAATCAGGAGGGGAGGAGGCAAAAGGTTTGAGAGTGATCCTGCAGGGAGGGGCAAATCCAACAGCTGTCAAGAATAGAGAGAAAAATATCAATGACATGGACAAAACGTCCTGGAGTCACATGTTTCTTACTCTCAGACTTCTTATATTCTAGACACTTGGTCGCTTCTACACCTTTAATACTTTTTCCTATTTACCTTGCTCTGGTATTAGCTTACCATCTGTTTTTAACATGTTGTTTGCAGATGTATAAATGACTGAGAACTTATAGAAAGAAGAAAGAGCTACCACCTGCATATCACGTGACTTTCTGAAGGGACCCATAATTGCAAAACAACTTTGTTGATGTTCCATGCATCATGGTGATTAATAGTAGTGTTTTTAATTACACCCTAATTGAGGTAGAATCTCTATAGATACTTCCAGTCCCAATATTCCGTAAGTGTTTTCCTGTGTTCATATAGTGTTCTTGTGTGGCCTTTAACCTTCTCCGTGGGTCACGCCTAGATATGTGTGCCAGGTGGAGTTGCATGTTCATGAGGAGCAGCACTTATCTTCTGCTGGTCCGTTAGGCTTGTCTGTAGTCCATTTTCTGCAGCTTCCACTTTCTATTTTTGGTTGGAAGATGTAATTGTACCAGTTATACTTTTACATAGGTTTGCGGGTGCGCGTATTCTTGTTTATAGACACCGGGGCTTTTCAAGTTGTGAACGTCACAGGTGTTTCTGTTGTGATTCTGTGTCGAAGCTACTTCGTGTTCAGTTATTTGAAACTAGAGTTCATCTCTTGTTTTGTATTTTTCTTTGCTCAATAGAAACACTTTAGAGACATCTTGGTGTGTTTTTTCATAATAAATCACACTGTGGCTGTTTCTTTCTAAGTGGAGGGATCAATTTGAAGTGCTTTTTTGGCATAATTTGTGCATTTCAGTTTGCAGTTTGAATTAGTGTAGTAATGTGAATCATTAGTTAGTGAAAATATTGAGACTTTTTTTCGTTTTTCTGGTTGCAGTGTTCACCCGGGTAGTGTTCAGTGTCATTCAATTGTGTTGGTACCCGCCACACACACCCTAGCGCAGATTGTCAGGAGTATAACTCACCCAGTGACTCCATAATCACATTTAGACGCGATCACTGCTTTTCTCGATCTGACCCTTTGTGTCAGAAACACTAGGCAGTGTCTGTAATACTTGAGCGCTTCTCTGAAAAGTAAACAATGTACAGGGCCAGACTGGAAACCCAAAGCAGCCCTTACAAATGTCCATGATCAACCATGATACAGTGCAAAGCCTGACACCGACAAATAGGTTTGGAGGGAGGGGAGTGCTTTCGAAGACACCTCTAGAAAAAAACTGAGCAACTTTTTTCATTAAAAAAAACATAACTCATCATATCATGAGCACATAGTCCAAATCCTTGAAACATATTACATGATGATCTCACACTGTATTGTGCTCTGTATCCTTGGAGGGAACAACAGGGAATGCACAGACGTTCTGAGGAATAATAGTAAGAAAGAAGCAAATTGTAAATCAAGAATTCTGTACTTTTAAGGCAAAACATTGGAACACGTGTAAATAATCGCTAGACGTCTGATCTTCAATTCAGTCTGAAAATACAGTCAGACCACAGCGAGACACCAAACATTTTGTCTGATAACTCCTTAGAAGGATCAAAAAGAAGGCGAGGGAGAGGTAGCATGAGGTTGCTTTGAAGAACATTTTTGAAAAAGTGTTTTTTCTGTACTGATGAATCAATGTAAGAAAAACATTGTGAAGCTTGCTTCATAATGGGCAGTCTGAGCCGCAGTATTAGAATTTTCCTTAGAAACGCGAGCTGCCAAGAAGGGCAGTCTGAGTCTGAACGATTAAAGTAACCATTACCGAAATAGCATGGCAATTTGCTTTGTTTTCTTTACAATTTTGCTACTAAGGAGATGGATAGATAGATTTTCTGATCATTAACAATTCTGTAATGACTGTAATTTGTAACTCACTCTATATTTTTCTTTATGCTTTCAAATGGAGGCGGTAGGGAAATGTACACCCATGACCTAAGCTGGAAAATCATATCTAATAAAGTTTCAAACTAAAACTGTGGACAACAGACCAGTAAATTCACACTATGGCCCCATGTCTCCTCTAGAAGCGGAAATCTTCTTGTGAGCTTGCAGTCTCACATATTTAGGAATTTAAGTTTACCTCTTCTGACAAAGATCAAAAATAGGGCTTTGGATTGGACCACGTGGGGCTCTCTGGCTCCGGCTTTCTGTATTAAGAAGCCTGCACAGAAATAGGTTGTGGTGATGGCCTCGGTATGCTTCAGATACTTACCTGCCCTGCGCTTTTTGATAGCTGTTCTTAGGAGAATGTTTAATCTTCTAAGGCTTCCTCCCGGTTTAAGCTTCCCAGCCATTCAAGCTTCCCTTCCTCTCAGTGTCCCATAGCCTCTGCTGTGCATGGAAATGCATTTTCCATATGCACACTGGTAGTCACTTATTTTCACCCTTTGAACTCGAGTAAGTGAGGCAAGCCTTCAGAGAATATAACTCTTCTGAATATGGGACTGGAGTCAGAATAGTAAATCACCCTCTCCTTCAATGTTTGTGGGTATTTATATTTTTCTTTTCTGAGTTTCAAGTGAAACAGATAAATCCTGTAGGCCAGGGAGGAACAATTAGCTAGAGTAGCTTCAAGAGTTAGAACACACCCCTAGAAAAGTGCTGATAGCTTCTCATTCACTCATATCAGAGTTTTATTCCAGTAAGGAATGGCAGTAAATTGATAGAAGGATCACTTTTCGACTTGTGAAAAAAAGCAGACCAATCACCATTCAGAAAATCGCTCCTTATCTTATAAGAACACAAATATGTTTTTATATTTGGGTTGTATCCAACGTACTTTATAAATAAATCATTGGGACATAGTGATCAAACCGAGACTCATTTGTGTGTGTAAAAGGCCGCTTTATTGGAACAGGTGCCCCTAACTTACCCCCCTTGGCCTTTGCCTTACAAAACTAATACCTCACTAGACATTGAATCACCTACCCCCAAACCTCCCCCTCTCCTACCCCGATCCCTCCCCCCTTCACCCTCGACCTGTCTTTTCTTTCCTCTTGTCTCCTTTACATTCTCCTGACCTACCGCTTCTTTTGAACCTGTCCGCTACTGAGCAGTCTCCTGCCTGTCCTTGTCTAATTACTGTTCCCCCGTCCTAATACCTGACTTTCCCTGCCAGCTCCGTCCTCCCCCTGAGCTTTTAATAGCTGCCCTGCAGCTGTCCCCGCCCTCGGCACGCACCTGTCCAAGCGACACCTACCTACCCCAAGGAAAAAACGGACACCTGTCCCAAGATAACCCACCTCAATCAGCATAAACAACGGGAGGGAGGGTGGGGAAAGAATTAGCGCCCAACCACCTACACCCTAGGCCACCAGGTCACCTTTCAAAATGGTGCCTGTTCCCTGAAATGGCTGATTAAATAACCAAACCCACCCCCCTTACATGACACCCTGGACGACCAACCATGTCGCGGGTCGTGTCACCTGTCCCAAAAACCCGGGGGGGGAACTCCTCGTTCCTCCTCATCCCCCCGAGGCCCCATTGGGACAGAGTGACCAAACCGAGACTCATTTGTGTGTGTAAAAGGCCGCTTTATTGGAACAGGTGCCCCTAACTTACCCCCCTTGGCCTTTGCCTAACAAAACTAATACCTCACTAGACCTTGAATCACCTACCCCCAAACCTCCCCCTCCCCCACCCCGATCCCTCCCCCCTTTACCCTCGACCTGTCGTTTCTTTCCTCTTGTCCCCTTTACATTCTCCTGACCTACCCGCTTCTTTTAAACCTGTCCGCTACTGAGCAGTCTCCTGCCTGTCCTTGTCTAATTACTGTTCCCCCCCGTCCTAATACCTGACTTTCCCTGCCAGCTCCGTCCTCCCCCCGAGCTTTTAATAGCTGCCCTGCAGCTGTCCCCGCCACCAGAAAAAGAGGGGTACCACTTTTTCTGCCTCCCCACCCTTAGGGCTCCTTTAGTAATCCTCTTAGTTCCTCCCTAAGCTGTAACAGGTATAACTCCATCCCTACAAAGGATAAGTGCACCTCGTCCGCACGAAAAAACTCAGTGTCCACGAACTTTATATCGGCATGCTCCAAAAAAGATATCCCGCGCTCCGCACAAAAACCCTTCATTTCTTTTTTTTCACTTTACGTCTAGCCCTCTCAATTGCCCCCGGTTTTCTCGCCCCTCTCTACGTCCGACGCGGTATAAACGCCGTGAAAACCACATGGCAACCCTTCCACTGCTCGATCACCATCTGCAGATCCCTTTTCATGACCTTCATCAAATTCAACCCTGTGGTCCTTACCTGGTCGTTCTCTCCCAAATGTACTACCAATAAATCTGGACAATGCCCTCGCCCCCGCGTTCTCTGAAGACTGGGCACCAGCTCATCCCACTTCATTCCCCCTTTTCCGATCCACTTCACCCGATAACGTTCCGCATCCAGACCTAAATTATCCACTGTAGCAGTCCTTCGTGCCTGTCGTTGTGCCCACTTAACAGATGAGTGACCAATAACCCATATCTCTAGGTAGGCCGCTTCTGGCCCCAGGATCACACCTGAAAAAGAGAAAAAATTATTGAAAGATACCCCACATCCCTTAGCCATGCACACCCCGCACATACTTCCTGAAACACTCAGATCGCCATATCCCCAAAGCCATCATCTCCTCTCTACCCCAACCCTTGCCTCCAGCCGCCGTAGCCACCCCGATCCGAAACGAATGCGTCCCAAAGCTCGCCGCCTCAAGCCCCAGCGCCGACAACCCTTTCCGCATTACCGCCATGAGCTGTCCCGCCGATACCGTCTGACCGTCCGCATGGCAAAAAACCGGACCGTCTAACCCCAACGCTTTCGCCCGCAGCTGTATACCTAGCTTGACCGGGCAGATGTCCACATATGGATAGCGGCGAAGCACAACAGTGGCCCGACCCCTTTTTGATCTGTCTTTGATTGCCTTACCCACAATTCCAACCCGTCTCTACCCTCCTGAGCCTCCTTCCATAAAGTTCCTGGCCTTCCAGTCAAACCAAGTAATTCCGATACCCGAAAAGCACCCAAGAACATCCAAGACATCAATGTCCTAAAAAGAATGACCTCATAACTGTCATAGCAAATTTCTCCCAGGGCCGCGAGCAACTTTCTTAGGATTGCCAGCGTTATCAGGTGGCGCGCCCACCCTCTATACCCCAGAGATCTCTCCCAACTCTGCAAGATTCTCACTCCCAGTTCACCCGCCGACGGGGGTGACCCCACAGAAGCTTACCCATAAACCCGAGAGCCGCCAACTTACCCGAAATAGTGACTCTAGATTGTCCCTTACCAATTAAATCCATAATAAATTGAACCACGTCTTCAACAATGTCTTCCTGTCTCACGCGTCGCCGAGCCCCAGATACCAAAAACTCCTCCCACGCCTTCGCATACACCCTCCGAGTCGACGGCGCCAAAGAGCTCAAGCACAGCCGAAGCATCCGGGTTCGCCGACTCTCCACAATGCCTTCGGCATACGGATTCTTCTCAGGGCCACGCCCGTGGTTAATCCATGGAAACGCTCCCACTGAGAATGAGACAAAGCATCCGCGATGTCATTATGCACCCCCGGAACATTCTTTGCGCTAAATTGCATGTTATTGCGCAGGCAATGAAGCACAAAAACATGTAGCAGCTGCAATAAACCCGCTTCCCGCGCCGACTGGCGATTCACCATCTGCACCACCGCCAAATTGTCTACCCGAAATAGCACCCGCGAATGACTCAGTTCCCCTCCCCACAAGCACACCGCTACGATCAGCGGAAAAAAATCCAAAAACGCAATGCTGCGACCCCCATGCTTCCATTCCGCTGGCCATTCTTCTGCACACCAACGCCCCTCCCAGTACAGCCCAAAGCCCAATGAACCCGCCCCATCTGAAAAAAGCTGCGCATCCCATTCCCACTCACGCCATACCTGTAGGGGAATACCGTTGAAAGAGTCCAAAAATGTTACCCACATGCGTAAATCCTCTTGCACTCCAACTTTTAAACGCACATGGTGATGTGGCAGCGCGTGCCCCGCCAATGCCAAAGAAAGCCTTCTGCAAAAAACCCTCCCCGCTCGCACCACTCTACACGCAAAATTCAAATGCCCCAGTAATACCTGAATCTCCTTCACTGTCACCTTGTGTTTATGCAACATTCCGTAAATACGACTGACCATGTCCTCCTTTTTGTCAGCAGGTAATCTGGCTATACCAGCAACCGTATCCAATTCTATCCCCAAAAAGGACAGTGCCGTAGCTGGCCCAACTGTCTTTTCGGGAGCCAGGGGCACACCCAGGTCTCCCATGATTTCCATAAACCAGCTCAGCACGGCCGCACAACGCGGGCTGTCCGCCGGCGCCGCAAAGAAGAAGTCATCCAAGTAGTGCGTTATCTCTTGGTGACCCGTAAGCCGCACACAAATCCACTGAAGAGCCGTACTGAATCGCTCAAACAGCGCACACGAGCTGGAGCACCCCATAGGCAGTGCCTTATCCACATACCAGTTGCCCCGAAACTGGATACCCAACAGCTCAAAGTCATCCGGGTGAACCGGAAATAAAGGAAAAGCTGACTTAACATCAGTCTTAGCCATCAAAGCCCCCGGCCCCAGCTGATCCACCATCTGTACCGCTACGTCAACCGACGCATATGACACCTTTGTAAATTCCTCCGGCATGAAGTTGTTAACGGAGGCACCTTCCGGCCATGACAAATGATGTATTAGCCGATACTGTCCCTCTTCCTTCTTGGGAACGATGCCAATCGGCGACACAATAAGGTGTGGCAAGGGCCAAAAAGAAAAAGGACCCGACATGCGACCCTCAGTAACCTCCTTCATCAGCTTTCTTTGAACCAAATCCTCTTTCCCGCGCACCAGCAGAAGATTTTCCGCCCATCGACGCTCCTGCAGACCCTGGTATCCCAGCCTAAACCCCTCTCAAAAACCCTGAATCAACAAGTCGGCCTCGCTCTGCTTGTCGTATCTTGCCAGCCAACTTTTTAACCGATCGACCTTAACCGGCGTAATAGCCTTTTCCCGTAGGGCCTGGTCGCTGCCGCTGGCCCTCTTTTCCTCCCATGGTAGCCCCTTGATTCCCACTTGCAGATCCCCCCGTGCTGCCGGCGCTCTGCTGTCCCCCACACGCCGTAACCGGATGTGGGCCTGCGCATTTTGAACATTCGTGTCGGAACTTGCAGGACTCTCTGGTACACATTCCTTTGTTACAATCCCAGCACGCCCCTGACCGTCCGGTCCCTGCCCCGCTCGATCTACTGGGACTTGATCCCCCCGACCCCACCCCTTGGGTGGGGCGATATTATGGGCAAGCCACTGGCTGTGAAAACCGTTTTCCCGAACTTCGCTGGGCCCATGGTATGTTGCCACAGGTCCGTGTCAATTTCCCCCCATTGCACGTCCGAATCCGCCGCCATGCGCGCTCTGAACTCTTCATCATATTGGCGCCACGCATACCCCCCATAATTGAGCTGCGCCTTCCTTATGATGTCCATATATTTAAACAGAGCAACGGACCGCTCCGGGAACCGCTCGCAATAAACGCTAGCGAATATCAAGAAAGCCGCTGTCCAATTTTCTATCGTGACTGGCACTTTTGGATGCTTTGACAGCTCCCATTCTTCCTCCTTGGAGCCCTCTTTTTCTCTTACCTCTCAATGTAACAATTCTAACATGTCAACATACTCCCCTTTCCAGATCTTGTCCTTCGTAGACACCATTAAGTGAGCCCCCAAAGGTTTTGCCGTGCCCATGTAGGGCAGCTTCACCTTCTTAGCCGACGGCCCCCCATCTTTTTCTACCTTGCCACCTTTCTCTGAATCCTTCCCATCCGCACCTACCCCCGACTCCGTACTTGCCTTCTGCTCCACTGTCTGCCCTTTCCCGTCGCCCTCCGTAGATACCCCCGCGTCTTGCATATACACACCCCTTACTAAGCGCACCGCCTCTTCTCTCGCCACCGACGCCACGGATATCATTGAGCATGATGAAACCTTACCTGGAGACAGCACCGGGGGCTGCTCCTGAACCGTCCGTGCCTCTCCGACCTTGTGCTCTTCACGTCGTCCCCAAGGCCGCCTACCCGTTCTCTGAACCTGCAAAGACTGACGGACAGGGTTAGATTTCCCCCGCCCCTTCCTCTTCCACCAGTCCTGCTCGCTATCGCTTCGTAATTCGCCCTCCTCCAGACTTTCATCAGACACACCTTCATCCCGTTGTCTTGCAACCACTCGTTCACCACAACACCTTATAGCGCCACTATACTCCCCTCTAATATCCGATGTCCTCCTGGACGGGCCCGGACGTTGCTCCTCCCAGGCCGCGGCGTCAGGGGGCGCAACACCCACTCTTCCATACAGCCTAGCAGAAGCTTCCGCAGCCCCAGCCCGCCGTCCACTCCGTCCTGATGATGCCATCCGGCTGGCCGCCCATGGGGTAGCCTTTTCTTCTTCCCAGTGCCGCCGAGCCGCCTCCTGCTCGCCCGGGTCATCTTCTTCATAATCCAATGACCCCTGCCAAACAAGGTCTGGTGTGCCTGGGTAAGACTCAACACCCCCAAGATACCAACCCCCTGTAGCCCCCCCCTCCTGATCCTCTCCCTCAACCACCTCATCTTCTTCCACCAATGCACCCTTACGGGACCCAGAACCATAAGTTCTCATAGGGACCCCACGAAAACTTTCCCCACCGGGACCTTCCAAGTCATGCCAGCCACCCCCCACTGCTCCCTCCCCTTCCTCCTCGCTGCTCCACTGCAATATTGTAGGCCATTTCTGTGAAATCGGGACCCTGGGGTCCCTTTCCACCTCGCTTTCTGACTCACCTTGCATACCGGCCCCTCCCTCTCCCACAGACACCTGGAATCCTGCCTGTGAACCCTCCCTTTGCCTCCTATCCCGAGAAGGAACCTTGCCCCCATCTCGACTGGGCTCTGCCCCCGGGCCTGAAGCTCCCACTATTTTAGTCCCCTTCCTTATCGGGCCGGCCGCGCACGCGTAACACGCGCTGGCTTTTTTTGGGCTTCCCCTTTCCCCGGCCGCGCTCGTCCCGAGCGCACCGGTTAAATCAATGCTGCTCCCTTGAGGCTGACGCACCAGCCGCGGCCTCGCCCTGCCCCCGCGAGCCGGCCTCCCAACCGGCCGCACCAAACCAGGCCCCGCCTCCAGGGAATCCCTCAACGCTGCCGGCCTACCCGCAGGCCGCGCAGCCTTCCCTTTCCCTGCCCGATAACGCCCCTCGCCCCCGCCCCCTTTGATACGCCCCTCACCTTTCCAACGAGGCGCGGAGGGGAGCAGGCAGCGACCGCCGCCGCCACCCCCGCGGAGGCCCTCCTCGCCGGGCGACCCGGCTCCAGGGCCCCCTCTCTCAACAGGTCTAAAAGGCCGGCCTGCCGAAGCAGCGCGACGGCCTCGAGCACCTTAGGATCCGCCATCTCGCCTACGGAAGCTCCACGCAAGGCAATCTCTGTAAGCCGTTAAAAAACTATTACCAGACTGCTGCAAACACTGTAGATTAGAGTTTTTACGCTCCAATTAACCGCTACCACGTGAAAGAATTAGCGCCCATCCACCTACACCCTAGGCCACCAGGTCACCTTTCAAAATGGTGCCTGTTCCCTGAAATGGCCGATTAAATAACCAAACCCACCCCCCTTACATGACACCCCGGACGACCAACCACATCGCAGGTCGTGCCACCTGTCCCAAAAACCCCGGGGGGGGCCCTCCTCGTTCCTCCTCATCCCCCCGAGGCCCCATTCTGTAGTTTTGTGGACTTAAAGTATTGCTGCTTCATCCATTTCAACTGTTTCAGTGTCTCTGCCCTAGGCAAATATGATTTATTATTCCCTTTCAGGGACTTGTATTCATGATCCCATAGCGCTCAGATTCTGTATGTGCAACACATGACAGAAAACAGTGCGTCTCTTAGTTTATTGGGAAGTACATGGAATGTACAGTTTTTTTATCGCCGAAGTTTTGCCACATGGAACTTGTGCAAGGTCCATACTACAGCATGTGACATACATTAGTGCATGTAGAGGACGCTCCTTCTGTGAAGGAGGCAGCGCTTTCAGATATCTCATCCAACGCCTATGGTCAGAGGGCAATACCCTGGTGTACACAATTAATTTACCAACGAATATATTACTTTCAAAAGAATATTCTTGACACAAGGTGTGTGTTGAGTACGAACATTGAAGATTACTAACATTGAACAGTTCTACAAGTAGACATTTCGTCACCCAGAATAGTGAATACAAAAAATCCTTCTCAAGCTATTATAAAATGAGCAGCAGAAATATATATGGCAGGTTATCATAGACAAACTCTTAGCTGCAGTGCTTAATTTAAGCCAGTGGTTACTGGTCACAGACACTTAATTTTGGGAACCAGAACGTAATTCCCCAAATCAGGCATTTCACGAGGCCAACAGAGGGAAAAACAAAGTGAAACGATACAGGAAAGAAAAACAGAGCTCCATCACCAAGGGAGAAAGCTAGGGTGACCAGGCATCCTGGATTTGCCAGACAGTCCCCGTTTTTACCAGCTGTCCCAGTAGATTTCCGGGAAATTTAGTTCATGTCCCGGGTTTTAAAGAGGGCTAGTTTAGTTAAGCAATGTCACTGCCTTAAAAATTGCATTTTAGTTATGTTCTTTGGTCCAGATGTATGAAGATTTTGCTTTGCGAGTCCCTAATAGCGAATTTTAAAAAATCGCTATTTCCGGCACGCAAAATGTGATGTGACAAAATTGCGAGTCGGAAATAGCGATTTCTTAAAAATCGCTAATGCAATTTGCGAAGTCCAAATACCGAATCGCAAACAAAATTGCGATTTGGTATTTGAAAATCGCAAATTGCGAAATCGGTTACCTGGCACAACCTGATGACATCACAAGAAGGAAGTGATTCAGACCATGCTGTTTCCAGAGAGTCACAGACCAGCCCCAGGGAGCAAGTGTGGGAGCAAGCCAGGACCTAACACCAACATGGCCAATGCTGGCAATGGGAAGGAGAATGGAGAGAGGAAGAGGAAGCTGAAATTCAGTGAGCAAGAATTGGAGGTGCTCACTGAAGAGGTGGTCAGGAGCCATGACTGGTTCTTTGGGAAGAGTTCACTCCTGGTACCAGAGAGTGAGAAGCAGAAACTTTGGGCTGCCATCCAGACCAAAATCTGCGCAGGTGGGGTTGCGCAGCGCTCGGTGGAAGATATACGCAAGAGGTGGTACGACCTGCGTTCCTGTGCCAAGGAGAGGGTGGCCAGCAGGCTAAAGGAGGCAAGGAGCGCAGGAGGTGGACCATCCACCCAGACACCCTCCACCCCCATGGAAGACCTGGTGGAGTCCACACTGCTTCCAGAAGCTGTCAGTGGGGTCACTGACATTGACACTTCCGGCACACCCAGCACCAGCAAAGGAAAGTCCAATAATGATGTGTATCTCCATATGTGCATGTACAAATGCCCCTTAGGAAATAGCAATTAGTGCAAAGCATTGTGATAAGTAGTCCATTCCACATCTTACATGTGGCACAACAATGCCTTATGGGAGTGGTAGTCCATAACCCTGAGCTGAAAAAAGCACACAGATAGCAATTAAGTATACTGACACACAGAAGAACAAAACACAAAGTTCATAGTGATACGATGTAAGTGTACATTTATTACCATTGTGCCACATTTGGTGATACATACATACATGAAATGCTGCACATTGTTGTTGCAGATGTCTCAGGCCCAGCAGCAGCAGATTGTGCCAATGTGGGGGATGCAGAAACACAGCCTCTGTCCGACTCAAACACCAGCGAGTCATTGTGTATAGCACCAATCAGACGCAGGGCAATGGTGTTACCTCTCCAAGAGTTGAACCTGGACTCCGATGAAATGCCGGAAGAAGGCCACACACCACCCCCAGAAGCTAGATCCACAGGAAAACAGCAGTCCCTGCCCCAGCGTCATTCAACTCCCCGCAGGAGGCCTCACGATGCTGGCATACAGCACACAGATGAAGGTGAGGGCCCATCATTCTTTGGTGGCCTTGAAGCGTCCATGCTCAAAGTGCAGCGCCTGCAATGCAAAAACATGAGGGCAATGCACAGGCAGTTGCAGTCACACAATGCCAATATAGAGGGACTGAACAAGCAGTTGGAGTCTCTGAATGCAAACATCTGCAAGGTGCATGAGGGACAGCAAACAGCAGCAAATAACACCAAGGAACTGACAAATGCCATTAAGGAACTCTGTACTGAGATCAGGCATGAGCGTGTTATCCACAGCAGGCGTGAATGGCAATTCATGGGAACGTTCAATGGCTTTTGCAGATCTGTAAATCGTCTTGCTACATCAACTGCCCTGATATCACAGGTGGAGGCAATACATAGCAGTCGGGACGTTGCCCAGGGATTGGTGCAAATAACCAACGTTCTGGATGCTATGCTGACAGCACGCAGTGCTACACCCAGAGAACTGGGTGGTGGGGATAGTGAGGAGTCATCTAGCCTCAGCATTCTTGCAGTCCCTGTGATGGATCCTAGGCGTCGCAGTGCCAGGCACAGTACTGCCTGTGAGCCTGATACAAGAGGTGCCGGGGAGGCCACTGCTCACTCAAGTGGAATGCGTGGTCGTAAGAAGTGGCATTGAGGGCTATGGGGGACTACCTTCACATGTAGCAATACAGTAAAACTATGATGATAATAGTGTGACACTGTTAATAGCTCATGTCTGCCTCATGTGTATTGCTTTGTCCTAGTGACACTTATGTTACCTGAAGTCAAGGTAATAAAGGTGCTAACTACCGGAATGCATGTCAGTGAGGTGGTGTTGCCATTACTTACATCTGAAATGGTCGTGCGTGATGTCAGCACTCCTTTGCCTGCCTTCTGCTGCACTGGTCCTGTCTGCTGGCTGTAGGGATGGTATGGGATCATCATCCTCATCTGAGTCTGGCTCCGATATTTCCACAGGTATGTCCCTGGTGGTAGCTATATTGTGCAAGATCACACATGTGGCCACTATTCTACAGGTCGTGTCTGGGCTGTACTGTAGTGCCCCTCCACTTCTGTGGATGCAACGGAAGTGACTCTTCAGCGGGCTGAAGGTGCGTTCAACCACATTACGGGTTGCCCTGTGTGCTGAATTGTATCTCCGCTCTGCTGGTGTTGCAGGTTTTAGGTAGGGCGTCATCATGTAGGTGCACACTGCGTAAGCACTGTCTCCTGGAAGGCACAGAGGGTATAATGAGTAGCTGTGCCATCTGATGTCACACTGCCATCAATGCAACATTGTAAAGTTTGAAATTACCTAGTAGATACCCTTCACCAAATTCCCCATCTAGCAGTCTTGTGTGAATCCCGCTGTGGAGAAAGATGTACCAATCATGTGTGCTCCCTGGGTACCTGGCCACGAGATCAGTTATGATGTAGGAGGCATTGCATTTCACTTGTATGTTCATCGAATGTTGGTATTTACGGTTGCAGTACACATACTCTGTGGTCGATGGTGGACAGATTGCAACATGTGTCCCATCTATGGCACCTAGGACATGGGGGAACTGTGCTATCTGGTAGAAATCGATTTTTGTCTGCTGTATTTCCTGTGGGATGTGGGGGAATCTGATGTACTGGTGTATCCTGCTAAGCATGGCATTTAGAAACGCATTGAAAAATCTAGAGAGGGCACTCTGTGATACCCCTCCAGCTGCTGCTATGACCCCTTGATAGCTCCCTGAGGCAAGTAGGTGCAGGGAGCATAATACCTGCACATGGGTGGGTATGCTATTGGTCCTGTGTGTTGTGCGCTACAGTATGGGTTGTAGCTCAGCTATCAGGTCAAGTATCATGGCTGAGCTCAACCTGTACTTATCAAAAATGTCCTCCTCAGTCTGGTCAAAAAGGGTAATGCGCACTCTGAAAATGCGCTCCTGTCTCCTCCTCCCTCTCCTCAAACCTGCCAAGATCCTCATTCTCCTCACCATGACGTAGAGTGCAGCCATTGTGGAAAAGAGGCTGCGGCATTCTGGGCCTCTTTATCTAGGTTGTACCTGGTTACCACCTGGTTTCAATACGTGGTAAATTGCATGTGCAAAAAACCATTCTGCGAATATTAGCATTTTTTGATGCATCCAATTGCAACATGGTTTTGCGTGTCACATTCTGCGTATCGCAATTTGCGTCAAAAAATACCGATTCTGTATTTGCAAGTCGCTATTCGGGCTCTCAGTTTGCGGGATGCAAATAGCGATTTGGTTTTTCATGTTGCAAATTGCGATACGCCAATTGCATCACGCAAAACCATGTCGCTTCGCAAAAATTATCAGCTTTGCGATTCCTTGTTTTTGCCCTGCAAATGCCTTTCATACATCGCAAAGCAAGTTTTTGCATTCGCAAACGGCCGATTTTTGCGATTCGCACCGTTTGCGAATGCAAAAACGTTTGATACATCTGGCCCTTTGTGCCTTTCTGTGTGGATGAGCGCTGTCATCTGTACCCTCTGTTAAAATAAAATTGTAGTCCTTCAAATTTTGTGAAATGTCCCGGTTTTTGGCTTTAAAATTATGGTGACCCCAAGAAAGCAGAAACCTGTAAGAGTGAGATAACGGGGCTGGCAGTGAATTAAAGAGGCCTGACGTGGATTCAGGACTGCTCACCCTTGCAATTTGTGCTCTGACATTTTTACAGCACCAGCTGAGGGTGTCTGGGCAGCGCTTTAGACACCAGCATTTACTTTTTTTACAAACAAAGCACTGGTTAGCTTGCAGGGAAAGAAGCTAAGTAATAATCTCACTTTAGTAGAAGCCAAGTATCTAGGCCTAGCACCCCAAGACACTTGGGTAAAAATCTTGGCCCAGCTCTTTTTATTCTTGTACAACAAGACCTTGGGCAAGAGTATTGGCCCAGCCCTTACTATAGGCGAACTTACGTGGGTCATTTACCCATCAATGTTAACATTTTCATGAACAAATAATTATAGTTTGGGAGACGCCATAGAGCCAACATCACAAATGTTCAAGATTTGAAGATATTCCTAACAAAGTTTTTTTTCTCTTTTCTTCTTCTGATTTCATTTGTTCGGAGTGACAAAGTATGTCAAGATGTCTTCTATTTTAAAATGATTCCTTATTTATTGATAGTATTGTCCGGCAGGAGAGCATAACCCCTATTATCATACTGTGATAAAATATGGCAATCAATAAAAAAGTCCTTTTAAAGTGGAAGGTATCTTGAGATATTCTTTGATACTGTCAATAAATTAAATTAGAAGAAGAAAACAGGAAAAATACTTTTCTAGGAATTCACTCCATTTTGGGACTTTTGAGTTGTTAACTCTGTGGTGCCTCCCAAACTATCAATATTTGCCTAAGGTCTAGCCCACTTTATTAACTATAAACCAGCACTCAAAAGCATCCAATACACATTATCAAACATATAAAGAGAATACTCCTACACAACAAAGCAAAGCACTTTGATGGAGCGTACTACTTCACAGCTAACTCGCTGCGGCACATTATCAGGGAAATGAAGCACTATATAAATGCAACTACGATACACTTTTCTTTGCTACATTGTTATCCCATCTTTTTGTATTATTACTTTACACAAACGTACTCAATGTTGTATTTGCAGTTTTCAGGTCTATATCTCGCCCAGTGACTCCTTAATTACATTTTACTGTGATTAAGACTTTTGTCGATCTCAACCAGTGTGTAAGTAAATTCTGAGTAATCTACCCGATCAAAGGCCTTTCATATAAAGGCGTTATCAGTCTTGAGAGTAGGATTATGAGTTCAGGTCTTGCAGCTTGCATCACCACATGACTTGTTTACTCCATTTATGAGCCAGTGTCAATGGACGACCACATCCATGTAAATGATGAAAACCAGCAGTTATGCTATCTGGCCTGGTAGCAGCAGGAGGTAGCGGGCAGCGACGGGAGGCTGCAATAAGTGAACTTTCACAATCTTCACTGTACGCATGTGGTCTGCCAACATGAGCAAAAATCGTTTGTCAGGTTGCTGGTGAAGAGCATGCCGTGTGGCAGCTGCTACGACATATAGGGCCATATGTAGGTAGCGTTTTGCATGGCGCAAACTGCCAAAATCGCAGTTTGCGCCTTACGAAACACGCATTGCGATGCACATTCCCATTTTGCGAGTCGGTACCGACTCGCAAAATGGGAATGCGACTCGCAAATAGGAAGGGGTGTCCCCTTCCTATTTGCGACTCGCACCGCGATGCAGAATTGCTTTGTGACCGCGAACGCAAAGCAATTCGCAGTTACCACCAGTGTCACACTGGTGGTAAACCATTCGCAAAAGGGAAGGGGTCCCTATGGGACCCTTTCCCCTTTGTGAATATTGCTGTTCATGTTTTTTCAGAGCAGATTTGGTTCCATTATTTTTTTGTATAGCAACTCGTTTTCCTTTAAGGCCACCATCCCTGTGAGTGCAGGGAATCTCAATGGGGTCGCAAAATGCGACCCACCTCATTAATATTAATGAGGTGGGTCTTTGCGACCCCATTGAGATTCGCAGATGGTGTCTGAGACACCGTTCTGCATCCGATTTTGCGAATTGGAGTTTCCTACATCTGGCCCATAGTTCTTGCACAGCTCTGCTGCATTGTCTGTTTTCTGCTCTGGTTGTTCAGCGAATATGTGAGCCTACTCATCAGTGAGCTAGGCAATTCACCCAAACTCACAGTTAACCATGCTGTTTCAATGAAGTGTTTCAGCTGTGAGTCAGACTGAGAAATGTGTGTTCAGGTTGTGAGTTTGTTAGAAACCAAAGTATGGTGATAATAGCTGCTGGACCGTGCTGCAATACCCAGCCGCTGGGAGTGACAAGTCAATGCAAAAATAACTACTCCTTCCTCCTAGGGGGTTGGAGGTGTGCTTTATTGCCAATCTGGCACTGGCCACCTTGTTGTCCTCATCATAAAATAGGTCACATCATCTCTGGCTGTGAGGTGATATTGGAAATTTCAACTTTTTGTCCAAAGAGTGAACTTCCCCCGTGATAGCCATTTCATAGTTGCTGACGTATGCCCTTAGAAGTGATAAGAGCAAGGTGAGCTCAACTCTGTCGGTAGAGCTAGCAATACATAGCAATCGTTTTTTAAAATGCATTTTTGTTAAATAATAAAATTATACAAACATAATATGATAATGAGACATTTGCATCAAAGGAAAAATAATACAAGCAAATGCTTTCAGGGGTAAAAATATAAATGATATAAAAATTAAGTCAGAAACTTCATTGACTATTTTAGATAAAGGACACACAGGAAGGCTCTGAGACATAAGGTCGAAGGGCTCTGGAAATAAAGCCAATATACAAGTATATTTATTGGAAAGGTATAAGAATAAAATATTTCCCATCAAGGTAAAGCTATTCAAATAACTCTATAAAGCATTCCAAGTGACATTATATTTATCCTTTTGTTCTCTGTGAGTAATCAAGTTTTTTTTTTTTAACAATAGCTAGTGTGAGTACATCCAAGATCCAATCTCCATCCTTTGGCTTATTAGTCAATTTTGTTATCTACTAATTTACACATGCATCAAAAACTTCGCCATGCTCCAATTGAGTAGTGCAATTAATTTAATTTTCTACATCTCAAATAGTTTTCTGTCCAAAATAGGGTGACACAAGCAACGTGAAGGGGAATCATAAGAGGATGATAATGATTCAGGAAATGCTAAAAGTTTGCATGCATGTTGTTACCGTAAAGTGTTGCCAGTTTCTGGAATCACCTGTGAATGTTTTGGGTTCAACTTCACATGCACTAATTTGTAGAAGCTCAGAGAGAACTGGTGGGACCAAATCCTACGAAAGCATCAGGGAACATTCAAGAGGCATCAAGAGGGTTAAAGACCGTACTTCCTCGTCCTCCTCGACCCAGTCATTACAAGTTGCACTTTGTCATAGAACACAGAGAGTGCTCCCTACCCCAGCTGGATCGGTTACAAGGTCGCACAAAACACTAATTTAACTTTCTTCCCTCGATTTAGTACTGCCTTACCTACCTTGCATCCAAACAGGGAAGAGCAAACAATACTTCCGGTTTTAGTTTCTGTTGTCATTTCATAAAACCATGCTGCCAGCTCCCGGGGCTCCCGGGGCATGGTAAGTTTATTTAATTGATTTTTATATTTAGTTTATAGTTTTCCCATCAATCAATCAATCATTCAATCATTCAATCTATCAATCAGCATTTGCAAGGTGCGGCACTGTGGCCTCTAGGGGTATCTGGGTGCTGAGGGTGCTGTGTCTCTGTTGAAAAGCTAGGTCTGGAGTTTCTTTCTGAAGTCTGCAAGGGAGGGTGCTGTTCAGAGGTGGAGAGGCAGGCTGTTCCATGTTTTAGTGCAGATGTAGGAGAAAAGCGGCCCACTACGGCTGCAACAGATTCACGGGGTATGTGCCAGGGCGAGTGAGGCAGAGCAAAGGTGTCTTGTTGGGATATGGAATCTCAGTCGATGGCTGATATAGGATGGTCCTTGGTCATGTAGAGCTTTGTAAGCAAGCATGAGGATCTTGAACTGGCATCTCGTCTGGATGGGAAGCAAGTGGAAGTCTCTGAGGTGGGGGATTATATGGGTGCTTTTGGGGAGGTCCAGGATGAGTCTGGCTGCAGTGTTATGTATAGTCTAGAGTCTTCTCAGGAGCTGGGTGGAGATTCCGGCATAGAGAATGATAACGCAGAAAAAGAAGGACTAACAAATATTCATATATTATGAAACCAAAATCGTATAAGGTATTGTGATTTTACCAAAGAGAAATAATGTAAGTGGGAAATTGTGCCCACGGGGTAGTTCGCCATCATTATAATCGGGCTTAATTAATCATGAAGAATTGACAAATGTACTAATCCGTCATAATTGCAAATGTATGCTATGATTTTCTTGT
The DNA here is from genome assembly GCF_031143425.1 of Pleurodeles waltl. NCBI lineage: Eukaryota > Metazoa > Chordata > Amphibia > Caudata > Salamandridae > Pleurodeles > Pleurodeles waltl. Next base: position 288,543,795 of record NC_090448.1, on the reverse strand, counting down.
TGAAACTGTTTTATGCTTAGCTTAAATTTGGCAGAGGCTTTGGCCTAGTTGCCTGGTCTCACATTTAACTGTGTGGCTTTTCATTTGTATTAACAAAGACATATTATTTTACTTTAAGGCTGTATTTTTCCAGTAGAGATGACTAATACACTTATCTCAAGGTTTCGTGCTAGGCTGGTTTCATCCTCTTTGATGCAAGGTCAGCTCCTGCAGGTGCAGACAATAAAGGCACTAAGATAAAAATAATTGGCAAACTTTGTTGCAACTTGTGTTCCAAGGCTCCAAGGACAATGTATGCATAAATGAGTACTAAGAGAAAGACACTATTCATTGGTCAAATTGAAGCCACCCTATGAATCCTCCAATGGAAGACCCTGAAGAATTTGGAATGTTTCCTACTTAAACCCACCGGACAAAAATAATTCAGCCATTTTCCTTGAAGCAATTTTGAAGCAAGATTCACGAAACCATTTTGGAACGAGCCCCTTGATGCTTTCTCTGTCGCAGAGAAAGAGACTTTAAGAATTCTCACCTTAGAGACTTTAACTTTAAACCTGCCCCGTCTTGCCTATGCAGTAACTTTTACCCCATTCTCCTTGCTGCCGCAAGGAAACTTGCCCTTAACTTTGCCTGCTTGAAATTTGCCCCATGCTGATCGAACCGGTACCTGAAGGACGAAGATTTTCTTGAATGCTGATTGTATTTGGTAATTATGAAAGGATAATTGTATTATGCATTGTGTTTTTCCTTTTAGGTACCAACTGCTATTTTGATAGGGCCCAAGCTAGAAGTTTTCTAAATTTGTGTTGACTAAATTCGTTTTGCATGAAGCCCCACATGCCAATGCTAATTAGAGGTTAGTTGAGGTATTCACTTGATGCACCATGTTGAATTGAAATCTTGTTATGCTGACCGATGTATGAAATTATTCAAATTCAGTTACTTATATTAGTGATTTGCATTGCTATAACCAAGTGCATTATAATCCAGATTTTGCGTAGATTGCTTTTCTTCCGTCGCTATGGACAGCTAGTAATGGTTGTATACATATATCATTTGATTTTGAGACTTATATATATTGTGTTAGCATTGTTAATATAGGGAAATAAACTCATTAACTTTTAATAAACTGGTGTGGTTATTCATGACTGAAAGGTCATGGTGCGTCAAATACCGACTGTCATTGATTCCTAATGTGTTATTTTGATCTATTAATTGAGTATTGGGTATTGATTACAATGGTTATTGATTATTGATTTGACTGACCCGACTATTCTTGGATGAGGAGAGCCCAACTCGGTTAAAAGGTTCACCGACCTCCAGCGTGTCCAAGTATAAGTAATTTATAAGGGCTGGACGCTCTATCAGTAGATGGTAGCAGAGATTGATGGTTTCGCCCTTTGGGACCCCATCCGAACAATAGACGTAGTCAAGTTCGAATTTTCTTTGATAAAACAAGTTGGAGAGATGATGATGCCCTAAATCCTGAATGACTTTCCCGGAATCTCGGAGCTTGCGAATGGAGGAAAAGGAGGTGTGAGAATGTTTCCGGCTTTTCTAGTGACGGTATGAGAGAAGTTAGGGTTTTGCGCTTGCACAGCTTATTGCCGCAGATTAATTGAGAAGTTTGTGAGGATTTTAGGGGGTTACGAACTCCAATTAAAAGATTTTAGAGGAGTGTTACTCCAAAGTGTGAGAGTAGGGAAGTCGTCGAACTTCACATGTGTGTAGCGCTTTGTGCAGGAAAAATTGTCCAAGTTGTTGTTGATGTTGAGACGGGCCCTGCGAGGTCAAGAGACTCCGGAGTATGTTGAAAAGTGTATGAGACACTTGATTGATGTTGTGATCTGTTCGGTTTAATAGGTTGATCGGGCGTGGTCAACGAGCCAGTGTGAGTATTGAGGAATTAAAGAAAATTTTCGACTTTGAGATTTGACGAATTCTAAGGCGCGCTAGAATAGTTCATTGATCAGTTGAGAGTAAAGTTTGCGGGTCAAATTTTGCTTGCGAAAGTGGGAAACCGAGAAAGATGGAATAACTGCCGAGGCTAGTGAAAAATCCCTAAGGTTTCTGAAGCGCTTGTATTACCCTTCCTGTAGTAAACCAACAGATTTGTTTTCTTCTTTTTGGTTAGTGCTCGCGATATAGTGCAGAAATTAGTTTTGAGTGAAGCTGAATGAAGGAGGACAAGCCGCAAGACTTTGTCAACCGCAGTGTGTGAATGTGACGTCACTAGGAGCCGCGCTGGGATAGGTTGGTTGGCGAGAAGGGTCGGGCACGGATTGGACGCAGTCCATGAAGCGCAATTGGTGGGGAAAGGCAAGCGAAGAGTATTCCGGGAATTAAAGTCACTTATTGATTACATATTTTAGAAAAATAAAAGACGGAAAGATAAAAAATTTCAAAGCATTTAAGAGTGCCTTGAGGGGAGATGTATATATTAAAGCAAATGTAGGAGAAGAAACACCGCCTGAGGGTACACCAGCTTACATCGTGATTGAAGAAAAGGGTGTCGCACCATGTCTTTGGTTAAAGCAATGGTGTAAATTGACAGAAAAGCATGGAAGTGTAGCGTTCCCTATCCATGGGTCGTTTAATCTAAGAGTTTTGGAGCATCTAATATTTGCGCTATACGACATGAAAGTACCTCCAGGACCAGTACAGTTTGAGGAATTAGCAATAGCTAGAAGGCAACAACAGAAGAAATTTGAAACAAGAGTGAGAAAAGTAGAAAAGACACTAGCGGATGCTAGATGGGATAGTACTCAAAAGGTTTGGAGATCAGACGTATTGCAGGGAATTAAATTGTTTCCAGCAATTACTGACGAAGCAGAAATGGAAGGAAGGAAAGCTACCTATAAAACAAACAGGAGTCAGTCCAGAGATAGAGAAAACAACAGAAATTCGAAAAGGTCAGACGAGTCAGACGATGAGGAGTTCATTATGCAATTGCTAAACGATCGCCCGACACCACATGTGGAAAGCGAAAATGGCTCAAGCACTAGTACTGCCCCTCCAGAACCAATACAAGGTAATGTGACACCGAATTTGAGAATATCACAGAGGCAGAGGAGTTCCGATATGCCTTTTACACCACAAATACCACAAGTTCATAGGATATATTCTGATGTGCCTAAATTGAAACCTGTCAATGATTATCAGCCCCAGGTTCAAAGGCGCTATTGTGATGAGCATAATCTGGAAATGACTTCAGATTTAATGGCGCAGGGAGGACAGAATTATCAAAGACCGACATTGATTCAAGCCGAATCAACACAAATTTTGATGCCTCAAAAGCAAATGCAAGAAGTGCCGAGGTACACTCGAATAGCAGAGAGCCAGTTAGGTATGCCAGCAATGATGAACCATAATGTGGGGATTAACATGCCACAGAATTCGGGGAACAGACAGAATCCAGATGCAATATCTCTGCCTATCACTGTAGGCCCGCCAGTGCCATTGTATATACAGGCAAATCCAAATGTATGCGACCAAGGGGTAATGACACAAAATGAGACAGGGAAAAGGTGCATAGAAAATACTCCAGAAACAACTCCGGTAGGTACACTGCTAAATAGATCTGGGTCCTTGTTGGAATTTAGTCCAATTCCAGCTTGTGCTCCGTCAACTGTGGTAAGGTCAGGTCCACCACCAATAGTACCGCTAACTTCAAAAACTGAAACGTTACAGAAACCATCAGTAGCAGTTGATGTAAGTGCTACATTGATGGGACTGAACGCGCAACAGTTAACACAGTGGTTGAACAGCCTGAACTCCCCACAGAGTACACCCAGCGGGAAGGGAGAAGAGTATTTGAATAAAATAAGATTGGGCATGGAAGCAGATGAACTAGTAGAGGGAACGATGGGTTTGAACAGGTTAGAATCATACACAGAAGAAGAGCTGAGATACATGTGCCCTAGAATTACAAGAGAAGTAAGCAACATACATAAGAAGTTACAAGAAATTGCAGACAGAAACAAAGTCGACATATGTAAAACCAAACACTTGAGCAGAAGTTACAGGCTAGACTTTGAGACAAAAGATTTTGAACACATGAGATCTGCAGGAATGAAAACACACCTTAAAGAGATACTGCAAAGCGCGCAGTTTTGGAGATGTCTAGACAAGTGGGAAAGCAGGTGGGTTAAGAAAAAGGATAAGAAGAAAGAAAGTACCCCAGATCGGAATGAAAAAGTACAATAGAATGATGATCTGATAACCATGTTACCAATGAGAGAAACAGCAGGGGGAAAGCTTGTCCATGTACCATGGCACAGGTGCGATATTCAATCCTTTACGGATGATTTCCCTAAATTAAGAGAGAAACCGATCGAATGGTATCAACAAACAGATAGATTTGTGAAACTCACAAAATGTCTTTGGGAAGACCTGAATACTTTATTCGAAATTGTGGTTCCGGCAGATTTGTGGGAAGATTGTAAGAGGGCTGTAGGTTGGCCAACAAGTGAACCAGAAAGAGATAGGGACACAGGAGCACCATCACCCACGGTAATGAGTTTATACCATAACGTGATTGAGCATTTGAAAACAAAGGTTGCGTCGAAAAATGTGGATTGGCAGAGAATTGACAGAACGGCACAAGAAGTTAAAGAGTCAATACATGCGTACTATGAGAGATTGTTGAAAGCGTTAAAAAATTACAGTGGTACGGAAACGATTGAGGCAAAGGACATGCTCCATTTTGTGTTCAGATTTGTGGAAGGGTTGAGACCCAAGATTAGCCAGATGATTAAAATGCATTTGATTTGTTGGCAGTCAAAGTCGATCGATGAGGTGTTGAATTATGCAAAATACTGCAGTGATGAGATTGAGATGAAACAGAAAAAGTTGAAGGAAAAATTTATGGTGATGCAGCTTAGAGCAGCTCAGACAGTTTGCAAGGTTTGCAGGGTTTTCAACAACAGTTGCCGCAGCAGCAACAGCAGGGAAATGCTATGTTTCAGCCACAAATGAGAGGCAGAGGCCGAGGAGGTTTTGTGAATAATGGTCCTGATTTAAATACTGTTGTGATTCCAAATGGTATACAGGCAATGAAGAAGGTGGTGCCATGTCACACGTGCGGAATCATCGGGCATTGGAAACGGGAGTACCCAATGATGGTGCAGGAAGGTGTAGGTCAGCAAAACAATGATGTCAATGCATTTCAGAATATGAGAGGACCGAAATTGAGAGGTCCAAATCCAAATTTTCAAAATAATGTAAATCAGATGCAGGGTTTACAACCCATACAACCGCAGCAGGTGCAAATGCCCCGTGTACAAATGGTACAATCGCAGCCAATGCAACAGCAGTTTCCTATGGTACCTAATCAGCAAATGCAAATACCCTTAGCACCAATGAATCAGAAACAAGTAATGCTTCCTCAACAGGTCACGGGTCAAGGAATGAACCAAAATGACACAGTACACCAATTCCCGTTACACAGTGAGAATGGAATAAACAATGCGTGGGAGAGTGAAAGTTCAGATGAGGAGGGAAATTGTGTGCGTGCAGCATCCTTGGAAGTTGATCAAAAGGGTCCGTATGTGGAAGGAAGAGTTATGGGTCACCGTGTTTCATTCTTGGTTGACATCAGAGCTACACACTCTACAGTTAGAAGCATAGAAGTACCAAATTTGCCACTTTCTGGGAGAACAGTTCAAGTAGTGGGAGTAGCAAATAGGTATTTGACAAACCCAATTACAGATCCAGTGCAAGTTTGAATTGGTAACTATCAAGGGTCACATAAATTTGTGGTGTGTGACTCGAGCCCGATATCACTATTAGGGAGAGACTTATTGTGCAAATTGGGGTGTTCGATTATGTGTTCAAATGATGAAATTAAAATTCAGACAAACAGTGATGAGGAAGAAAAGGACAGTTTAGGAGGGGACGAAGTGGAAACTTGATGAAGAGAATCCCCTGATTACTCCTTATCCAATGCTCACTGAAGCAGAGTTACAGGAAACAGTTGAAAAGGAAGTGTGGGATATGACAGAGAAAGAAGTAGGATTGGTCAAAGGAGTAGAACCAGTGAAAGTGACCGTAAAACCCAATGTAAATTTTCCCCAGACACCACAATACCATATGTCGCAAGACACCCTCATGAAAGTCGCCCAACTCATTGATGAGTTTGTGAAACAGGGAGTACTGAAAGAAGTACTAAGTAGTCCATGTAATTCACCAATCATGGGACTAATAAAACCGAGTGGAAAGGTCCGGATTGTTCAGGATTTGAGGAAAATAAATGACATAATAGTCAAATGTTGTCCCGTAGTACCAAATCCAGCTCTGATAATGTTTCAAATTCCCTGTGATGCTGAGTGGTTCTCAGTCATCGACTTGTCACAAGCATTCTTTTCTGTGCCTCTTCATGAGGACAGCCAATTTCTCTTTTGTTTCAAATTCTTGGACAGAGTCTACAGTTGGTGTTGAATTCCTCAAGGGTTTTCGGAGTCACCATCAATTTTCAATCAGATTCTAAAGAAAGATTTGGAATCATTGGAATTACCATTTGAGTCAACATTGGTCCAGTATATTGACGATTTGCTGATCGCATCCAAGACAGAAAATGACTGTATGGTGGACACCATTGCCCCATTGAACCATTTGGGAAGGAACGGACACAAAGTGTCCCCTTCAAAATTACAGTTCTGCCAGAAGAAAGTGAAATATTTGGGTCACCAAATAGAGAAAGGGTCGAGAAGAATTATGAAAGAGAGAATAACAAGCGTACTTAAAATGAGTCCACCGAAGACGAGAAGAGAGGTGAGAAAGTTTTTGGGAATGGTGAGCTACTGTCGCCAATGGATTCCCAATTTCTCAACTCTAGCAAAACCTTTACTGAAACTGACCCAAAAAGATGCGTTGGATGAAATAGTGTTGAAAGGAGATGAAATGGATGCTTTTATTGAATTAAAGGAATGCATGTGCAGAGCTCCAGCTTTAGGTATGCCTGATTACACAAAGCCTTTTACATTGTTTTGTCATGAACGTGATGCATGTTCCTTGTCTGTCTTGACTCAAGCCCATGGTGGTGTAAACAGACCAGTAGCATATTTTTCAGCTACTTTGGATCCAGTCGCAGCAGCCTTAGCAGGGTGCTTGCGTGCCGTAGCAGCAGTTGGTATCAGCCTAAATCAGAGTGAAGGAATAGTGATGGGACATCCTTTAACAGTTATGGTCCCTCACTCAGTCGAGATACTTTTGACACATTCCCGAACACAGCACATGACCGGTGCTAGGCTTACAAGGTACGAGACAATAATTCTGGGATCACCTAATGTGCAGCTGAAAAGGTGCACTACGTTGAATCCAGCAACCTTGTTTCCCAGTGAAAATGTCGAAATTGAGAACGCTGAAGACATCGAGTACGACTGTCTTCAGGTGACTGAATTTTGTACAAAACCAAGACCTGATATCAAAGACACCTGATTGGAAGAAAACGATCAAGTTATTTTTGTTGATGGTTCATGTTTAAGAGATGCCCTAGGAATGTTGAAAGCAGGATATGCTGTATGTACAATAACAGGTGTTCTGGAAGCATCTTGGCTTCAAGGAGTTTACTCTGCACAAGTAGCGGAACTGGTGGAACTTACTAGAGCTTGCCAACTTTCCACATTAATGAAAGTCACCATCTACACTGACAGTCAGTACGGATTTGGAATAGTGCATGATTTTGGACAATTGTGGTCACACAGAGGCTTCATGACCTCTTCAGGATCACCAGTGAAAAATGGTGAAAGAAGAAGAGAATTGTTACACGCCATCCAGTTACCAGGAGAAGTAGCAGTGGTAAAATGCAGTGCACACTTGAAATCACAAGACTATGGGCCTCATTATGACCCTGGCGGGCGGCGGAGGCCGCCCGCCAGGATGCCGCCCTCCAAAATACCGCGCTGCGGTCAAAAGACCGCGGCGGGTATTACAAGTTTTCCCCTGGGCTGGCGGGCGGTTGCTGAAAAACCGCCCGCCAGCCCAGGGGAAAACGACCTTCCCACGAGGATGCCGGCTCGTAATCGAGCCGGCGGAGTGGGAAGGTGCGACGGGTGCAGTGGCACCCGTCGCGTATTTCAGTGTCTGCAAGGCAGACACTGAAATACTTTGCGGGGCCCTCTTACGGGGGCCCCTGCCGTGCCCATGCCATTGGCATGGGCACGGCAGGGGCCCCCAGGGGCCCCGCGACCCCCCCTACCGCCATCCTGTTCATGGCGGCTTTCCCGCCATGAACAGGATGGCGGTAGGGGGGGTCAGAATCCTCATGGCTGCGGAGCGCACTCCGCAGCCATGGAGGATTCACACGAGCAGCGGAAAGTCAGCGGGAGACCGCTGACTTTCCGCTTCTGACCGCGGCTGAACCGCCGCGGTCAGAATGCTCGTTGGAGCACCGCCAGCCTGTTGGCGGTGCTCCCGTGGTCGGTGGCCCTGGCGGCCACCGGCCGCCAGGGTCAGAATGACCCCCTATGTTTCTTTGGGAAACGGATATGCAGATCAAGTCGCAAGATTTTGCGCATTGAACTGTATATTGCTCAGAGACTAATGGAACCTGATAAATGAGCCAGAACTTGAACCAAGTGAAGCCTTTGCTCTAAAAGTTGTAGATACAATCGAATAATTGAAATTCCTACAAAATAATGTTAGTAAGGATGAGAAACTCTCATGGAGCAAATTACAATGCATAAAGAAGCCAGATGATTTGTGGGTTTCAAGTGAAGGGAGATTGGTTCCGCCAGACAGTCTTTTAACGCAGTTAGCCAGATTGTATCATGGACAAGCCCACCTTGGAAGGGATGCCATGATTAGACTATTCAAAATTGGTTGGTTCAATCCCAAATTCGGTCAAGTTGCTGAAGCAGTTTGCCATTGTTGCATCATTTGCCAACAAATGAATGCAGGGAAGGGAACAGTAGTAAATTTGAGCCACATTGGAAGAGCAGGTGGGCCATTCAGCCGGATGCAAATGGATTTCATTGAGATGCCTATGCATGCAGGCTTGAAGTATGTGTTGGTGAATGTGTGTATTTTTAGTCACTGGATTGAAGCATACCCTACATGCAGAAATGACAGTCTCCCAGTTGCAAAGCTACTCTTGAGAGAATTAATACCACGTTTCGGATTCCTGATCTCTTTAGAATCAGATAGGGGAAGTCACTTCAATAACGAAGTAATCAAATTATTGTGTGCAGCACTGAACATTGAACAAAAATTGCATTGTAGCTACCGCCCTGAAGCATCAGGATTAATGGAGCAAATGAATGGCACATTGAAATCGAGGATGGCGAAAATATGTGCATCAACAAACTTGAAATGGCCTGACGCATTGCCCTTGGTGTTAATGTCAATGGGAAACACCCGCGATAGAAAAACTGGACTGTCACCGCATGAGATCCTCAGGGGCAGAGCCATGAGGCTTCCAGCAGTTCCTGCAAATGCTCTTGTGAATATTACAGATGATATGGTGTTGGACTACTGCAAAGGTCTAGCTGATGTGGTGCGCTCTTTTTCTCACCAGGTGGAGGCAACCACCTTGCCACCGATCCAAGGTCCAAGACACGCCCTGAAAGCAGGTGACTGGGTCGTGATAAAGAAACACATGAGGAAGTTGTGTCTGGAAACCCGTTGGAAAGGACCTTTCCAAGTGATTCTGACAACTACCACCGCTGTGAAGTGTGCGGGAGTTCCCAACTGGATTCACGCCAGTCACACGAAAAGGGTGACGTGCCCCACAGAAGAGGAAGTTGAAGCACTGAAATCACCAGTAACGGACAAGAAAGTACCAGGTACCAAGACAGTACAAAGAGAACCTGAAGGCAAACAAGCAGAAATAGAGGAAGGAGAAATATTTTCTGAGGAAGAAGCAGCTGATCCATTTGAGGAGGACCGAGGAGAAGCCTCAGGAAGTGACGAAGATCCCGAAGTTGACAAAGAGCCTGCGATAGGTGAAGGAGCAGGAGAGCCTGATCAGAGGAGGGCTTTCCCAGAAGGAGATGATACAGGAAAAGAAAAGGAAAACCTGATTGACCTCCTAGGGGAAGAAGACAAGACAGGACAGAGTGAAATTGTTCAAACTCTTCCAGAACCGGTTGCAGGCCCATCAGGTGAAAACAGTGCAAAACGGAGACAAAGCATATCGCCAGTGAAATTAAGGACTAAAGAAATATTAAACGAAAGTGAAGGGCCAAAGTTGAAAGAGAAAAGAAAAGAAGTGTCTGTCGCAATAGCAACACCAAGTCAAGAGAAAGACCCAGCCAAGGAACAAGGCACCAGCGAGAGAGAATCAAAAGGAGATGCAAAATTTAAAAGGAAAAGAATACCGAGCAGAAGATATTCTGGTCCGGAGTGGGCATACATAGCAACTAACGATTGGTCAGACGAATGCCTATCTCTCATTCTTGAGAACGAAGAAGCAGAACGTCACTTTGGCACTTGAGAAGTATAATTTCATGGACATTACCGAATAAGACATTGACAACCTGATTGACTTTTGAACCGGATAAGACATTGCTAACTTGATTGACTTTGAAACCGATCTTGAGACAAAGCTGCTAAACTGATAAGAGACTAAGCTGCTAAAAGAAAACAGTTTGAACATTAACTCGTTCAGCTTTATGTATATCTGCAAACCTGATTTGATAAAGTGTCTTCAACTTTCTGATTCTATATAGATCATGCCAAGCAGTACTACAAAGGGACATAAAATGAAGTGTTGTAAATACATGTGTATAGGTCTAATAACTGCATGTGTACTAATCATTATAGCAATAGTTTTTGGAATGCATGGAGAGAATGAGAGAGACGCGAATGATGCTTCTACTTCTAAACCTACTACTGAACTAACTCCTTTAAGGAAACTCGAACAAGACGAGAAATATTTACATGAGAAGAAGGAACTCTCCTCAAACGTCTTCTATCGCTTGCTGAATGAGTATGTTGAGACAATGGATATGAAAGATTGTTATGTGTGCACACAAATACCTACCTCAGTAATAGAAGGAGTGACATATCATAGCATGCCTCTTACGTATGGAATTTCATGTAGTTTATTAATGACCAGATTTTATGGCCAGGAGTATATTCACTACTTTTATTCTAATTATTATGTTGTATTTGCATATGTCCCCATAATTGAGTACCTGAGTAAAATAGCAAGAGATTATTATATAAAGTTAGTTAGGGGTTTCTTTAAGCCATTGTCACTTTTTCACACAGCTTACACCCTCAGAGAAAACCTTACATGCTTGCTTTCACTGATGGAGAAAAGTTTTTTAGATCACACTGACGATAGGAGGAAAGTGGGGAAGGAGAAATTAGAAAGGGAATTACACAAAAGGACATCTGTAGATAACTATGCTTTTGCCGCGATAAAGACACAAGGGAAACTAGCTTTAGATGCAATACACGTAGGGAGGCTTTGTATACATAGACCTAAATCATACTACGACACAATCTTTGTGGGAACGAGTGAATGTAAACATACGTTTTTGTTTCAGGCTAAGTGGGCGTTCATGCAGAATGGACAAGACCCAGTTATTCCATGGATATATTATATTTGTGGACTTAACGCCTATTATCGACTTCCAAAAGGATGGTATGGGAGAAGTTATTTGGGAATAGTATTTCCAAAGATTTATCAATTGGACGACTTAAAGAATTTTCCAAAGCTGTCTGAATCACATCATGTTCGGAAAAGGGAGACAGCTTCTGGTGTGGTAGGAGATATATTTGGAGCAATGATTCCTTCAGTAGGAGTCATATTGAATTCAATTAAAATACGAAAGTTGTCTACTATCGTGGATAACATGTTGCCAAAATTCTCAGGAGCTATAATCCTGATGGATGCTGAACTTGCTGCAGAAAGAGCTATGACTTTTCAAAATCGGCTTGCTTTAGACATTCTTTTAGCAAAGGATGGCGGCGTTTGCAAAATGCTTGATGCACGTCACTTTTGTTCTTATATTCCGGACAACAGCGGGCAAATTAGAAAAATGCTTACAAATTTAACTAACGAGAGTACAGATTTGAAAGAATTGAAAGAACCAGGAGTATGGGAGAAGGTTGGAAAAGGATTTGCTTCTGTGGGAAATTGGCTCAGCAACATTTGGAACAGACTATTATTGAAATTAGTAAAAGGAATATTAATAACATTAATTTGCTTATTAGGTGTTTGGGGAATTTGGAAAGCTATTAAAATATTGAAAACAAGAAACAAAAGGAGAAGAGAAGAGAAAATAGTAAAATAAAATGGTAGAAATATACAGAGAAAAATCAAAGGGAACCAAAAGAAAGAGGGAATTGACTGAAGTGCCAAATTACTAAAACAGAATTTTAATGAAATAAAATTTGTGGTGGAAGATTTGATGTGATGACATAATTAGTAATCAGAGGAGGGATTGATGACGCAGAAAAAGAAGGACTAACAAATATTCATATATTATGTAACCAAAATCGTATAAGGTAGTGTGATTTTACCAAAGAAAAATAATGTACGTGGGAAATTGTGCCCACGGGGTAGTTCGCCATCATTATAATCGGGCTTAATTAATCATGAAGAATTGACAAATGTAGTAATCTGTCATAATTGCAAATGTATTCTATGATTTTCTTGTTGAAACTGTTTTATGCTTAGCTTAAATTTAGCAGAGGCTTTGGCCTAGTTGCCTGGTCTCAAATTTAACTGCGTGGCTTTTCATTAATATTAATAAAGACATATTATTTTACTTTAAGGCCGTATTTTTCCAGTAGAGATGACTAATACACTTATCTCAAGGTTTCATGCTAGGCTGGTTTCATCCTCTTTGATGCAAGGTCAGCTCCTGCAGGTGCAGACAATAAAGGCACTAAGATAAAAATAATTGGCACACTTTGTTGCAACTTGTGTTCCAAGGCTCCAAGGACAATGTATGCATAAATGAGTACTAGGAGAAAGACACTATTCATTGGTCAAATTGAAGCCACCCTATGAATCCTCCAATGGAAGACCCTGAAGAATTTGGAATGTTTCTTACTTAAACCCACCGGACAAAGAGAAGTCAGCCATTTTCCTTGATGCCATTTTGAAGCAAGATTCAAGAAGCCATTTTGGAACGAGCCCCTTGATGCTTTCTCTGTCGCAGAGAAAGAGACTTTAAGAATTCTCACCCTAAAGACTTTAACTTTAAACCTGCCCCGTCTTGCCTATGCAGTAACTTTTACCCCATTCTCCTTGCTGCCGCAAGGAAACTTGCCCTTAACTTTGCCCCCTTGAAATATGCCCCATGCTGATTGAACCGGTACCTGAAGGACAAAGATTTTCTTGAATGCTGATTGTATTTGGTAATTATGAAAGGATAATTGTATTATGCATTGTGTTTTTCCTTTTAGGTACCAACTGCTATTTTGATAGAAGTTTTCTAAATTTGTGTTGACTAAATTAGTTTTGCATGAAGCCCCACATGCCAATGCTAATTAGAGGTTAGTTGAGGTATTCACTTGATGCACCATGTTGAATTGAAATCTTGTTATGCTGACCGATGTATGAAATTAGTCAAATTCAGTTACTTATATTAGTGATTTGCATTGCTATAACTGAGTGCATTATAATCCAGATTTTGCATAGATTGCGTTTCTTCCGTCGCTTTGGACAGTTAGTAATGTTTGTATACATATATCATTTGATTTTGAGACTTATATATACCGTGTTAGCATTGTTAATATAGGGAAATAAACTCATTAACTTTTAATAAACTGGTGTGGTTATTCATGACTGAAAGGTCATGGTGCGTCAAATACCGACTGTTATTGATTTCTAATGTGTTATTTTGATCTATTAATTGAGTATTGGGTATTGATTACAATGGTTATTGATTATTGATTTGACTGACTCGACTATTCTTGGATGAGGAGAGCCCAACTCGGTTAAAAGTTTCACCGACCTCCAGCGTGTCCAAGTATAAGTAATTTATAAGGGCTGGACGAGCTAAAGGAGCGTTGCTGTAGTCGAGCAGCTGGTGATAAGGGCAGGGCTTGCCTGATGGTCTTTCTGGTGTTGATTGGGAGCCATCAGAAGATTCTGCAGAGCATACGAAGAGTGTGGAAGCAGGAGGAAGTGACTGCATTGACTTGTCATTTCATGGTCACTTGGCTGTCAAGGGTGATGCCAAGGTTGCATGCATGGTCTGTCCTTGTGGGTGTTGGTCCAAGTTCTACTGGCCACCAGCTATGGTCCCATATGGAGGTGTTCTTTCCGAAGATCAGTACTTCTGTTTTGTCAGAGTTGAGTTTGAGGTAGTTTTCTCTCATCCACTTGGCTACATTGGTCATGGTGTTGCAGAAGTTGGTTTTAGTGTTGGAGGTAGTTATTTACTCTGTCAATGCACTTAGTTATATATGCAGGGGCCCAACTGGAGCAGTTCCACAGTGTACTCGCTTGATGCCACTCGGTGAGCCTATGAGGATCTCGCTGTAGCATTCCCTCAGATATTTAGAGCACATCTGAATTCGTTGGGAAGGGTTCTTCTTTAGCAGTCCCTCTGGCAGTCCCTCTGAGTTAAATTTAGAGCACTCACTGCTTTCTGTTCAGGCTTCTGCTTCAGCCGTCCTTTTTGGTGATATTAGTTTCCCTCCAGTCCTGCTTGCATGTAGCTACATGGATAAGTGGACAAAACAGTAGGTTCCTGCTTGTATGGTACCTACTTTCTTTGACTAGCCATGCTCACCCTTTGTTGTGAGTACTGAAGAAAGTGAAAAAGGATACTTTTTGTAGAAAGTGTTCATGATTTGCATGCTAACTAGAAAAGAGAGCACCAAACATGTACCAGCCAGTAGTAATACTATCTGAGCTGAGATGGAGCCAAAAACAGGCGTCTTGCAAAGAAAGCGCATGGTATTAGACTCACATGCTGCAGAGATGTCTACTGAAGCTAGCAATGAATTATCTACATGCCAGCCATTTGAGCTATGATGCTGGGATTGCTGCTTTAGAAGCAAAAGCAGCTACTACTGAACCAAAGCAGTGAAGGTGGGTGAGGAACCCCAACCAGATGATGATTGAGACCCAGATGAAAAGCAACAGGTTAGAGGCTGCTTTATGGAAGGTGCTGAGCTTGAGAAGGTAACATCACCCCTAATAGTGAAATGACCTCTTCTTAGCCCTATTGCAGAAGCCACTAAGGACAATCAGAATCCTTGTCTTTTCAGAAGTTTTTATCTAAAGTGTAGAAGGAAATGGAAAAAAAATAACTTTTCCTAGATTTTTATGAAAATCCACTCCGAGGTTTCCAAGAAGCTTTTCCTGCTCTGATGTCTGATTGATCTTCCCAAGAATCCATCATTTCAGAA
Source organism: Pleurodeles waltl (assembly GCF_031143425.1). Taxonomy (NCBI): domain Eukaryota; kingdom Metazoa; phylum Chordata; class Amphibia; order Caudata; family Salamandridae; genus Pleurodeles; species Pleurodeles waltl. The sequence continues at coordinate 288,528,477 of NC_090448.1, read as the reverse complement.
TATGGGCCTGATATAGATGTCGGCAGAAGGCTACTCCATCACAATGGTGATGGTGGCCTGTCAGACGAAATATAATTCCCATAAGATACAATGGCATCTAAATCAGGCAATTTTTTCAGCATATTTAGTACATAAAAAAGTGACGAGGCTATCAAGAGAGTCATTGCTGCAGCTAACACTTCCATCAGACCTGGGATATGGAATGTATGTTATCAAGTTGCTGCTTGGGCTTTCTAGCATTAGCTGACAATATGCAATAAGCAATATGGTACTATCTATACATTTTATTTGACTATTTATCTGCAGCTGCAACTGCAGCAGGTTCTTCCATTACTCTTCGTCCTCAAATGTGGATGCATTCTAGGAGGTCTAAAAACTCCCAAAAGTCCCTTTTAATGAATCTTTGTGCTAGAAATTGGGTCTCTAGTTGGCAGTGGTTTGCACTCTGTCAGAGTAGGGACTCTCATTCCAGTCAGGGTAAGGGAGTCACCTGAGATAACCTCTGTTTACCCCCTTGGTAGCTTGGCTCAAGCAGTCAGGCTCATCTCAGTAGCAATGTGTATAGTATTTGTACACACATACGGTAACTCAGTGAAAACACCACAGAAGTACCCCACACCAGTTTAGATAAATAGGTAATATTTATATAGTAAAACCTCACCAAAACAACAAAAATACAACATACACAAGCAAAGATATCACTTTTAAAAGATTAAGGCCTTCATTATGACATTGGCGTAAAATGCCGCTTACCGCCACAGTGACGGCTGCCAACATTCCGCTGCGGTGGCTAATATCCGTTTCCCATATTATGACACACACAATAATCCAACAGAATACAGCCACATACACAAATCCGCCAGCCCATAGGTCAGTGCAAAAGTGGCAGTCCCAACACCCGTACCATTACGCCAACAGAACAACGCCCATCACATTATGACCCACGAATCACCACGGCGAACATTCAACGGCGGTAAACCATTGGCGGTACACACCACTGTGATCAGAATGGACACCCACATACAAACAACACTACATTGGCCAATACCCATACACACACCACACCCACACCACTATAAAACACACACCCACATAACCCACAACCCTTTACCAACAACAATTACTGCCAGGAGATTGACACAAACAGCACAGAGACAACTAGACACACACACCACTCACACCTATACATCCCTCGCGCACTTCACATCACGCACCCCACCACATTACTCAACACAGTCTCACTAACACACACCACACAACACCCATGGCACCACAAAGGCAACCCCGTTTCACTGAGGAGGAGTTAAGGGTCATGGTGGAGGAAATTGTTAGGGTAGAGCCACAGCTGTTTGGAGCACAGGTACAGCAGATTTCCATTGCCAGGAAGATGGAACTATGGCTTAGAATCATGGATAGGGTCAACACCATGGGACAGCACCCAAGAACAAGGGGTGACATCAGGAAGAGGTGGAACGACCTACGGGGGAAGGTACGTTCCATAGCAGCAAGGCACCAGCTCACCATATAGAGGACTGGCGGTGGACCCCTACCCTCTCCCCAACAGCTCACAGCATGGGAGGTGCAAGTACTGGCATTACTGAATCCTGAGGGACTCACTGGAGTTGCCGGAGGACTGGACACTGGTAAGTCACCATTTACCACTTATCACCCCCCATAGCTTCATGCCATCACACCCCCTCACTCCCATCACTCCACTACATCCCACGCACTGCACCTGCACATGACTAAACCCAATGCCAAGCCCTGCATGCCACCCCATTGCATGGACAGCCCTCCCAGCCCTGCATGGACACCAATCACTAAAGCATGCACAGAATAGGGAAACTAACATTCCCACAATACATCACCATACACAAACAAAAGGTGGCAGGGCGTAACCAACGATAGAGGGGAAGCCAGGGATATACAATATGTCATACACAGGAAGCATAATACATAATTTACATCCCCACAGGTACCCCAGCCAATGTCAGTGGAGAGGAGGTGCCACGACTATCCAGTCCCCCAACAGAAAATGCCCCTAGTGATGACAGTAACTCTGGACTTCTGGATCTGGATGACCTAACAGGCCCATCAGGGACCACTGGATGCTGGTCACCCAAGCACAATCACAGTCCACCACCGAGCCTCCCCCATCAGGATCCAACACCAGAGCACCCACCCAGCATACCCACACCTCTGTCCTCAGGACACGTCAATCAGTAGTGTGCTCACCTGTACAGGGACCCCAGGCCACACCTCGCCTCCAAGATAATGAGGGACCTGGGGTCAATGGCAGTGGGCACACCGTTCAGGGGACAGGGGCACAGGCCAACAGGGACACTGGGAAGACCACTGTGTGGCAGGGAAAGGACTGGCCCAGGTAAATGACTCTCCAGGAGGCACTCTCCGAGATCCTGGGAACCTACCAACATTCCCAGGATACGATGGGTCCGATCCTTGACAACGTGCAGGAGAACAGGCGCTTGCAGGAGGGACAGTATCAGGGGATCCGGGAGGACTTGCAGGCCATCAACACCACCCTATCTCCATAGCAGGGGTGCTACTAGACATGGCCAACATCATGAGAGAGGCAACAGCACATCAGCTGGCCCCTACCACTAGCCAGTCAACTGAACAGCCCTTCACTTCTGCTGCTGCTAGTGGCCAGGAGGCCCTGCCACAGAACCCACAGGCCACCAGCATCCCTCCCCCTGCAGAAGGTGAACCACCCCACAAACGTTCCCTGTGATCCAGACAGAAGCCAGAGACAATTACCAATACCACTGCCAGAAAATGAGATTCTCCTGATTGTCCCCCTTGTGGCCCACACTGTCACATTGTCCACCTTAAACTGCCTTTGCTCCACTTCCTATGGCCACTTGGACAGTGCACCTGTGCTACAAACAGACTGTACCAATACCCTGGACTTTCCTCCATCATCATCCCATTCCATTGCACTTTACCCTAAATTGATTAGCACTACAATAAACACCCTTGAACACAACTCAAATACTTGGATGTAATGTGTTGGAACAGTGTATTTATGGAAACAGTTACATCCATTGCAAAGGAACTGTACATTGTGAGAGCATAGAAATAATGACCTGTAGCTGGCTGTACTCAGCACATCAGAACATAGTTGTCATAGCACCAACATCTGTAAAATGATAAACCATGGGTAACAGTAAGTACAGGTAAAAAGTGGGTAATGTCATCATGCCACAGCCACACGAAATACACCAATAGTCATTGAAATGTGAAGTTGCACTGACTCACCTGCGTGTCATTGGAAGTACTGACGGATAACTGTGGTTCTGTTGTCCTCATCCTCATCATCAGCCTCTTCATCCTCACTGTCATCAGGGTCTACTGCAGCCACAGGAGCATCTCCAGTCTCCTCCTCCTGCAGAAAAGGTACATGGCATCTGAGGGCCAGGTTGTGCAACATGCAGCATGCCACAACTATCTGGCAGACCTTCTCGGGTGAGTAGCACAGGGATCCACCAGTCAGATGGAGGCACCTGAACCTGGCCTTCAGGAGGCCGAAGGTTCTCTCGATGATCCTTCTGGTTCGCCCATGTGCCTCATTATAACGTTCTTCAGCCCTTGTCCTGGCATTCCTCACAGAGGTCAGCAGCCACAATAGGTTTGGGTAACCAGAGTCACCTGCAGGTATTGAGGGACAACATTTAGCCACCCATTATCCTATGAGGGTAACACCAGAGGCATACACTAACATACACTTGGCGGGGACCAAGGCTCACCTATAAGCCACACCCTGTGCCTCTGTAGTTAGGCCATCACATTTGGGATGCTGCTGTTCCTCAGGACAAAGGCATCATGCACCGAGCCACGATACTTAGCATTGATGTGGGAGATGTACTGGTCCGCTAGGCACACCATCTGCACATTCACAGAGTGGAAAATCTTACGATTCCTGTACATCTGTTCATTCTGACGGGGGAACAAACGCAATCTGTGTTCCATCAATCATCCCAATAATACTGGTGATATGTCCTTTTGCATAGAATCCGGCCTTCACTGTGGCCAAATCTTCCACCTAGAGGAAAGATATGTAGCTGCACATGTGTCTTACTAGGGCAGACAACACTCTTGCCAGCACGATTGAGAACATTGGCTGTGACATTCCTGCTGCCAAGCTCACTGTCATTGGAAAGAACCTGTCACCAAGAAATGGAGCACTGATAGCACTTGCACAAGAGGGGGGATCCCAGTCGGATGACGGATAGATGAGATCAGGTCTGGCTCCAACTGGGCACACAGCTTTGTGATTGTGGCCCTGTCCAGTCTATAGGTGAGGATAATGTGCCTGTCCTCTGGTATAGCTAAGTCCACCAGGGGTCTGTACACAGGATTTTGTCTCCACCTCCTATTCATCCGCAGCAGTAGGTATCTAAGGGACACAAGAGTGAGTAGGCTGTCACTATTGGAACAATGGAACCATAACATGAGTCCATATGGTGCACCTATGTATTGGGACAGTGTAAATGTCGAAGTATGTGCCTATTTATCCTGTAACCCAGCAATTATCGATAGGCCTGTTCACCCCCCCCAAAATGGCTACCACCTGTCCTGTGTGGAGGGACAGGTGGAAGTGAGGTAATTTCGCCGCCGTGGGGCATTGTGGCGGTAGGCGGTCGTGCACCGTCGTGCAATTTCTCATTGGATAATATTGGGCCCTATGGAGTACAGTGACCAATGGGGATGTATGCCAGCGGTGATGGTGTACACAGCCGAGGATGTGCCTGACATTTTCTATCTGATTCCTCACTTGTTTCCTGACCTACAACAAGAGAAGACCTACACTGCATGTGCTTCTGTGACCTCTGCCTGGAACCTACCATGGCCCGTGTGACCGGGGAAAGGTCGCTTCACTTCGGAGGAGTTGGAGCGACTGGTGGATGGGGTCCTACCCCAGTACGGACAGCTGTATGGGCCTCCAGACCAACAGGTGAGTACACTTTGGTCACAATGCGTGTGGCATGGATGCATGGAGATGTGTGTGAAGGCATCGTGTAAGGGTGGGGATGTGGGGGGATTCACTGTTGGCAGTGTACATGTTGTGAGATGGCCTACGTGTGTGCTAATGGTGATGGAATCAGGTATGGGGGGCCATGCGTGTGACAGGCTGGACTGATTGTTTATTGGAGTTCTCCTGTATGTATTACCTCTGCAGGTCAGCGCCCATCAAAAGAAGGGATTATGGCATGCCATCGCCAAGGACGTGCAGACCATGGGGGTCTATGGCAAGTGGAGCACCCACTGTCGGAAAATGTTGGGAGAACCTGAGACGCTGGGCACGGAAGACTGCAAAGGCCCAGCTAGGGATGGCCTCCCAACGAGGAAGGGGCGCCCGTCGGACCCTGACCCCCCTGATGGTCCGCATACTGGCGGTGGCCTCGCTAGAGTTGGATGGGCGCTTGAGGGAATAACAGCAGCCATAAGGGGGTGAGTACAGTGGGTTTCATCACATATTTTGGCTGGTGGGATGGGATCCAGGTGGTGGATGTGTGTTAGTGGGTGCCTCTAAGGCCAGGCCAGACATTGCAGCGTGGGTCATCTCTAGGGTAATGGTTGCATGGAAAATAGAGGTAACCTAGCTTGTTAGGAGTCCATTTCAGGTACGGCATCATGGGTCCCAGGTGTGCTGCAGTTGGAGATGTGTGGTCCTCATTTTGCCTTTGTGACTAGCCATCTCACTGGTAGTGCAATGCATAGTGCTTAAACCTGTTCCCAGTGTGTGACGGTGATGTGCATGCCAATAGTGGTGTTGGTGCAGTCACTGACCAAGTGTATCCTTTGATCCCCCCCCTTTCTTGTTTTGTGATCCTGTCCTTGTGTGCATTAGCATCATCTGGTGGAGGAGCAGGGGCACCGGTGACAGAGGGAGCTGCATCCAACAAGACCCAGGAGGCAGAGTCCACCGACGCCAAGAGAACCAGTGGGACAGAGGGCAAGCGGAGCACCATGGCGGAGACTGGAGGAGACAACACAGGCTCTGATACCTCCTCAGATGGGAGCTTCTTGGTGGTGGCAGACACCTCTGTAACTGCCACCCCCGTACCAGCACCATCCTCCCAGTAGCCCCTCAGGGAGTTGCCCGTGCCCGCTCACCCAGGAGGGTGGGTGGGCATCTCCATCGCCCAAGGCACCTCACGCTCTGCCCCAGTGAGCCCTGCTGCCCTGAGTGAGGAGGATATTGACCTCCTGAGATCCATCTTTGTAGGGCAGTCAACCATTGTGAATGTCATCTAGGGGCTGGCATCCCAGATGCAGCAATGCAATTAATTCCTGGAGGGCATCCACGGTGGATTGGCGGCCCAACATAGATTGATTCAGGCTCTGGCCTCTTCTCTGATGGCAGCCATTGTCCCTGTTTCTACTGTCCCCCCTCCAACTCCCACTTCCCAAGCCCAGTCTCCTCAACCCCAACCCACCTCAAGCACACATACAGACGAGCATGCACACAAGACAACACCTAAGAGTGGCACAGGCAAACATAAGCACCATACTTCATCCCACAAGCACTCACGCAAACACCATACAGTTGCAGACACGACAACATCCACTGCCTCCCCCTCCTCCTCCTCTACCACCTCCCTCCCAGTCACGTCCACACTCACACCTGCATGCACTACATCAACATCTACTACCCGCATCACCACACCAAGCAGAACACACACCTCACCGGCAGACACCTCCACAACAGCCATGCACGCATCCCCCTACCTCTTAAAGGACACAAAAGCAAGCATTCACACATCCAACAGCCATCCACCTCACATCAGCATACCGCCCATGCACTTGCACCCATGTCCAGCAGAGACACACCTCCAACAACCACTCCCTTATCCTCCACTCCCATTACTCCTCTCTCCTCCCGCTCCACCATCCCTAAAAAGCTTTTCCGTTCCCAATTTGACCTATTCCTAACCCCCCTGCCCGTATGAGCAGGGTTCCAAGGACACTGCCCAGCACCTCAGCCAAACAGTCCACGGGGACAGTGGTAGCACCACCTACTCGTGGTGGTAAGGATACCACACCTCCATCGCAGAAGGGGAAGGAGCCAGCACCACCAGGGAAGACTGGGAAGGGGCCTGACTACGTGTAAAGAAGGAGAAGGAGCCAGCACCACCTGAATAGAAAGGGAAGGGGCCAGCACCACCTGCAAAGAAGGAGAAGGGGCCTACACCACCTGTGAAGAAGGGGAAGGAGCCTGCACCACCAGGCACAGAGGGGAAGAGCCCATCCACCCCTGCCAGGAAGGGTAAGGGATCCACGCCCCATGTACAGGAGGAGATGAAGCATTGTACGCCAGCCAAGGCTGTCAGGCTGACACATCCACCACCACCAGATGTCACTGGGCCCCCACCGCCAGCTGAGGAAGTGCAGCCATCAGCGAGTGCAGTGGCTGCCCCCTCCACAACCAGTTGGCAAGTCACCCACTCCAGAGACTGTGGCCTTATACTCCCCAGGAGCAGAGAGAAAGGGGCATGGAGCCCCCTCTAGAAACAGTAGGCAAGTCACCCACTCAAGAGACTGTGGCCTTGAACTCCCCAGCACAGAGAAATGGGCATGGAGCCCCCTCCAGAACCAGTGGGCAAGTCACCCACTCGAGAGACTGTGGCCTTGTACTCCCCAGCAGAGAGAAATGGGCATGAAGCCCCCTCCAGAACCAGTGGGAAAGTCACCCACTCGAGAGACTGTGGCCTTGCACTCCCCAGGGGAGAGCAATGGGCATGTTGCCCCCTCCAGAACCAGTGGTGAAGTTCACGTATTCAGCTGAGGTGCCCCCTCATCCCCCTGAGGTGCCTTCCCACTTGCAAAATGATGCCCCTGCAGTGTTCTCTATGGATGTGTCAGGATACAGGTTGGGCCTTGGACTTTGCACTGTGGCTTTGTGTGCCCTCATGACTTTGGACTGGGCATTGGCCCTTTATGTACATCTGTAAATATATTTGGTTCATGTGGTGGGTTTTGCTTTGCTAATACATTGTCAGTACTCCAGCAATCTGGTCCGTGTTTTATTATGCCGTGTGTTGTGTGCCATTGTTTTTCATGTACAGCTGGTTGTGTGTATGGTGTGTGTATGACGGGTGTGTGTTGGGTGTGTGTGTGTCACTGTTGTTTTCCTCCCTCCCTTCTGAGCTAGGCGGCTGTACTCACCGCCATCGTCTTCGTCAGCGTTGGTGTTCCAGGTTGAGCATAACTTAGAAGATCAGCTGAAAAACGTCTTCCCTGTGTCTCCAATGGTGAGTCCTTTCACTTCTGAGCTCTGTTTCTGCCAGGCTTTTGATGGCATTGATACCGCCCCGGAAAAGGTGGAGGTTTCCTGTGTCATAATATGGTGGGCGATACTTTGTCTTCTGCCTGGCTGTAGGTGGCTACCGCCGTGGTGAGTGTTGTTTTCGCCCTGGCAGTTGGTGTGGTACATTGGCTGTCTATGGGAGTTATCACCGCCATGGTCATAATTTGGCAGAACTTACCGCCAGCCTGTTGATGGTATTACCACCACTTTCTCACTCACCGCCAGGGTCATAATGAGGGCCTAAGTGTAACTGTAGTTCCTTAACATCAATGTCACACGTAACCGAGGCAAAGTACTTGAGATGCATCAAAAACAAAGACGATACTGGCCACAGGGGAGGTCATGCATCCAAAGAGCCAGAGATGCATTAGTTTCTTACAGTTGCAGGGGAGGTGATGCGTGGGTTCCTTACTGCTAGACAGAGGAGGTGATGCTTCAGTTACTTACTGCCACAGGAGAGGTGTTGCATCATTTGCGGCATGAATCGTCAGTTCCTTACTGCTGTGTGGTGTCAATGAAGGAAATGGCGCCCAGGGAAGATGTGTTGAGGATGCGTTGTAAGTCAAGCTCGATGTGTCGATCTCACAGTGATGAAGCAGGCACTGCACCAGAGTCAGGGTGGTGCATCACAGACTTCTTCTGACACACTGCGATGGAAAGTTGGGGCCCACATTGAAAACCTTTGTCATTGCACCAAGCAGGGACCATGCTCCAGAGTGGAGGTGGTGAGGCATCGAATTTTTACGCCGTTGCGTCGGTTTGGAATGACACAATGAGTGAATGTGTGGATTTTCTTCTTATAGCACCAAAAACCTCCTTGAAGGGCCCAGACTGGATTTGGCACCACTTGACAGGACAAGGCTCTCAGTAGAGAAGCCCAGGTGCTGGCAAATGATGTTTTTGATGTCCCTGAGTCTTCTTAATTGGAGGCAAGCTCAACCCAAGCCCTTGGACAACCTTGGAAAGCAGGATGTAGAAAGCATAGTCCAGTCCTTTCACTCCCAGGACAGACACAGGAAGCAGACGGCCAGCACAACAAAACAGCAAGCATAGTGGCAGTCCCTCCTACAGCATCCAGCTCTTCTTCCTGGCAGAAAAGCCTCAGTCCAGAAGTGTTCCCACATTGTGGGGTCAGAGGTCCAGTATTTATACCCATTTATGTCTTTGAAATAGTCAAACTTCAAAGAGAAGGCTTCATAGTGCATAAGACCCTGACTTTCTGGCCCTGGCCCCAGACGCACTCCAGGGAGATTGAGACTGCTTTGTGTAAGGACAGGCACCACGCTATTCAGGTGCAGGTGTCAGCTCCTCCCACCACTCTAGCTCAGGAAGACCCATTGGGATATGCAGGGCATACCTCAGCTCCCTATGTGTGACTGTCTAGAGTGAATTCACAACCAGCCAAACTGTCATACTGACCCCAACATGTGTTCCACAACCTGGTAGAGGTACAGAATGGTTAAGCAAGAAAGTTGCATTTTCAAACCTACAATTTAAAAACTAACTTATGTTTTTTAAATTGTGAGTTCACAGACCCCAAACTGTAGATCTCTATCTGCTTTCAATGGGAAATTATACTTAAAATATATTTCAAGGAAATCCCCATGTTACCCTATGGGAGAGATAGTCCTTGCAATAGTGAAAAACAAATTTAGCAGCATTTCACTATTAGGACATGTAAAACACACCAGTGCATGTCCTACCTTTTAAATACATTGCATAGTGCCCATGGAGCTTTCTTGGGCCTACCTTAGGGGTGACTTACATGTAGGAAAAGTGAAGGTTTGGCTTGACAAGTTTAAAACTGCCCACACAGACACTGCAGTGGCAGGTCTGAGACATGTTTACAGGGCTACTCATGTGGGTGGCACAATCAGTGCTGCAGGTTCAGTAATAACATTTGACTTACAGGCCCTGGGTACGCATGGTGCACTATGTTAGGGGCTTATCAGTAAATCAGATATGCCAATCATAGGTAAACCAATCACCAGTACAATTCAGACAGGGAGCACTTGTACTTTAGCACTAGTCAGCAATGGTACAGTGCCCAAAGTCCTACAGCACAGGATCAAAAACAGGAGGTCAGAAGCAAAACGACAGGGGGAACCATGGCAAGAGCTGACAGGTCTAACACTGCTCTTCCCTGGCTCCAAGTTGATTGATGCTTAATTAGAAGACAATGTCATAGAAACATAGAAGAGAAGGTTAAGAGATTTGTTGTGGATCACGGGTTGTTAAATCATATTCAAACTTTCTGATAGAGGTCAAACTGTGTGTTCCAGAAGAGTGGTTGGTCCTTCTCTCCAATTCACCAAAACCAGCCTTTTCAAAGGCATTAGTTGAGGCCAATAATCCCTAGTGCAGAAAAGGACTAGTTCCAGGTAGCATCCACTATCTCCCAAGCCCCTCATAAAGCATGACTGTAAATCACTGGAGGGGTCAGTAGGGGACAGACTTCTAAAGTCTGCAGGAATACAGAGCATGCCCTTTCCTAAGTGCCTGTGTTTTGGATAGGATGAATTATGGATACAAGATCCAGTTTTCAGAAAAGCTTCCACAAATACTCAGCAACACTCCGACTCCTTGCTGTCGTCTTTAATACAAGGTCCTATTTTGGGAAATTCACAACCTGATTACCAAATCGGCCATTGTTGCAGTTCTAGAAAATGAACTGTTCCAGGGATGCTACTCAATACTGTTTCTGGTCCAAAAACACAGTGGATATTTCTGTCCTGTCCTAGATCTTAGGAGCATCAATATCTTCACTCCACACACTTCATTCAATACTGTAAGACTTAAAATTCTTCATTGGTAAACCAAAGAGACATTCTTGCATCTTTAAATGTAAATGATGCTTACTTGCATATTCCATTGGAGCCAGAATCACAAAGGTTGCATGTTTTGTGTTTTCTAGGTCAACATTATCAGTTTCAATGTATGCTTTTCAGCCTTTCCTCTGCTCCCACAGTGTTCACAGAGGTCCACCTCTAACTAATCTGTATTCTATATGTATTAAAGTTTGGATTTCGATTATTGACTGATTTGAGCCTCCTCTTTCTCTAGGGTCTCCATACATATCTGACTAGTGCATCAGATGGTTTAAGGTTTTTAATTTGTGGCCTGTTGGAAGAAAACAAGCCTGATCTCATCCCAGACATTGCAGTTCCTTTGAAATGTATTCCATACCTAATTGCTTTTTCTTCCTCCTACCTTGAGAAAGAAGCTGACTTATACTTGAGAAACGTCAACATCTGTGAGAGAATGGTTGGCAGTCCAGGCAAATATAGTGGCTGCTTTGTAATTCTTGTGCGCAAAGTCATCCTCAACCCTTAGGCATGTCATAACCCATTGGTCTCTCATCTCCAACACTATCAAACCTTCTTTCCTGTCATTCGTGATTCACCAGTCTCTTAAAATGTGGCTAAAGTGGGAGAAATTGACAGACATCCTTCCCCAACCTGTAGTAACCCCCCCCCCAGCTGCTAGCACCAAAGGTTAAGGAGCTGTGATGAGAGAGAAGTTGATTTAGGACTTTTGGACATGATCGAAGAGCAAAAATTCATCCAAAGGGAGGAAATAGCTGGCCATCTTTGAGTTCTCCTTAATTTTCAGCTATGTATTTAGGGGATAGCTGTGTGTGTAAGAACAGGAAACCCGGTAGCCAGGTTCTATGTAAACTACTAATGGAGTCCAAAGGTTCCTCTCTTACCTTCCAACACAGCAAATATATTTTCAATGGGTAGAAGACAATTTCCTGTCTCTTCCAGCAGCATAGGGGATAAGTGCACTATGAAAAGCATGGCTCAGATGTTACTTTATGAGTTCCCCATTACCACTGTTATCCAGGTTCCTGAGGAAAATACAGGATAATTGGCCCGTGTGCTTCTATTGCTTATGTATTCAAACTGTGGTGAGTGTCCCTCTTAAGGTCCATAGCTGCAGTCCCAGAATGGTGCAAATGCCTCTCTAAGTATTTGTAAATGACGATGGCCTGGAAGCCTAACTTGGTTTATTTGGCACGTTTCCAGGCTGCCTCTTTTACATGCAGGGTTGAAATAAATTAAAACTGTAAAAACTAGAAGAATCTCAATGTCCCATTAACCATTGAGGTATGGGTATGAATGGGAATTGTTGTTGTGAAATAAACATAAAAAACGCATGAGCATTTCGGTTCCTCTGGATCGTGCCCGCTTTGAGCTCTGCCCAAATGTCCTTACAGGTGAGTCAAGGAGCAAAATGGCACAGAGCAGACCAGTAGGGTCGCATTCAAACCCCGGAACACTGATAGTCCAGACTCCTTGGGCCTCATAGGAGAAAGAGGAAAAGAGCAAGATCTATCCATAGCATCAAAGAGATGGCCCACAGTAGTGGACCCTATGTGGGGGGGTTATTTTTTCATTTACAATTGGACAGAGACAGCTTTCTCCGAGGGGGGCTCTGAGGGAGGTGGGGATATTGGGGCTCATTTTTTAAGGGGGATATATTGCCATTAATGCAACACATGTCACCTTTGCTGCACAAGGGACCAGGCCAAAGCACTAGGGGTGAAATATGGGGCTTTTCCCCACTTTTTACTTATTAACACAAAGGAGCAAGTATCCTCCTTTGGGCCCCAACCCCAGGAACGATGGCCCAGTGGAATGGGTGGAGAGGCTGCCTGCTTCGCAAGGCTTTAGGCAACATTGGTTCTGAGGGTGCAGTGCCACCGGGCCTAGGGTGTGATGGGCCAACTAAACCACCATTATGACTGTTTTACTATCGTCCTTGCATGCATTAGAACCCAACACACTTTTAATATTCCAGGTTTGCTCTGGGCCTTGGACCAATGGCCCAAAGGAGCGGTAAATTAAAAATAGGGGACACCTTAGCTAGGCCTCAGAGAGAAGGCGGAGATGGGGATGAAGTAAGATGTGGTTTGGCAGCTTTGCAAACCAATAGCTATCTTTAATGAAGCAGGTACAGTGGCACTGGTGCCCAGGGGCATGAGAGGCCCATTGCATCACAATTATGTCTGTCTTATTCTACAAAAGGGGGCACCTGTGCCTCAAAGAAGGGGATATATTTTTATGAACAGGACAGAGCCTGTTTCAAGATTGGAGTGATGGCCAGGTATGGTGAAGAAAGTGTAAAATAGGCTCAGAAGACAGCCTGCTACTCAGGCATGCAGCTATCATTAGTGCAGCAGATGCAATTGCATTGAGGCCTAGGAGAGTCAGATGCTCAAAACACTCCAATTGTGGAGCATAGTGTTTTTAGTCAGTTTCCATTTTTGTTCTATATATTTGCAATTTTATAAGTTTCACATTTACTGTAACTCTGCCATGGACAGTCATAAGCCCAGCAGTGAAAAAAGATGATTGTGCATGGGGCTAGCTATCCCACCATGTAAAAAAAATCTTAGCTACAGAAACCTCAACCAAAAGACATCCCGGCACTAGGGACAGAGGAATCTCATTCTTGAAGAGCTATCCCGCCTTCTGGTGAAAGCCAGAGATCCCTGGAAGCCACAAAGCCAATCCATCTATTTTCGATCAAGACTATCACCACTGTGACATGGAATGTGAGGACAATTTACGAGACAGGCAAGACAGCCCAAATGACAGAAGAGATGAACAAATACAACCTTGCCCTGCTTGGCGTCAGTGAGACCAGATGGACAGTCTGGACAGAAAAGGGGGCTCCTGGGCGAATTCTGATGTATTCTGGTAAGAGGAGGAGAACAGCTCACATATTTAAGGAGTAGCACTGATGCTAACACCAGCAGCCAACAGAGCTCTGATTTGATGGGAAGCCCACAGTCCCAGAATCATCACAGCGACCTTCTACTCAATAAAAAAGAGGATCAGCATGAATGTTATCCAGAGCTATGCACCTACAAAAGATAGCAAAGAAGAGAAAAAAGAAAGGTTTTACAACTGTCCCAAGTCCATCCTGGAGAAAAGCCTTGAGAGAAACCTCATCTTACAAATGGGGGACTTCGATGCCAAGATTGGAAGCAACAACACTGGGAACAAAGAAGTCATGGGCAACCATGGCCTTGGTGACATGAATGAGAATGGTGAAAGGGTCACAGATCTCTGTGCCCTGAACAGTCTGTTGCTAGGAGGTGGTGTACTCCCACACAAAAGAATACACAAGCCAGTGTGGGCATCACCAGACTATTCAACAGAGAATCAGATTGACCATGACTGCATTGCTACAAAGTTCCGGCGGTCCCTGCAGGATGTGAGAGTGATGAGAGGAGTGGACGGGGCGTCAGACCATCACCTTGTCTTGCCCAGGATGAAGCTAAAGCTGAAGAAAAATGAATGGAGCCGATATACCGACACCAGCGGTACAACATCACCCACCTCAAAGATGCACAGTCACCTTCAGTATTAAGTTTCAAGTCTGGCAGGAACCAAAGGACGACAGAGACCTAGTAGAAAGCCAGTGGGAGAAGATTAAAGAAAGAGTGACATCAAACTGCCAGGAAGTACTGGGACCCAAGAAAACCAGCAGAAAGAATGGATCACCATCGAGACGGCACAATTCAAGTGAGAAAAAAGAAAGAATGCTGCAGTCAACACCAGCTGAACAAGAGCAGAAAAAGCATAAGCTCAAGGCGAATACACCAAAACCAACAAGGCAGCAAAGAAATGCTTTAGAGCAGACAAGCGAAGATTCATTAAGGGTCTTGCCACAGGAGCCCAGGAAGCAGCAAGCCATAGACACCTGAAAGGCCTCTACAGCCTAACAAGGAAGCTCTCCAGCAGATACAACAAGCCAGAAAGGCCTGTAAAAGACAAAGTTGTGAAAATAATCATGGGGAGTGAAGGCCAACAACGAATATGGGTGGAGCACCTTGAAGAACTGGTGAACCGGCCTGTGCAACAGCCTCCACCGGACATGCAGCCAGCTGACAAGGGCCTGCCAATTGACTGCAGCAGGGCAACCAAGGAAGAAATATGTCAAGCCATCAAACATCTGTGAAAGGGGAAAGTAGCATTCCTGCAGAGGCACTGAAGGCAGACATTTAAACATCAGTAAACATGCTCTATCCCATGTCTGGGAGGATCTTGGAATAGAAAAGGTGCCATCAGACTGAAAGGAGGGATACCTGATCAAGATCCCCAAAAAGGTGACCTGAATAACAGTGCAAACTACAAAGAGGTTAAGTCTTCTCTCAACTCCAGGCAAAGTATTCAACAGAGTCATCCTTAACAGAATAAAGGAAGAAGGCAATGCTTACTTGGCAGACCACCAATCTCACTTGAGCAAAGATAGATCCTGTACAGACCAGATTGCAACACTGCTCATCGTCATTGAGCAGATTATGGAATGGAACTTCCCATCCCGTCAGCTTCATCGCCTATGTAGGAAAGTCCTTTTTTTTTGCCTGATCACCCCCACTCTTTCTAGATAGGTACTGGTGGTTACTGACTCTTGGCTGTGCCCTGGGTACTGCTTACCAGTCCCAGGGCCAGTGCTCTGTGTAAAATGGATATGCAAATTAGGCTAATTATAATTGGCTAAGTTAACCTACCTATAAGTCCCTAGTATATGGTAGGGCATGTAGGTTTAGGGACCACAGCATAGGTGGTGCACACCTAGGTGCACTGCTGAGGTGCCCAGTGTCATTTTAAAAGCAAGCCTGCCTTGCTGGCTGCTTTTAAATTAAAGTTATATGCAAATTCGACTTTGGAAGTAAAGGTACTTCCAAAGTCTTAAACTACCTTATTTTTACATATAAGTCACCCCTAAGGTGTGCCCTATGTGCCCCTAGGGCTGGGTGCCATGTAACTATAAGCAGGGACTTTATACAAATAGATTTATAAGCCCTGGTGAGGTAAAAACAGCCAAATTCGTTTTTCCCTCATTGAAGTAAATGGCCTTCATAGGCTAGAATGGGCAGACTTTATTTTAAATTTTAAAGTCTCCTTAAATGTTACATACCAAGAATTTGGTATCAAATTGATTGTTGTAATAAATCCCACAACTTCCAGTTGTTGGATTTAATATAACTTGTCCAGGTAAAAAGTTTAGACTTTACCTAAAAAGTTGCCAATTTCAGCTCTGCATTGTTTTTGCTGCTGTGCTCTGATTGGCCAGCCTGCAGCAGCTTCTGCCAGGCTGCCTTGATTAGGTGTGAAGTGGCCAGGCTTCACACAAAGGAATGTGCTTGGGGGAGAGAATCTCCCCTCAGCAGATGGTGAGGCAGGAAGGGGGAGGGCTGCCAAACTGGTCTTCAAAGGCAGAGAAGGACATTTGCAGCACCCAGCAACACCCCCACATCCTGCAACCCCAGACAACTAGGTGCCCCCTTTATTAGATTAGGAGAGGGCAGGAGAGGGGTGTGGTTATGATTTTTAGCCACACCAGTGGGTGGGCTCAGCCAGATGTAACCTCCAAAAATCAGATTCATCCATGTTGGATTTTTAGAGACTGTTGCCTTCTGGGATGGATTTTTGCCACACTTCCCAGGAAGTGGTCATCACAGGGGGACGACCCTGTCCCTGATTGGAGAGCCAGGGCCCCCCTGCTTTTCACCCAGGAGCAAGGATAAAACTGGCAGACCTGCACCCACACCTGAGATCCCCTCCAGAATTCAACAAGAAAGGAACTAAAGAAGAAGAAGGACTGCCCTGCTGGACCCCTGGCCTGCACCTGGAACCTGCACTCAGAAGGACTGCATCAGCTGCACACTTGGGCTTCACCACAAGAAGGACTTTGCCTGGCTTCAACTGGTTCAAGGAGGGACTCCCTGTTTGCTACAGGTGAAAAATTGCTAACCAGAGTCCCCTGCACCAACTTCTGAAGAAAGCGACCAGCTGACCACTGTCCAGTGGCCAAAAAGGAGTTTGCGCCAGGTGCATTCTGGGAGTTGAAGTCCGCACCCCCCAAGGACCATCACAGAACTTCTGGACCCTTGGGGTGAGCTGTGGACCCCAAAAGAACCTTAAATGAACATCTGGGTGAAGCCCCAGAAGTTTGGAAAAGATTTGAGAATTTTTGGAAAAAAGCTCCAGAGAGGGACCGACCCACCTTGGAAATTCTAGCCGGCTTGCCTCAACCGCGACCCGGCCTGACTTCGTGGTTCGTCCCGGTAAGGAAAAACATCCAAAAAAGAGACTAAGTCCGAAGGTAAAAAGTTGACCGGGACCTCCCAGCCATCGTATCCGAGAAGGGCTCCACGGACGTCGGATCAAGATCCAGGTTTACCCCGGTCGAAGGATTTTCATCTCGAAAAAACGACTAAGTCCGAAGGTAAAAATCACCACCGAGGAAACTGACTTCGCGTATCCGGACAAGGGCTCCAGGAGGTCGGATTCAACTGGCAGGTTCGTCCCGGGGAAGAAAAACATCAAAAAAGAGACTAAGTCAGAAGGTAACTTTTTAACCGAGGCCTCCCGCGACTTGTAGCCGAGCAGGGCTCCATCGCGGTCGGCCTGAAAGTTTGACTTTGCCCCGGTCCTGGTGCAACCAGATGACCCGATTGGCGCTTTTTGTTTCTAAGTGCTAGAAAATAATAATACTTTAAAAATTCATATCTCCGGTTCCCCTGAACCGATTTTAATCGTTTTTGTGTCATTTTAAAGATAAAAATATAAGCTATTTCTATAAATTGGTTTTGGATTTTTAAACTGTTTCCTGTGTTTTATTTAATTACTGTTTTGTGATATTTGAATGCTTTACACTTTGTCTCCTAAGTTAAGCCTTGACGCTCGTTGCCAAGCTACCAAGGGTTGAGCTGGGATTAATTTACTGAGACCTAACTGTACCTATGTGGAGGTTAGTGGTTTGTTGCTAGGTGTAGGTACCTACCTGCCCTACCAATAACCCATTTTCCAACAGCCTATGAGAACTCATTCAACAGCGTGGACAGAGAGACCCTTTGGAAACTCCTCTACCACTACGGTTTGCTAGAATGATCAGAAACCCTTATGAGGAAATGACCTGCAAAATAGTCCATGGAGTAAAGCTCATGGAAGCCTTCAAAGTGAGGACCAGAGTCTGTCATGTTTGTTTGCTCTCACCTTTTCTCTTGCTGTTAAATTAAAGACTGGTTAATGAAGACATCCACAGCAAGGAGAAGAAACGAGATCCTGTGGACACCTTGGATGCAGCTTGATGACCTGGACTTTGCAGATGACCAGGCCCTACGGTCCCAAACCCATGTGCAGATGCAAGAGAAGACCGACAAAGTGGCAGCCACATCAGCACAACTTGCGCTCAAAATCCACAGGGGAAAAAAACAATAACCTGAAGGCTAACACGACCGGCACAACTGCAGTCACTCTTGCAGGTGATGCACTGGAAGAGACTGAAGCTTTCACCTACCTGGACAGTGTCATGGACAAGCAGGATGGCACAGATGCCAATGTCAAGGCAAAAATAGGCAAAGCAAGGGCTGCCTTCATTCAGCTAAAGAAGATCTGGACCTCCAAGGACCTAATGCTGCAAACCAATATCAGGCTTTTTAACACCAACGTAAATTCAGTCCTTCTGTATGCAGCAAAACCTTGGAGGACAACACTGACCACCACCTCACAGTCCCGACCTTCATTTGCACCTGTCTGAGGAAAATCCTGCAAATCCGCTGACCAAACATCGTCAGCAACAATGGCCTATTGCAGCAGACTTTCCAACTCCCTGCTCATGAAGAAATCATGAACAAATGCTGGGGTTGGATGGGCTCTCCACAAGCCCACATTAAACACCACTAGGCAAGTACTCACCTGAAACCCTCAAGGGAAAGGAAAAGACGAAGGCCAAGAAGCACCGAGGCCTCAAGGCTGACTGCACGGAGATGGGTTAAACCTGGAGTCAGACTGAAAGAAAAGCCCAGGACAGAGGTGGCTGAAGAGTCCAGGATGATGGTCCATATCCCAGGAGAGGTAGTAAGCATAAGTAAGCAAGTAAGTATAGTGTGGATTTTAAGCTACAGAAAATGTTCCACTGAAATGAATTTATGGGCCCCACACCCTACGCTCTGCTCTGCCTCTCTCACCCCCCCCCCAATTATTGCCATACTTGTTTCTTGGGGGGCCCAGCTTTCAAACACTTTACTTAGGCAGGCTCAAAGCAGAAACAATTGAAGACTTGTGTTCTAGTGATACCTTATTGGTCCAGACCCCTTTGCTTCCCTCTCTTAATACAAATGTTGACTCAGCTTCCATGGATCTTTTTTTTGACCCAACACCTCTTCTGATTCCTCCATTTCTGTTTCTCAAGCGAATGCGTTTGGGGTTTGGAGCAGTAGTCTCCTAAATCTGAAACTCTAAACATTTATGTTAGACACCTGAGGAATATTCATCTAATCTTGGAGAGCATCCCACAATTTAGAAGCAGCTTGTTATGACCCTATAAAGAGGCTAGATATTTTTGTCTTTCTCTATCAGTAGTGGCCAGTGGGCAGCTATTAAAGAATTCAAAGGTAAAGATGGTATTCCAATTCTGGAGTTATACAACCGTCACCTAAAAAGTTTTTTTTCCCTACAGCATCCAACAGACCAATCTGCCATTTCTACCTGGAATTTGGTTACAATTCTCCGAGAGCATCCTCTTTTGAGTGCCTCAATTCAGTTGACTTAAAATACCTTTCTGCGAACTTCCTGTTTTGTTCAGGTGGGCGGGTTATGTGAGTTAAATGCCCCATGGGAGGAAGAACCATTTATATTGTTTTTCCCAGTACTTGGTTCTCATAATTTTCCATCCTTCTCCTTATTCAGAGACCAAGGAAAGTCTGGACACTTTAGCATCACTCTCCATTCGAGATCATTATGCTTATCTATTTGTTTGGATAGGGCTTCTTTTTTGTAAATCTAGTATTGTGTGTATTGCTTTTAGTTCTGCATGATAAGTAAGATGTCTGACTTCGCCTGCTCTGAGCCTTTGGATACAGTTTGCCATTTTTCATCTTATTTTGTAGTGATAGTTGATTTTCCAGGTTCAATTAAAAAAGGATCCACCAAAGTGTGTAAAAAGTAGTTTATTAGGTAATATAAACCATAAATATAAAACAAAACATGTATTTGACATAACCATTCAGTCAAAATTTAAAAATATGAGATCTCACACCTAATCCTCAGGGTGCCTTGTCTGGGGCCTCCCCCTACCTCCCTTCCAATATAAGCCAGTAAAAACAGAGCCTGGCTAATGTCCTGTAAAGTGCGAGGTGTGTAGCCGTGGTCCCCCAGCAGGACTTCCCCAAAGTACCTAGGGCCAGATGTAGGTAACAGTTTGCACATCGCAAACAGTGGTTTTCACTGTTTGCGACATGCAAACTGCACTATGCAATGCACAAAACCCATTTTGCGATTCGGTAACCTGGTTACCGAATCGCAAAACGGGTTTGCGAGTCACAATTAGGAAAGGGAGCCCCCTTCCTAATTGTGAGTCGCAGTGCAATGCCAGATTGCTTTGTGACCGCGAACGCGGTCGCAAACCAATCGCAGTTTGCACCCATTTGAAATGGATGGTAACCCATTCGCAAAAGGGAAGGGTTCCCCATGGGACCCCTTCCCCTATGTGAATGGAACTGCAAACACTGCCTGCTCTGAAAAACTGAAATAAAAACGTTTCATTTTCCGTTTTTGTAATGCATCTCGTTTTCCTTTAAGGAAAACGGGTTGCATTACAAAAAACAAACAAACTGCTTTATTAAAAAGCAGTCACAGACATGGTGGTCTGCTGTCCGCGGCAGGCCACCATCCCTGTGAATGCTGCCACTCGCAAGGGGGTCGCAAATTGCGACCCACCTCATTAATATTAATGAGGTGGGCCTTTGTGACCCCCTTGCGAGTCGCAGATGGTGTCAGGGACACCATCCTACATTCCATTTTGCGACTCACAAATTGCGAGTCGCTCTGACTCACAATTTGCAAGTCGCAAATTGGAATCTTCCTACATCTGGCCCCTAGTGTAGAGCATGGTGTTTGGTGAGAGCTGGGCTGCCTAGAGAACCAGACACTGATGTTTGCCCTCAAAACCTAGGCTACAATATTGCTAAAAGGGCTCAGCCTGATTGATGTTAGCTGGAGGCCAGTAAACATAGAGTGATAGAGTGCATAGCCTGAATGAGACCAAGACTAATCATAGTGGGATAGGTGATGGAAGCATTGTTATTCTTAATGCACCCTAGCAACCCACCTGTGGGGTGCCGTTTATGCACCCCCACCGCCCACCAACTGTTCTTGCCTGGGGCGGAGGCCTAAAGCCATACTTACAGTCTTTGACCTTCACTGGTTTCTCTATAATGTCAATAAACTTCTCCAGCCAGGTATTAAGCTTGATGTTCCGAGGATTTAAAGACTCCATAGCTGCTGATCTGCAAGTCCTTATTCCTATGGCTTTAAATTAATTCCACAGCAGGGCTCTTCGCTGCAAGCAGGCAGGAGCAAAGGTAAAGGATGTGCAGTAGTGTTTCCTTTGGCTGATGGCATAAACGACACAAGGTTGCGAAAATTAAAAATTTTCTGTTTTTTCAACATTTGTAAATGATTCAGCTAGGGAAGCGAGTGATATAGAACAAGACTAACCGTTGACAAACTATGACGAGGAAGACCTCGACTCAGTGTAATGAGGTTTACCAGTAAATAACTGGGCCAAATATCTGTACGTGGACACACAAATTGCATTGTTAGTTGATATAAAGCTATAGTTTATGTAGAGGTTGCATGTGCAGCCAAAGGTAGGGAAATAAGCAAACTCTATAGCGTGCTAAGGGCCAGATGTAGGAAAGGATTTGCGAGTCGCAAACGGCAAAAATTGCCGTTTGCGAGTCGCAAATTGCATTTTCCTATGCAGAAATGCATTTTGCGAGTAGGGACCGACTCGCAAAATGCATTTCCGAATCGCAAATAGGAAGGGGTGTTCCCTTCCTATTTGCGATTCGCAGTGGTATGCAATACCATTTGCGACTGCATATGCGGTCGCAAATGGTGACGCAGTTACCCCCATGGGACCCCTTCCTCTTTGTGAATGGACCCCAAATTATTTTTTCAGGGCAGGTAGTGGTCCAATGGACCACTACCTACCCTGAAAAAATACCGAAACTAAAGGTTTCGGATTTATTTTTAAGTGCAGCTCGTTTTCCTTTAAGGAAAAACTGCTTTATTTAAAAGCAGTCACGAACATGGAGGTCTGCTGACTACAGCAGGCCTCCATGTTTGCGATTGCCCATCGTCGGTATGGGGCCGCAATTTGCGACCCACCTCATTAATATTAATGAGGTGGGTCATTGCGACCCCATACCGACTCGCAGACGGTGTCTGAGACACCGTTCTGCATAGCAAATTGCGACTTGCAATTTGAGAGTCGCACGGACTCGCAAATTGCAAGTCGCAATTTGCTATCTTGCTACATCTGGTCCTAAATTATACAAATTGCCTCTTGAGGTGCAACATTAGTGTGTGGCAGTTTTTTAGGTCCTCTGTGCACTTTGGTATTATAACATTGGCTGCAGATGCTTGTGCGAGCTCTTCTGTAATACTGATTGTGATGGCAGACATTTAGTGCTGGCATGATCCCAACAGGACATTCACATATCACATTTGCTAATTGGATTACGAGCATCAAATCAAGCACGTATGCCAGGAACACATTGGGCACAATTCAGTTCTCAATGTTAGATGGGCTTTCATTTTTAAGTTTGTAATTTTTGCTTTAGATTAATCGAATCTGTTCATCACATTCCCTCTTGCACTTTATTTGCATTGCACAATTAGAGTAGAAGGGTCAGATGGGCTTCTTCCCCGATCCCCTGTTGTCCCTTTAAGCCACCATCTTCAGGGCACAATTTTGTGGTTGCTATTGTGGTCTAGTGTTTTACCACCAATATAGTTTTAAGGCTGGGTGCGGTGTGGCATATCCAAAACATCTAATTGGAGTACAATCATTAATGCAAGCGCATATGTGAGGAACACCATGGGCACACATCAGAGACAGTTTTTAATCTTAGGCAGCGTGCCGTTATTAAAGTTTATAATTATGCATTATATTAAGTGGATCTGTTGTTATTCCTTCCCTCTTGCACTCTCATAATTTAATTGCATCACACAGATGAAATAGATGAGTCAGTTGGACTTCTTTACCCTAGTCCCTCTAGTCCTGTCTCTGTCTCTCGGCCTCCATCCCAGGGGCACTATTTTGTGGTCGGTAATGCAGTCTAGTGTATTACCTCCAACATATACAGTCCCAAGGATGGTTTATTCTATTCCTCAATTACTTTCCCCTAATCCCTTCACCAGGAGGAGGCCTCGCTGCTGTCTTTGCTCCCTTGTTGAAAAGTGGGTTTCTTTCTCTTGCAAAACCTGAAAGTTCTCCTATGACCAGGGAGGATCTTCTTTCACAAAAAGGAGATGGGTGAAGGAAGCCAGTCTCACCAGTACTTCATTTTTCTAACCCAATTTTTAAAGTGGTGACGTTCAAAGAATGAACAGTCCTCACCTAGGGATACGGTGAAGCCTATTTATTTATATGCTCACTCCCTTCCAAATGAGGGTATTCAGATAAGACATACGATTCCAAGCAAAGCACCAGATTTTTGCTTTTTAACAGAGACCTGGTTAAATAGCGCAATAAGCCCTGAAGCAGTAATCAATGTTACCCACAGCTACAGCATTGAAAAAACTAGATAGAAACCTTAATCCTGGAGTAGGGTTGCCATCATTTATAAGAGTAATTTATTTTGCAATATCTTTGTCTACTTCTAAACAGAGAGCCTGGAAATTTAGTTTTTTCGAATTCTTGTGAATTTCTCAATTATGATTGGTGGACCTTTATTGTACAGATCTCCTGGACCTAAGAACAACTTCAGTTCCTCTTCGATAGACTTGATGTTCCTTCATGCCATCAGATTCGCCCACTTCCTAGGTCTCAGAGATTTTAGCTTCAACTTTGACAACAATAATGACTTAATAACCTTAAAGCTGAAAGTTGACATGTAAGCAATTCATTTACTGTTAATAGTTTTGGGTCTCAAATACAATTGAGGCCACGCTCTTTAACTGATATTTACTAATACCACATTTATGATGGTTGATGAATCCCTTCCGTGGTCTAATAATTTCCTTCTGTGGTTTTCTGCCATTTTTGATGTTAGAATGCCTATCACTCCTATTCCTGATAGTACTAAGTGCAGAGTGTGGAAAAGAGTTAATAGTAATAGTTCACCTAATAACCTACAACTTCCAGATACAAAACATTTTGAAAGTGCATTCAACCACATAGCCCCCATACAAATTTGCAAACTAGGCAGAGGGAGCCATATGGTACCTGCACAGTTCATATGAAAGCAAATGATAGTGCAAATGTTTAGAACACAAATAGGGCAAATTAAGGCAGAATCTGATAGATTGTGTTACAAATCTCACCTCATGGCCTACTACAAAATGATTTGCTTTGCTTGCCACAATTACTTTGCCTTGTGTATTGAAATGGCTACACATTCTTCATAGATAATATTCAAAATTTTAAGAAGATAGAAAAAAATTATGGTAGTTTGATGCTCAACCCACTTTTGAGAATCCTTAATTAGATCTAGGTGAACAAAATCCAGATGAAAGGGGATCTCTAGCTGCATTGATATGTTTAACAGCAAGGAAGTGGAACAAATCATGTATTTAGATCAGGCTGTCCTTAAGATTCTTGTCCACAACATATAGGGCAGCCAATCCTGCTCTATTTGGTGGCCACCTGACAGATCTTTATAACTTGCCCTATAATTGGCAAAAGCTCCTGCGCTTGCAAACGTGCAAATGTCTTATCTCTCCTTAAAAACCCTTGGTTGATTAGTGGAGCTCAGTAATTTTCATCCTATTTCTTTGCTGCAATATCTGTCTAAACTATTCGAGAGTTACCCATCTTTTTTTGGCAAAATATAAGCTGTTGGATCCATCACAATCAGGCTTCATGGCAGCACATAGAATGGAAACTGCCTCCACAGATTCCATCACTCTCGGGCAGACCTCTGACACTCATCATCCTAGATCTATCTGCTGCATTTGATACTATCTCCCGTATGGCTACAGTCTTTTATTACAAACAGATTTTCGTCAGTTTTTGTTCATCCAGTTAAATTTAACGTTGTGGTTGTCCCCTGTGATATCCCCCAAAGGTTCATCCCTCAATCCAAAGATATTTAGGGGCATATTTATACTCCGTTTGCGCCGAATTTGCGTCGTTTTTTTCGACGCAAATTCGGCGCAAAACTAACGACATATTTATACTTTGGCGTTAGAAGCGTCTAGCGCCAAAGTATGAGGAAAGAGCGTCATTTTTTTGCGTGAACGCCTTCCTTGCGTTAATGAGATGCAAGGTAGGCGTTCCCGTCTAAAAAAATGACTGCAACGCAAATGCGTCGTATTTATACTCCCGGGCAAAAATCACGCCCGGGAGTGGGCGGGGCAAAAAAACCCGCATTTGCGCCGGATTTTAGCGCCTGGGTCAGGGCAGGCGTTAAGGGACCTGTGGGCTCAAAATGAGCCCACAGCTGCCCTCCCATGCCCCCAGGGAACCCCCCTGCCACCCTTGCCCACCCCAGGAGGACACCCAAGGATGGAGGGACCCATCCCAGGGACATTCAGGTAAGTTCAGGTAAGTATAATTTTTAATTTTTTTAATATTTTTTTTTGGCATAGGGGGGCCTGATTTGCCCCCCTACATGCCTCAATGCCCAATGACCATGCCCAGGGGACATAAGTCCCCTGGGCATGGCCATTGGGCAAGGGGGCATGACTCCTGTCTTTACTAAGACAGGAGTCATGTAAATGGCGTCTGGGCGTCGTTAAAAATGGCGCAAATCGGGTGGAGGCGATTTTTTGGCGTCAACCTGACTTGCACCATTTTAAGACGCCCTAACGCCATTTTCCCCAACGCCGGCGTTGCCTGGTGTACGTGTTTTTTTTCCACGCACACCAGGCAGCGCCGGTCTGCTAGCGCCGGCTAACGCCATTCAATAAATACGGCGCCCGCATGGCACTTCAGAATGGCGTTAGCCGGCGCAAAACTTTTTGACGCTAAACTGCGTTAGCGCAGTTTAGCGTCAAAAAGTATAAATACGGGCCTTAACATTTATATGACTCCCTTGTCTAGAATTGTCAGACAGAGGGGTTGCAAAATTGTAGGTTAAGCCAGTTAAGCCGGTAATTGACTTTTTACTCTGTTATCAGTGTGTTGTTGGGTGTTGGAGCTGTGGACAGATACAAATTCTTGCAATTTGCAATTTTTAGAATTTTAAAAGATTAAGGGGATCATTATGAGTTTGGCAGTCAAATGTTTCTGACCGCCAAACTCCCGACGAGGAGACCACCACGGTGCTGGCGTTCTCCTCACTGGCCCCGTTACAACTTTCCCACTGGGTCGAATGAAGGTTCCCACCCGTCAGCCCAGTGGTAAAGGTTGCAGCATTGTTCCCAGCTCATAAATGAGCCAGAGGAAAGGCTGTCACACGCAGGGTCCAGAAGCACGCTTTAAAGGCGCACTGTCTGCAGTGAGCATAGGCAGTGCAGGGGCCCTCCTGAGGCCCCCTGTTCTTGTTCTCCGCCACAGCGGAGAACAAGGTTGTAATCAGCAAGGCGACACTGACTTCAGTGCCACCCTGGCTGATCACAACCAAGACCGCCGTCATCCCGTCAGGGTCAGAGATCCTGGTGGAGAGCGTAGTCCTCTTGGAGTCGGACTGCCCGGGTTGTAATGTGGTGGTCAGACCACCACAGCCGCAGTCCGACCACCACCACTGCGAGTCTGGTGGTCTTGAGACCTCCAGACTCATAAACAGGTCAGCATTTTTGAATTTTTAGAAAACAACGGGCATCTTTTATTTGATAGATGGGGATGCAAGCTGTTGAGCACTTCCTGGTTTCTCTCCCATTACACCACTGAGGAGCCATTTTTGGTTTCAGTGCCCTAGTGGCTGGAAGTGAGCTTTCCCTTCTACTATAAAATGAGGGCTATGCTGCAGATGCGCAGCAGCATGTTAAGTCGGTAACTGACTATTTATTTTGTTATCAGTGTGTTGTTGGGTGTTAGGGGTTGTGGATAGCTACTAATTTTTGCTAAGTGCACTTGCGGACACACACTGAAGGCACACCAACGGCAAGCCTGTCTGTACCCATCTGCATCCAGATCGTGTCCAGCACCAGCCATGCAGTCAGTGAGCTGGTTGAACGGCCTGTGTTACAGGTATATTCCAAGGATGGGCTGTTTTTGGCGCAAAACTTCTCTGCTGTTTCGGTCTGCAATTGTAAATTTGATTTATTCAGCAACCTTAACATGGAGGCGATAAGTCAATTCCAGCCTGCAATTTCTCTTTAAGTTCCCCGGTATTTCTCCTCTGGGTCCACCAATAAATGGGCTAGCTGAGGATGTGGGACAGCATGTGGCCGAGCAGAAACCCACTTTCTCAGCTTGCTTGATTAATCGCAGATTCCTTTCAAAACATTCCTTTGATATTAGTAACCTGCTTGAAGAGGATAACTGGGATGCAGATGGAAACATGGCTTACAGAATGACCTGGGCCTGACATTGCTTTAGTCATTCCACAGGGGTTTCTCATTCAGTCCATTCATGGGACCGAGAAAACAGACAGAGGCATGGCGGTAGTGTTGCCAGATACTCTTTATTGCTCACTCTCTAAATTGGCTTACATTGGGACCATAGAAGTCTTTCCTTCTCTATTGTTATGGATCCAACTTTCATGCTGGCTGGGGGCTTGATTTACAGACCTCCGAATAGTACTAAAGAGTCCCTCAGCCTACTCATCAACTTGATTGGTCAACTCTCCATATTGCAATCAAATGTCCATTTACTTGGAGACTTTCACCTGCATATTGATAACTTGAGCGTTGTGTTTGCCAAATAATATATGAATACCCTAGAGGATTTCAATCTTGAGCAACATATGCATGAGCCCACCAATAGGACGGGACACATTTTAGATCTAATTTTCTCTCACACCTTGAATGTCCACACTAGTTCTGCCCTTTAGCTTAAATGGTTAGATCACTATTTGATTCATTTTAAAATTGTTATCAATTAGCCCACGCTCCTACAGCCTACTCTGCAGAAAGTTTATCGCCCTTGTTGTCATATCTCAGAGCCGCAGTTATCTGAGACCCTATCATCAATCTCACTTGAGCTGTCTGGATCAGTGGATTCTGATTTTGCTAAGTTTGATAACTGGCTTTCCTCTGCCCTGGACCTTATTGCTCCATTAAAAGAAGTACCATTGAGGAGATCTAGGCTGTCTGCACCCTGGTTCTTGCCTTCCTTAAGAGTGGAAAGTTCAAAATGTAAAAGTCTTGAGTGGACTTAGAGGAGAGGGTTTGATCAGGAAGCGACAGCCATATATAAGAAAGCATTAATGAATTTCCATAAAACCTCCCGTAGGTCCCACAAGGAGTTTATTGCCCTCATTATGACATTGGGGGTAAGTGCTGCTTACCGCCATGCAGACTGCTGCCAACATACCGCGACCCCAGCGGTATACCGCTACCTGTATTAGAAAACACACATAGAAATCCGCCACTATACAGACACACACACAAGTCTGCCAACCCAAAGGTCAGTGATAAAATGGCAGTACCAAAACGCACACCGTTACACCAACAGAAATCAGCCCACAGCATTATGACCCATGAATCACTGCGGCGGGCATTCAACCGTGGTAGACCATTGGCGGTACAGACCACCGGGCTTAAAACACACACAACCTAACAAGACAAAACCACATTGGACAATCCAAACTACACACACCTGACACACATACACACACCACACCCACACACCCACACACCCACACCACTATAAAACACACACACACCACCCACAACCCTTTGTGAAAAAAAAAATTGACAACTCAGAGAGAGACACGCCAGAAGCACCCACTGAATCAGAGCCACAGAACACCATCACCCATACACCATCCTCGCACCTCACAGCACACATCCTAACACATCACCCCACACACCCTCACACACACTACACCCATGGCACCTCAAAGACACCCCAGGTTCTCAGAGGAGGAGCTAAGGGTCATGGGGGAGGAAATCATCCGGGTAGAGCCACAGCTATTCGAATCACAGGTGCAGCAGACATCCATTGCCAGGAAGATGGAGCTATGGCGGAGAGTCGTGGACAGGGTCAACGCCGTGGGACAGCACCCCAGAACAAGGGATGACATCAGGAAGAGGTGGAACAACCTATGAGGGAAGGTGCATTTCGTGGTTGCAAGACACCAGAAAGCTGTACAGAGGACTGGCGGTGGACCCCCACCTCCTCCCCCACAACTAACAACATGGGAGGAGCAAGTCTTGGCGATCATGCATCCTGAGGGCCTGGCAGGAGTAGCAGGAGGACTGGACTCACTCCCCTATCTGCATGCCATCACAAACTCCTACCCCTACTCTGACCCCCATCACTCCACCACCTCACATATACCCCACCATCACAACCCACCCATCCCAGTACCAATCCCAATGCCTGCATGCAACACCAATGCATGGACTCCCATCACCACAGCATGCACACTAGTGACAATCACTTAGCCAACCAAATCACAACTCACACAAGCCAAAGCTGCCTTGGTAATAACAACCATAGAGGGAAACATACCCATGCACAAAATGTCACACGCAGAAACAATAACACTGCATTTACATCTCCACAGGACCCCCACACAACTTCACTGAAGAGGAGGTGCCAGCAACATCCAGTCCCCCCCAGAAGAGGCTCACAGTGATGACAGCAGCTCTGCACGCCTGAATCAGGATGACCAATCTGGCCCATCAGGGACCTCTGGACAGTCGGTGACCCAGCCACAGTCCCAAACCACCACAGAGCCTTCCCCTCAGGAAACACCAGCACAGCACCCACCCAGCAGGCCCATCTCTCTGTCCCCAGGACACGTCAATCAGCAGTGTGTCCACCACTACACAGACCCCAGGCAACCCCACAAACACAGGACGATCAGGGACCTGGGGTCAATGGCAGTGGGCACACGGTTCAGGGGACAGAGACACATGACAACAGGGAAGCTGGGAGGACTGCTGTGCGACAGGGGGAGGACAGGCCCAGGGCACCGCCTCTCGACGAGGCACTCACCATCATCCTGGGAGCATACCACCATTCCCAGGAGACCATGGGCCAGATACTGGTCAAGCTGCAGGAGACCCAGCGGCTGCAGGAAGGAGAGTACCTGGGGATCAGGGAGGACCTGAGAGACATCCACACCACCTGGTCACCATTGCAGGGGTGCTGGCAAACATGGCCAACTCCATGAGGGAGGCAGGGCACAGCAACGGGCCCCTGACACTAGCCACACTGATGAACAGCCCTCCACTTCCGCTGACGCTAGTGGACAGGAGGCCCCGCCACTGGAACAACAGGCCACCAGCACCCCTCCCTCTGCAGAAGGAGAACCACCACGCAAAAGGTCCCTGCGATCCAGGCAGAAGCCAGAGGACATTGCCAAGACCACCGCCAGGAAATAAGACTCCCCTGAACGTCACCCTTGTGTCCCACTCTGTCACCCTGTCCACCTTGAACTGCCATTGCCCCACTCCCTATGCCCCCTTGGATAATGCATCTGTGATACCAACAGACTGGACTCTATCCTGGACAATCCTCCACCATCAACCCAGCCGATAACAATTCCCCCTACACTTATTATCACAGAAATAAATACCCTTGGAACAAATACAAGTATGGAGTCTGTCAATTGATTGAAATATGTATTAGTTTAACAAGCTGTTAACATTGCAATTCAAATGTACAGTTATATATACATAGGTATGACCTGTAGTGGGCAGCAGTAAACACACCAGGAGCCAGAGTGGGGCACAGATATCTGAAAATAGAGATGCCAAAGGGTACAGTAAGGGGCCATAGAAATAGTAAAATCAGGCTGCCATGTACAATGTCCAACACAAAACTGCAATGGAAGGTGAAGTTACAGTGTCTTACCTGTGTGTCACTGGAAGTACTGTTGAATTTTAATAGTTCTGTTCTCCACATCCTCTTCCTCTGCCTCCTCTTCGTCACTGTCCACGGGCTCCACCGCTGCCACATGACCATTTCCAGCCTCATCCTCCTGCAGAAAAGGCACCTGGTGTCCTAAGGCCAGGTTGTTCAACATGCATCATGCAACGTGCAACGATGATCTGGCACACCTTCTTGGGTGAGTAGTACAGGGTTCCACCTGTCAGAAGGAGGCACCGGAATCTGGCCTTCAGGAGGCCAAAGGTGCGCTCAATGATCCTCCTTGTTCGCCCATGTGCCTCATTGTAACGTTTCTCTTTCCTTGTCCTGGGATTCCTCACTGGGGTCAGTAGCCATGAGAGGTTGAGGTAACCAGAATCCCCTGTAAATATCAAGGGATACCTGTTAGCCAAACACTCACCCTTAGGGCCAACCCCACACCAATATACCTACATCAACTGGGTGGGGACCATGGGCTCACCTATTAGCCACACACTGTGTCTCTGGAGTTGAGACATCACATAAGGGATGCTGCTATTCCTCAAGATAAAGGCATCATGCACAGAGCCAGGATACTTTGCATTGACGTGGGAGATGTACTGGTCCACCAAACACACCATCTGCACACTCAGAGAGTGAAAGCTCTTTCGATTTCTGAACACCTGTTCATTTCTCCGGGGTGGGACAAATGCAATATGTGTACCATCAATAGCCCCAACAATGTTGGGGATATGTCCCATTCCATAGAAGTCAGCTTTCACTGTGGCCAAATCCTCCACCTGGGGAATACGATGTAGCTGCGCATGTGTTTCATCAGGGCACACAACACTCTGGTCAGCACGTTTGAGAACATTGGCTGTGACATCCCTGTTGCCATGGCCACTGTGGCTTGGAAGGAACCACTTGCCAAGAAATAGAGCACTGACAGGACCTGCACTAGAGGGGGGATACCTGTGGTGTGGCGGATAGCTGAAATCAGGTCTGGCTCCAATTGGGCACACAGTTCTTGGACTGTGGCCCTGTCAAGTCTGTAGGTTAGGATAATGTGCCTGTCCTCCATTGTCGCCAGGTCCACCAGGGGTCTGTACATGGGGTATGTCTCCATCTCCTATTCATCCTCAGTGGTTGAACTCTAGGGTGAAAAACAGTGAGCAGGTGGTCATATTTAAGCATATACTCTGATTAATATGCCTTTCTTTTTTTACAGAAACAGTATGTGAACGTGTAGGTCCGTTGATGTGCCTATGTTTGCTGTGATGCAGTTAGGTGCCATGGCCTATGCCCCCCTGAAATGGCAGCCGCCTGACCTGTGAGGAGGGACAAATGGAAATGAGGTAATTCCGCTGGCATTGTGCACCGTTGCGGGAGGCGGTTGACGACCGCCGTGCAGCACTTCATTGGATATCATTGGGGCCTACGGGTTCCAGGAGCCAATGGTGATGTACGCTGGCGGTGACGGTATGCACCGCCGCGGACGTGACAGCCATTTTCTATCTATTCACTCACTTGCTACCTGACCTTCAACAGGAGAGGACCTTCACTGCAGGTGCTGCTGTGACCTGTGTCTGGAAGCGACCATGGCTCGAGAGTCTGGGGAAAGGGCTCCTGCCTTCACTTCTGAGGAGTTTGAGAGACTAGTGGATGGGGTCCTACCCCAGTACCCTTTACTTTATGGTCCTCCAGACAAACAAGTGAGTACACTGTGAGCACGATGCGTGGGGAATGAATGTATGGAGTGCTGTGTGTAAGCCTCATGTAGGCAGGGCTGAGGGGTCCTGGGCAGAGTGCTGCATATTCGGTGGGCAATGTATGTGCGTAAGGGGATGGGAGGGCTATGGTGGGCCATGAGTATAACAGTCTGGACGGTATGAATACTTTTTCTGCTGTATCTTTTTCTGTAGGTCAGTGCCCATCAGAAAAAGGGTATTTGGCGTGCCATCGCCAAGGAGGTGCGGACCCTGGGGGTCTTTGACAGGCAGAGCACCCACTGTCGAAAAGGATGGGAGGACCTGCGCCACTGGGCAAGGAAGACGGCGGAGGCCCAGCTGGGGCTGGCCTCCCTATGAGGGAGGGGTGCCCGTCGTACCCTGACCCTCCTGATGTTCTGCATTCTGACGGTGGCCTATCCATAGTTGGATGGGCGCTTGAAGGCATCACATCAGCAACAAGGGGGTGAGTACAGATTCAGAATTATGACTTTGCGCACGTTAAGATGTTATCTGGGTGGGGGATGTGGGTCTGTAGGCACCCCTAGGCCAGGGCGAACATGACAGGGTAGGTCCCTTGTTGGGCAGGCTCTGAAGCACTCCAACCCCAATGGTGTTAATGGGCATCTACTACTGGTCAGGGACCTGTTTGTTTCAGGTGTGCCGCTGATGGCGTTATGCTATGTACCCCATGGGCTGGTAACTAGCTCTGTAACTGGTAG
Organism: Pleurodeles waltl; assembly: GCF_031143425.1. Classification (NCBI taxonomy): domain Eukaryota; kingdom Metazoa; phylum Chordata; class Amphibia; order Caudata; family Salamandridae; genus Pleurodeles; species Pleurodeles waltl. The sequence continues at coordinate 288,494,758 of NC_090448.1, read as the reverse complement.
TGCATGGCCCGGGCATAGGGCTGTTCCCTGTGAGTTGTGTATGCCAACGGTAGTGTTGTTGCTGGCATTGACCAAGTGTATCCTCTGTCTCTTCCCCACCCTTTATGTTTTGTCACCCTGTCATTGTGTGTATTCGCATCATCAGACAGAGGAGTAGAGGCACCGGTGACGGAGGGAGCTGCATCCCACATAGGCCTGGAGGCCAAATTCACCGACGGTGAGGGCACCGGTGGGACGGAGGGCGAGGGGAGCACCACGACGGAGACAGGAGGGGACAGTTCTGACAGCGACTCCTCCTCCGATGGAAGCTCCCTGCCGGTGGCGGACACCTCTGTGCCCACCCCAATAACAGGAACAGCCTCCACCCCCCCCTACCAGCACCGCCCTCCCAGCAGCCCCTCAGTGTGTTTCCTGTGCCCGCTCACCCAGGAGGGTGGGCATCTCCTTTGCCCCAGGCACCTCAGGCCCTGCCCCAGTCAGCCCTGCTACCCTCAGTGAGGAGGCTATTGACCTCCTGAGATCCCTCTCTGTTGGGCAGTCAACCATACTGAATGCCATCCAGGGTCTAGCAGGGCATTTGCAACAAAGAAATGCATACCTGGAGGGCATTCAGTCTGGTATGGCGGCCAAACAGAGGGCATTCCAGGCTCTGGCCAACTCACTGATGGCAGCCATTGTCCCTGTCTCTAGCCCCCCCCCCTCCAACGTCCTCTACCCAGTCCCATTCCCCTCAACCCCAGCCTATCCCAAGCACACCTTCACACCTGCATGCACCAATATCAACACACAGAAGGGGCTCAGGCAAACACAAACACCACACCTTATCCCACAGGCACTCACACAAGCACCATCCAGATGCAGACACACCAACATCCACTGCCTCCACTGTGTCCCCCTCCTCCTACTCGTCCACCTCCCTCCCAGTCGCGTCTACACTCACACCTGCATGCACTACATCCTCATCCACTACCTCCATCACCAGCACACCTATTACAATACGCCCCTCACTGGCAGTCACCTCCCTCACATCCACAAACAAGTCTCCTGTGTCCCCTCCCACTGTGTCTGTGCCCCCTCCTCCCAAAGTACACAAACACAAGCACTCAGACACCCAACAGCCATCCGCCTCACAACAGCATCCAACCCATGCACCTGCACCCAAACGCACCAGACTGACACCTCCTACCACCACTCCCTATTCCTCCACTCCCAAACCTTCACCCTCTTCCAGCCCCAGTATCTGTAAAAGGCTTTTCCTCTCCTCCCTTGACCTATTCCCTGACCCCCCTCCCCTCCCGTCCTTCACTTCGGGCCAGGGTGGGCAGAACCCATGCCAGCACCTCAGCCACCCAGTCCACGGCCACTGTAGTTCCTGCAGCTACTGCAGGTGTGAGAGGCTCCAAGGAGGCACCCGTCAGCACAGCCAGTGTGCCTGCACCACCTGCCAATGGAAAGAAGGGTCCACCAGCTAGCAAGGGCAAGAAAGGGACACCAGCCAGCAAGGCGAAGGAGGCATCACCAGCCAGCAAGGGGAAGGAGGCACCAACAGCCAGCAAGGGGAAGGGGGGAACACCAGCCATCAAAGGCAGGAAGGGAACACCAGCTTGCATAAGCAAGGATGCACCACCATCTGCCAAGGGCAGGAAGGGGACAACAGCTGCCAAGGGCAATGTAAAGGGAACTGACGCCACAGGCAGGATGGCACCAGGTGCTGGAGCAGCATCTGGGCAAACACCAGCCTAGGCACTTCAGCCGTCCGAGGCTGCAGGGGAAGGGCTGGAGCCTTCCCCCACCACTGACAGCACCGCCACCTGCACCGCCGACAGCACTGCCTCCTGCACCTCCAGCAGCACCACTGCCAGCAGCAGCAGCTCCAGTGGGCAGCCGTTCAGGGCTGGAGCCTCCCCCCACCACTAACAGCACCTCCACCTGCACCGCCGGCAGCACAACCACCTGCACCGCCAGCAGCACCACTGCCAGCAGCAGCAGCCCCAGTGGGCAGCCGTCCGAGGCTGCAGGGGAAGGGCTGGAGCCTCCTCCCACCACCACACACAGCACCACCACCTGCAGCGCAACTGCCATCCACTGAGCAGCTGTCACCGCCGGCGAGCAGTGTGTAGTCGTGCCTACATGGACTATAGTGCATCTTGGCCCCTGCAACACCTGTAGGTGTGACACGCAGGTGAGAGACTGTGACCTTGCAACATCCAGGATCAGCATCACAGGGCACAAGGCCCCCTCCAGAACCAGTGGAAGAAGACATCCACTCACCCTCTCCTTGGAAGGATGAAGCGCACTGGGCACAAAGCCCCCTCCAGAACCAGGGGAAGAAGGCATCCACTCATCCCCTCCTTGGCAGGATAGAGCACACTGGTCACAAGGCCCCCTCCAGAACCAGTGGAAGACGGCATCCACTCACCCCCTCCTTGGCAGGATGAAGCACAATGGGCACTAGGCCCCCTCCAGAACCAGTGAAGAAGCCATCCACTTGAGAGACTGTGGCCTTGCACTCCCAGGACCAAGTAGTGGGCAAACCACCCCCTTGAGAGACTGTGGCTTTGCACTCCCCAGGACCAAGCAGTGGGCAAACCACCCACTTGAGAGACTGTGGCTGTGCACTCCCTAGGACCAAGCAGTGGGCAAACCACCCACTTGAGAGACTGTGGCTTTGCACTCCCCAGGACCAAGCAGTGGGCAAACCACCCACTTGAGAGACTGTGGCCTTGCACTCCCCAGGACATCGCAGAGGGCATGTAGCCCCCTCCAGGAGCAGTGGCATTGTACCATCTTCCGGCTGAGGTGCCCCCCAATTCCCCGTCCCCCTGAGGTGACTCTGTGTTTTCGACCTGATGCCCCTGCATTGTTCTCTCCGTATTAAGGCAGGGGTCAAGTGTGGCCTGGCCTATGTGTTACAGCCCTGTGGGCAACAGACATTTTGGAGTGGGCATTGTCCCTCCATCTGTATATATTGTACATACTGTTTATTGCTTTAAGGATGTATTTATCTAAATTTGTAATATTACACTCACTTTAATCTATTCCTTTTGTCCTTGCGTTATTCCTGAGGGTTACAGGGTATATATGTGATGTTGTTGCATCTGTTTGTGTGTATGGTGTTGGGGGTGGGGGTATTGGGTGTGTGTGTCACTCTCTTTTTCCTCCCACACTCCCTTGTGTGCTAGGTGCAGTACTCACTGTGGTCTTCTTCGACGCCGTTCGTGTTCCTGGTGTAGGAGGAGGTAGACCAGCATTGCAAATATGTGCAGTTCGAGCTCCATGGCGTTGTGGTTCTTCCTTGCGTGTCGAGAGGTGAGTCGTTTCCCTTCTGCGTACTGTTTCCGCCGTGCTTTTGATGGCGTTGGTACCATCCCGGAAAACATGGCCGATTGGCGTGTCACAATATTGTTAGTGGTACATTGTCTTCCGTCTGGCTTTTGGCGGTTACCGCCATGGTGTTTGTTGCTACCGCTGTGGCGCTCAGAGTGTTAAAGTAGCTGTATTGCGGTTTCCGCCATGGTCATAATTAATTTTTTCTTACCACCAGCCTGTTGGCGGTACTACCGCCGCTTTATCACCGACCGCCAGGGTTGTAATGAGGGCCTATGTCCTCAATTTTAGCTACCTCCAACAAACCTCGAACCTCGAGAACGTTTTAAGGTGACTAATTATTTAACGTCACCCAGGTCTTCCCAAAGTGGCTTGGTTCCATCATGTAGCCTATGGAAAGACATCTCTAACAACTTCTTTAATAAAATCAAAATGATTTATGATCAACTCCCAGCACAGTGGGGGGTTGACTCTGATTCTGGAAAAGTTATGTCGTCTAGCTCACTACTGTCTAAGTTTGAACCCATCTCCAAGGTGGAATCCCTTTCCAAACTAGCCAACTCAAGTCTGGCTGCCTCTTGACCAATGTCCTGCTGACTTCCTGAATTTGGCCACTCCTATTGTTCATCCCATGCTCCACAAACTGATGAACTCTTCCCTGGAGTCTGTGGTTGTGCTGGAGAGTTGGAAGCAAGCCCTATTGCTTCCTCTTTTGAAGAACCCTAATGCAGATCTTAAGGTGCTTTGCCACGTTAGGCCTATTTTGCTTTTACCAGCTGTAGCCAAAATATTGAAGAAGATGCTTAACTGTCAACTCTTCCAGTTTTTAGAATCACACCACCTGCTACATGATATGCAATCAGGCTTTCAAGTGGGCTACAGCACAGAATCAGCTCTCCTGGAAGTTACTGAATTTATTAAAGAGAACCTGGATCAGAACGCCATGGCTCTTTTACTGGATCTATCTACAGCGTTCAAATTGAATTGCTTTCAGGACTTTTACAACAGTTTGTGGAATGTCGTAAGTCCAAGGCCAAGCATGGAACCGGCTTAAATCCTACCTGGAAGGCAGGTCACCGGTGTTTTTTCTTGCCCGTTTTACCTTGACCTTCAAACCACTTGACTGTGGGTGTGCCCCAGGGCTCGGCCTTGAGTCCTATCCTTTCTAATGTCTATTTGATGCCTTTAGCAACCCTAGTGGAAACTTGGAGTATGTGTTTAATACCTTATCCTGACAATGCTCAGCTAATGCAGACCTTTCAGAATAATGAGGTGGACCTCTGCTTGCCTTTGAACATTGTTTGAAGGTAGTCTGCTCATGGATGAATGACAATTGCCTTAAACTGAATTCTGACAAAACTGCAATTCTTTTTTTTCACTAGCATCCACTCAGATTCTCATAATTGGTGGCCTTCTGAGCTAGGATTACCTCCCCCGTAGTACCATCTTCCTGTGTACGAAACTTTGGTATCTGATAGAGGCTTCTAGCTGCAGATTCCTTACCTTTGAATTTTCCCAGGCGGCAGACTAGATCCGTAAGATTTGTCATGAGCAGTACCCCTGTGCACTGTTAGCTGTGTGTCATCGCCGTAGGTGACGGTACCTATATAGGTGCCACTCAGGTGCGCTGACGTCAGTTTTTTTCTTTTTGCACCAGCCAGATCCAGAGAAGAGCTACCACTCAGTCCTTTTTTGACTGGATTTTTTCAACGTTTTGTCAAGAATTTTTGAAGTTTTTTCTCCTGGTTTGAAAACAGTGCCATCTAGGAAGTCAGGATTTAAGCCACTGGAGTCTGTCATAAGCCAATGTCAGTGATGGACCCACACCTTGTCTGCCTGTGGTGTTTAGAGCGTGCCCTTGACCTTAAGTTGTGCTCTGACTGCCATGCCATGCATCTGAAGGCTTTGAGGGAGTGGTCCCTAAAACTCATGGCAGCCCATCATGCGACTCTTCGCAAATCAGGGTCCCAGTCAAGAGGAAATATCCCAGGACCGGTCGCGGAGTCCGAAGTCATTGTCGTACTATTCCACTCCAAGTCCTCGGGAGAGTCGAGTGAGTCGAGTCACAAGAAGAAGAGCAAGAAGTTGAAGCATTCTTTGACTTCTTCTCATCCATCGGCCAACGAGATGAGGGAGTGTCGGCATGGAAGGCCTTGAACTTCAGCTGCCCTCTGTTGCAGGAAAGACTAACATCTTGACAGAGGTGTTGCAACCAGGAGTTTCCTCTTCTGAACCCTTACTCACTTTTTGTGAGTTAATGAGGCCCTCAGTGATGTTCTTTTGGGAACATGGTCCAAACACAACACAGGGGCTCCTGTAAAAGGGAGGATCACCTGCCACCACCGCACTGCACCAGGGGACTCAAAGTTCCCCACCCAACACCCCACCTCGGAGAGCTTGGTGGTCCAAACTTCCACATCACAAGGCTCCCCAAAATAGGGAATCCGAGAGTCTGGACACCTTGGAGAAGAAGTTGTTTTTTCCCCCCAGCCGTGCATTGCGGTCTGTGAGCACTGCATACCTTTTGGGCCATTACTTCCATACTTTGACATGGTTTTGCAAGTGTTTCCTCAGGTCCCAGAGTGCCAATGGGAGAGATGCAGCAAACGTCACAATAAGCTGTGGGCTCGACATGACCCCCTCACTGTGCAGAGTGTTTTTTTACAGTGGCTCTCAGGTGCCCACACCTGGTTGAGGACGACCGTCTTTTCGGGGGATGTCCAAGCTTTCCTTAGAGACATGCCCTTCCATGGCACCCATCTCTTTGGAGACAAAGCAGATTCAGCGCTCTAGCGCTTCACAAATTCTCCTGCTATGGCCCGTGCCACCCACAATCTGCCTTTTGATCTTTTCATGGTTACGGAAGTTGCTTCCAGCCACATTAATTTCCTTCCAACCACTGCGCAGCACATGCTTCCATTCCTCTGTGTGGCTAAGGTTGCTGTACCCACAGGCCTCATTGGTCAGGTACCAGCAGTCTTTACTCTCCGCCACCCCCAGCATCTGCAGTCTCCAAGCCTTCCTAATCTGCCCCTTTACCACCATGGGCATCTAGTTGGTGACAGGATTCATCATCACCTGCCCCACAGGCAGTCCATAACATTGGACAGGTAGGTTTTGCAGATTGTCCGAAGGGGCTACTCCCTCCCTTTTGAGACAACCCCTCACTCACCGCAACCATCTCACAACCGGCTGGCACGCTACTGCCTCAGACAGGTTTCTGCCCTCCTGCTGCTTGACCAAGCTCAGGCAGAGGAAGGCAGAACAAAGGAGTTCTTGTGGGAGAGGGAGGTAACACCCTCTCCCTTGGAAATAGGTGTTACATGGCTTGGGAGGGGAAGCACCCCCAAGCCACCGGTAAGCTTTGAAGGGCACATTTGGTGCCCTCCGTGCATAAACTGGTGTGAAACTAGACAAAGGAAAGGGTAGTGACCACTCCCCTGTTCATCACCACCCTGGGGTGGTGCCCAGAGCTCCTCCAGGTGACCACTTAATTCTTCCATCTTGAATCCAAGGTGGGCAGAAGCCCCTGGTAACATCTGAGTGGCCATGTCAGGTAGGTGACATTGAAACCCCCTCCTGATATGTGGTCACCCTGCTAGGTGACCAAACCCCCTTCCTTGGCTATTTATGGTCTCCCTCTAAGGTGGGTCCTCAGATTTGATTCGCAAGATTCCAGCAGGAGTCCTCTGCATTGTTTACTTCACCTTCTGGACAATGGGATTGCAACTGGACCTTCCAGGCACCGGCAATCTGCAACTCCAGCGATGACTCCGCTCTGCAACATTGTTTCTCCAGCTCCTTCTAGCAACTGCAATATTTCCCTGGCTGTGCATCCTCTGAGGGTGACGAGTCTTCAGTCTGCACAAAAAGTAAGAAGGAATCTCCTTTGGCGTGAAGGAGTCCCTCCCCTGCATCGGCAGGCACTGCAACAATGACTGGCTGCGTGGATCTCCTCTCCTCCAGACCTACGTGGTTCCTGCATCACAGGTCATAGTCTGGATTGGTTCCCTTGGCCCTCTCTACCAGGGGTCCAACTTGGGAGATAGTAAGCCCTTACCTCTCCTTACAGGACAGTACCCCTGTGCACCATGACTCTTGCAGCTACCAATGCTTGTTTGTTCCTCCTCCTAGCGATCTTCAAGCTCCGTGTAGCCCCGACCCCCAGCACTCCTTTCTGCAAAGCACAGTCTCCTGCCTGCTGCTCCAGCGACGTGGGACTCCTCTTCGGTTGTGCTAAGCGGGCCTCACTGCGACTCCTGTCCCTGCTGCCAGTGGGTTGTGTGTGGGGGCTGCCTCCTCTCCTTGTGACTCTCCCAGTGGCTGATGGTCACTCCAGACTCCCCTCCTTGGGTCGAGTCCCCTGGACCTTGCTGGTCCTCTTCAGCATTACAAACCTCCTTCTCAATCTCTTATATTTGCCAAGGCTGGTTGCTGGTTTTCCAGCACCACTAACTGACTGCATCTCGTCTGTTGTCTTGTCACTTGCATCACTTCTGGGATTCCTCTTCAGTTCCTGTGCTGCAGTGCTGACCTTCTTCAGCCACCGTCGATAGGGTCCTGAATCCACAGAAGAGTGGGTAGTGGCTCCTGCCTCAACCGGACACCCAAACTCGAACTGGACTTAGACCCCTTCCTTTGCAGGTCTTCTTCTGTTCTTCCAGCCTTGGTTGGGTCTTGCACAATCCTTTTCCAAATTCCTCCTATTGGTCTTGGTGAAAACCAGGGACTTACCTATGTTCTCCTGGTCACTGAGGGTCACTCTGGTACTCACCTCTTGGGGTTCCTAGTTCCTCTATCTCCCTTCTACTGATTCCACTTCCTTGGGTGGGGGACTGCCTTTCATATTCCACTTTTTTAGTATATGGTTTGGCCCTCTCCTAAGGCCCTCACTATTTGCTATTACTTTTACTAATGCCTATTGCTTTCTATGCTATTTACTGATTGCTAATGTGTACATAATAGTGTGTTTACCTGCCTCCAGTTGGGGGATTGCCTATTCAGTGTTCTAGTATTTGTGTTACTATCATAAAATACATTTATTTTTGTAACACTGTGTGGTTCTTTCAGGTGTGTAAGTGCTGTGTGACTATAGTGGTATTGCATAAGCTTTGCATGTCTCCTAGGTAAGTCTTGGGTGCTCATGCACAGCTACCTCTAGAGAGCCCTGGCTTCCTAGACACTGCCTACACTTCACTAATAGGGGATACCTGGACCTGGTATAAGATGATAACACCATAGGTGCTCACCACACACCAGGCCAGCTTCCTACAAGTGGCACCTGAAGTTCCAGAGGGCAAAGCAGTAGAGGAATCTCTCCGACGTGATCCAAATTTCAGAGAGATCTGCACAAGACCTGAAGTGGTGGCTAAGGAACCGTGATAAGATCAGGGGCAGAACCCTCTCTTTTCCCCAACCAGATATCACAGTAGTGACAGATGCGTCACTTCTGGATGGGGCGGCCATCTGGGTGAGGTGAAGATCAGAGGACTCTGGTCACCTGCAGAATCCTGACTGCACATCAATTTGTTAGAGCCCTGAGTGATCCAACTGGCATTGAAAGTCTTTTTTCCATTCATCAAGGGAACGCTAGTGCAGGATTTCACTGACAACACCACTGCGATGTAGTACTGCAACAAACAGGGTGGAGTGAGGTCATGGGCCCCATGTTAAGAGGCCCTGAATCTCTGGACTTGGCTGGAACAGCAGGGACATTTTCCTTGTGGTTCACCACCTGGCAGGCTCTCCGACCGCCAGGACAGATTGACTCAGAAGTCAATGCCTCGTGGATCATGAATTGCGTCTCCACCCGCAGGCGGTGCACGATCTGTTTTAGCAGTGGAGAGAGCCTTAGATATGTTTGCCTCTGCCGAGAATGGGCAATGTCAGCAGTTTTGCAGGCAGGAGTTTTCAAGGTGGCTCTTGCTCGGAGATGCTTTCCATCCTGAATGAAGCTCAGGCCTCCTGTGCACCAATACCACTTCTGCCAAGAGTTCTCAAGAAGATTAGGAACAACCGGGCCCAAGCCATTCTTGTGGCTCCAGATTGAGCTTGGAGACTCTGGTATCCCAAGACTCTTAAGGGCTATCTGTTTGCTCTTTCTTCCTTCTTGTAACTGCCTGACCAACTCTCCTTGTTCAATCCCCTATTGTACATAGGTTTTTTTTAAATGGATTCTCCATCTTTATTCTTGTTTGCCTTCTATTGTGCCTCAATGGGAACTTAATTTGGTCTTGACATTCTTGATGTGTGCTCCCTTTGAGTCTCTATACAATTGTCCCCTTAGGCTTCTAACACTGAAAACAGCCTTCCTTGTGGCAATTATATCTGACCGCAGAGGGAGTGAGCTGCAGGCCTTATTGTCTAAGCTGTATTTCCTCACAAAGTGGTACTTCACACAACAGCCTTCTGTTAGACCTGACATCCTTGGCTTGGTTTCCCTGACTTTTTCCTCCTGACCTCCTGTTCTTCTGACTTAATTTTTTATGGCCTTAGGACTTTGGGCACTTTACCACTGCTGAGTGGTGCTAACTTGTTGGTTCTCTGTACTCTAAACTTGGTAACGTTGGCTTATTCACAAATGACATATTTAATTTTCTTATAAGTCCCTAGAAAAGTGCACTACATTTGCCCTGGGCAGTAAATGTAATGCTACTAATGGGCCTGCAGCACTGATTGTGCCACCCACTCAGTAGTCCCTTTAAACATGTCTCAGGCCTGCCATTACAGAGCCTGTAGGCACAGTTTTAAACTGCCATTTCGACCTGGCAAGTCTATCCGCTTGCCAGGCCTAAACCTTCCTTTTTATTACTTATAAGTCACCCCTAAGGTAGGCTTTAGTGCTACGGGAGAATGCAATGTATTAAAAAACAATTGAACATTTACTTTTAAGTTTAACATATCCTGGTAGTGACAATTCATTTTTTCACTACTGCACGGCCTATAATTCCCATAGGTTAACATTGGGATTGCCTTAAAACATATTTTAAGTGTGATTTACAATTGGGACAAGATATAAATTTGGTGTTTGGTGTCTCTGGACTCAGAATTCAAAATCACAACTTATGGTGAAGTTAGATTTTAAATTGTAAGTCTGAAAATGCCACTTTTAGAAAGTTGGCATTTCCTTACTTTAGTCATTCTGTGCCTCTGGCTGTCTCTGAATAGACGTCTGATGTGGGTGACAGCTAGGCTTTGTGCATTTCCTCTAGACAGTCACACACAAAAGGTATGACATTTGCATCCTGATGGGCAATCACAGGCTATTAGGCTTCCTGGGCTAGATGGGAAGGAGGAGCTGACACACCTGAATAGGGTTGTGCCTCTGCCCACACAAAGAGCTGCATAACCCCTGTAGAGTGTCTGCAGTCAGAAAAGGAAGGGAAGGGACTTTGTGCACTTCAAAGGCCTCTCTATGAAGTCTCTACCACTTTAAAGGCTCAACTGGGTATAAGTACTAGAACCCAAACCCCACCATATCAGAACTCTGCTGGAACCAAGGACATTTTGCCAGGAGGAAATGTTGCTGTACTTCCAAGAGGGACTGCCACTTTGGTAACTGCATTACTGTGTTGGCCTGCTGGCTGCTGTGCTGTAGGAGGAACTGCCACTCTGCTGCCTGCTTTGCTGCACTGGCCTGCTGCCTGCTGCTTCTTGTTAGAGAGGGAGAAGGACTGGACCTGCTCTCTACATTCTTGAACCTAAGCTCTCCAAGGGCCTGTTGGCTTGCCCCCTGTTATTAAAGTCTCAGAGCCATCAAAGACTTCCTGCAACTTTGCTTCAGCTGCTGAACTCTGCCAACTGTTAATCCTCCCCTGAATGCACAATCAATCCAGTCTTGGGCCTCAGAAGTGGTTTCTGCAGCTGTTTTTTCACAAAAAGCAATGCATCAAGGGTGTTGCCAAATTGATGACGACTCAGGGCACCGACATTGGTCTAGTGTGACGTCAAGTAACCTTTTAGGGCTATTGACTTCTAAGCACTGTTTTTAGAGTTAATCTTTAAAAATGTACATCTCGACTTTAATTATTGGATTTTTGTCATTTTGGTATCATTTTACATAGATAAATAGTCTCTATTTTTCTAGACTGGTGTGGGGTCGTTTTGTGGTGTTCTCACTGTGTTACTGTAATTTAAGTGTTGCACAAACATTTTACGCACTGCCTCTTAACTTAAGCCTGACTCCTCTGTGCCAAGCTACCAGAGGTTGAGCACAGGCTAATTTAGGGTGTTTATCTGACTTACCCTGAGTAGGATTGTGGTCCCTACTTGGACAGGGTGCATACTTCTGCCATCTAGAGGCCCAATTTCTAACACCTTCTTTCGGCCAAAAGTTGTCATCCTATTTCATGTAGGCCAATCAATCACACTGCATACTTTTTACACTCCTCCTCACCCCTCTAAAGAAGAGGAGCGATTCCACCATTTGGACCTAAAAAGAGCACTGTCAATCTACTTTGACCGCACACGCGAGTTATGGGTGTACAATCAACTCTTTGTGGGGGTATGTTGGTGCGAAGAAAGTACGTGTGGTGTAGAAGCACACCATATCTGGATGGGTTGCACTCTACATTTAAAATCTGAAAAGCATTGGACAAGCAGCAGTCTCTTGAGGGCTTGCAAGCTTGTCCCACCAAAGCTGAGGCTGCGACCTCTGTGTTAGCATGTGGAGTTCCGGTCCAGGGCATCTGCTAGGCAGCAATGTGGGCATCTCTGCATACACTTACCAAACGTTACTGGCTTGACTGTCAGGTGTGTAGGGATGGGCATTTTCCCAGTTTGGCCCTGCAGGACTTCTTTGTTGAAATTGGTCCGCAGACCCACCTCTGAGGAGGTATTGCTTGGATATCTATTCAAATATAAGAAATCCGCAACTAGACGTCTCTATCAGATGATAGAGTAACGCCTTTTCTAGCAGAGACTTTGGCCCTCATTAGAACCTCAGCGTTCTTTTCCAAAGACCGCCTAGGCTGCAGCGCCAGAATACCGCCTGTGCTGGTGGTATTTCTGGCTCCCTATTACGAATTTTCCGCTGTGCCAGCAGACGGTAACAGCAGAAAAGTCACATCAACATTGCTGCCGGCTCGTAATAGAGCCGGCGGCAATGGTGATGTACAGCGGGTGCAGTAGCACCTGTCGCACATTTCACTGCCTGAAATTCGGGCAGGTAAATGTGCAATGGGGCTATGCCTGGGGGCCCCTGCACTGCCCATGCCAAGTGCATGGGCAGTGCAGGGGCCCCCAGGGGCACCCCAAGTCCCCCTTACGGCCAACCTTTCCATGGTGGTGTTTACTGCTGTGGCCGGGCTGGCGTTGGAGACTCATAATCCCCAGGGCACCGCTGCCCTGGGGATTATGACTGTGTGGCAAAAGCCTGGCGGTACAACAGAGGGGCCGGCGGTATGGCCGTGGCTATAGCGGCGCAGTCATAATAGCTGGCGGAACACCGCCAGCATAACACCGCCAGTTTACCGTCAGCCACCAGGATCGTAATGAGGTCCTATATCTAGCTGCAGATTCCTTACCGACCAACCCATCCTCCCCACTCTGCAAATGGATTTCTAGGGGTAGGGCTGACCCCTTTCAAGTCCCTGGTTGTTCGCACCAGTGGTCAGTGCACTTCATGGTTCCTAGCTTCTGGTGTGGAAAGTCACGAAAAGTAATTGACGTCAGCGCAGCTGGGTGGCACCTGTTTAGGTAAAGTGACTTCACTTCTGGTGCAGACGGCTCCAACGATGTCCACAGAGTCAACCGACAGCACCTAACAGCACGCAGAGGTACTGCTCACTAAAAATCTTTCAGGTCCAGTCTGACACCTGGGGAAATTCAAGGAATCTGCAGCCAGACATAATCTCCACCAGATAAGGTGTTACTGAAGGTCAGTAACTTATTCTTTAAATTTGATTTCAATCTGTTATTTTAACAACAGGTTAAAGCTATTTCTGCCAGGTGCTTTTTCACCTTGAAATTACTTAGGAAAGGGCTCCATTTAGTGCCTGAAACTAATAGGAAGACCATTGTGCATGCTCTGGTAACATCCAAACTGGACTATGTGAACTGTTTGTACCTGGGTTTTGCCATCTTACCTGCTACATCGTCTGTAGATCATTCAAAATGCTGCAGCACATCTTATACTCAAGGTTCCGACACACCTATCAGTTTCTGCCTCCCAGCACCAATTGCACTAGATGCCCATCAGTTGTCACATCACATTTAAAGCATTAATTTATGTGTACAGAGACTTTCACCTAAAAGGCCTCCTGTATCTGAGGAGAAGGCTGAAAGTGTACTGCCAGGGCAGAGCCTTGTGCTCCAATGCACTGATGCAATTCCATTGTCCAAGGGTGGTCATGACAAGAATGAAAGGAAAAACCTTTGCCTTCCTAACTATTAAACTCAGGAACTCCCTTCCTACTGTGCTGTACTCAGCCCACTCTGAATCAATTTTTCGCAAACATCTAAAGACTTTCTTCTTTGCTGCCTAAGTTTAAGACTTCCAGATTCTCAAGGGTTTTTGGTTGTTATGGTATTCTTCTGCTGGTGCAGGGATACATTTCATTTTTATAAATGTTATTGTATTGTATTATTATATTGTGTTGTAGGTTGCCTGCCAGGAGTTCAATGCCTAACAGGTGGCTCTTGTGCAATACCTTTATATCCTTCCTTAGCTACAGCACTGTAAACTGCTATAACATAGTGCCTCCTCTCAATAGCGCCACCATGTCTCCAAGCAGTAACCTCTTACCGCTGGTCAATATAGAAATGAAGGGGGAACCAGCCTGATCCAGCAGATATTATTGAGCTGGATTTGGGACCCTTCTGGTTTGACTTTGTTCAAATCCTCCCCTGCCCCCCCCCCACCCGATGCAAGAGGTGTGGTTTCACTGTAAGAATGCAAGATGTATTTGCGTGTATGAGTAATTACATAAATAACGATTTAAATAGCACTTACTAATTTAATCTATGTCATTCTTTTATATCCCAACTCATCCCAGTGTAGGGTGTCAAAGCACTTTACATAACAGGCACGATCATTATAGATTGACAATAAATCAAACAAGTTTGTAATTCAATGTACAAGATGTTACAGAAGACAATGAGGGTTTCAAGGTGTCGGATTCACACATTGTCCTTACAAGTGGGTAAAATATGTTAAGAGTGCATGATCGGGAGAAATACAAAGTCAGTATTTGAATGGTAATGTAGTGCTTGGAGCTGTCTGCACTAATAAATCTTCTTAGTAACCCCTTTAGAAATACAGTAACATAAAAACAATAAGGGTCTAAACCCCAGCCTTGCAGTTTGCATCCATTCCCTGGATGCCGGTTCGTGGCTCAATGTGCTACATTAGAGGCACTGAAATTTATGAACTACAAGTAATGAAGGACCTCTGTATCAAAAGCAGTAAGACACTACTTACCTACCTACATAACATATTAATCTGTCATCTGCTTGTTACACGATGTGCTTTGCATGAGACATATTAAGCCTCTTTGTGAATCAACATTTTGACTAAATAAAACACCGATCTCCAAAGCAAGCACATTTGCTAGCAAAGATGTCTTACCATTATTATTATTATCCCCTCAGATTTACTGGGCACACAAAGCTCTGTGCAACAGGTACCTTAACCCCAGAAGATATTGTAAAATGCTGGCTCTGCAACCAATTAAGCAAAAACAGGGCTATTGTCACATTTCTACTTTTTCTTTGTGGCAGAGGTTTTAAAAAATAAATTCAAATATTGAGTAGCAGACTGCTTTTTATGAATCTGTCCCTTGTGGCTCCACCCTCTTTTTTGCCACACCTTGACCCCCACCCAATTTATGGGTTCCCTGTAGTAAAGTGTTTACAATTCCAGCACTGCTCCTGTGGTGCCGGCTGGGTAGGGCCCCAGGAGGGGAGGGGGTTTGGGCACCGGTCTAGGGGGCCGCGTTCAGCCCAAGGCAATTAATGTCTGCGAAATATGGGAGACTAGGAGGTGGGGGGCTCTCCACATTCTGCTGAGGGACTCCATCATTGTGTGCCACTGCATAGTTTCTGTTTTGTATGATGATAATTCTCGCTGAAATGCCACTGGCTCAAGGCCATTTTGTCTATATTGTGGCATAAACCCTGGGCCTTACTCTCTCCACTGAGACACTCAAGGGCTTATATGTTTTTTGTAAACCATTTACAAACAAATGAGGAATGTTTGTGGAAAATTATCTGAGGTCTTCATTTGTCAATGTTTGGGGGCACCTTATGAAAGGTTAAACAGTGAAAACTCGCTACCCTCGGTGATTCTCGAAACATTTTAACACAGTTTATTTAGAGGTGGTTACAGGCCACTAACATTGCCAAAAACAAAATTACATCCTGAACAGTCGTTTCAGGCTCTGGGGGACTCTTTCGTGTCCCAGAGTCTAGATCCAAAATGGCTCACAGCACAAAAAAATTAAAATAACCTATTAATCACAGTCAATTGCCACATAAATACCGCACAAATTACCGTGCATAGCTAACTCATGTATTAATTAGTGATTGAAAGAATGTGAGTCGAGCATGAAAAACAAGTCAAAGCAATCACTGCCACCTTCCAAGGGAAGCGTTCTTACTAGCCAAGCAGTTAAAACAAGCAGATCGCATTATATTGATTTAGGTGCGGTTAATTTAAATTAAGTTTGTAATCCATATTCCTGCTGGAAAAAGTAATGACCGCATAATTAAAGAAAAACAAGATGGAAATTAAACTAATCTCTGTGATCTCAGCTGGGACTTTGCATATATTGTGTACTTAAAAGAAATAGCAAATTTAAAGGCATCAGCAACGTTTTATTGTGTGATCACCATTTGTATAACACATTCCTGCCATTTCTTCGGCCTCCTAGCGCTCTTTTTGTGCTAAATTGTTGAGTTCAGTTTCAGTTGCTTCATTTTCCATTGCACTTTTTTTCTAGAAAACAAAGGAATAGTATTTACCCAAACTACTCTTTTTGTGGCAATCCGATGATTCATAGTTGATCTTCATTTCATCATGTCATTTAACGCTTTTTATTTTTCGTTCAGTCGTGTTTTTTGACATCTACTCATGTGCGGGTGGGTCATCTCAAAGTAAACTTCCCTCAACCAGTTCGCCAACAACACATATCTGTTTATCACATTGTTGTCAGCAAATGGCATTTAGCATCTCAGATCTTGCCAGGACACAATTTACTTGTGTAATTTACTCAGTGCTTAATTTGTACATAAAAAAGGAGCCGGTGCCCAAAGTCCCTCTCTTAAACATGCGGCTGTCGCAATTAAATGTGAGAACACGGATTACTGAGGCGGCTTAGTCCTGAAGCCACCTCGAGCCTCTTCAATCCATATAAAGCAACTCCCTGCCCCTTCAGCTCACTCCTCCAGCTTTCTGCTTTCTCCCTTTGTGACGCTTTTTCGTTTTTCCATTCCTCTTTATTTCCCATATGTGTATTTTGCTCGCAGCAAATGCTTGGGCAGAAGAATAAGCGCCGGCCCTCAAAAATAGGTGCCGATGCTCAGCACCGGAAACAACAAGCACAAATTAAGCACTGAATTTACTCTTGTACTTTTGAGTACATGTACTGCTTTTGGCTATTCACAAACCTGAGTGTACAGTTACTCAAAAGTGAAGACTTACATGTCTCTAGTCCCAGAAATAGAGCATGGAGCCACATTTATGAGTGTAAATGACTACCGCTAAAAAAGAAACCGTAGGAAGTCCAGCGCCACACATGTCCAGCCACTGATACTGAAATTCACTACCATAGGAAATATATTACAGATTTAAAATAAAACATCATAGGAAATAATGTCAAAAATAAATAACATTATTTAAAATAGTCATAAATAATAAGTACAGATAATATAATGTTAAAAATCTAAAAAATAGTACAAATGTATTATTTGCTTATGAAATATTGTAATATTTTTTAATGTATAAAACAATGTAACATTTGTTATTTAAATATAATTAAATGAATGTTTATTCTATACATCACTTTTAATAATTATTAATGCATAATAAATGTTTTTAGTTGACGTGGGAATTAGTTTTTTCATTTAAATTTTGCAAAAGTAATTTTTATTTAGTAGAACATATTTAATTAAAGATTTAATTCAAAATTAGGTTAATACTGCTGTAGCATTATTTTACTTTGTTCTACATTTAATATATATATATATAAATGATTAATTTACATTAATATTTAACATAAACATATTTGTACTAATTTGTTATAAAGTTTAATAACAATTTTTAATTTTCCCTGTACTTTACCATGGGGGAACTCCATCTGATTTTGGAGTCTTACTATGGTAAAGTATAGTGAAAAGTAAAATAATGTATTAAACTCAAGCCAAATTAGTAAAAATATTTACTTTGGATTCATCCTTGGTGTGTTATGGGGTGGGAAGGGAGAACAAGAGAAAGATAATTGGACGGGAGGATGATGGGGTGAGAGAGGGTCGATGGAGGCAGGGTGAGGGAGAGAGAAAGAACAACGAGATGAGAAGAGGTGAGAAGAATAGGGTGTGGAAGAGAGGGGGTAAAAAGGATCAGAGGGTGGGAAAGAGACAGAATGAGCGAGAGTGCACGATTGAGATGGAAAGAAGGTTGAATATTCTGGGGTGTCAGGAGTGAACAGATTCGTTATACACACACCTACCTGACCATCTCCAAAACCACTTTCAAAAAGAGAGCCTTTTGTACTTACGGTGTACTTCTTCCCGAATTGAGTGCCAAGTTTACAAATATTTCAATAAAAAAGAACTGTTACACAGTAGGTATGAAAGCAGCCAGTTTCTGTTTCATGAGCTGTCTCTGAAAAGAACTTGTGTTCTTTTGGTTTCGAAGATTAAAACGATACCACACAATAGTCATTGCTTGTACATTGTGCCCCACTGCATGAATGCAGTTTTCAAGCTTTTAATTTTCCAGGCCCTCCCCCAGTCCCTCTCACATTTTCTACTAAGTAATAAACTTACAGGTGTGATGATCCCCTCCAAAAAAGATAGGAGAGGTGGAGGTGGAAGTTCACACTTGAAGGTTTGTGAATAGCATTTTGTAGTACTTTAGTAATACTCTTGTAGAGTTACTAAACATACTACAAAATGCAACCTGTGAATAAGCCCCAACGTGCATGCGCTACAAATTCTGCCTATTTCTAAGGCTTACCCCCAGAGAAAATGTGGGTGGTTTTTCCAGCCTAATTTCACTCCACAGGTGAATTAAAGAAAAGGGTGATTTTCACCCACACCTATGGAAAGATGTTCTATTTTCATGGTTGCAAAATGTGGTCACTGTTTGGCACCAGTCTATTTGTGACCAGAAAAGTATTTCATTCGGCAGCACACATAGAAAGAGCAAATCACCATTTAAGATTGTTTTTGTGCAGGAAAGTGTCCCTTCCTGCACAAAAATAATCTCCCTCTCTACGCAGCCATCCTTGCACTATGGTGCAAGGGTTGCTGCGTTGGAGCACGGCAAAAAACTTAGCACCGGCTCAGGGGGAAACACAGGGGTGCGCCATATTTTTTTAAATATGGTGAATCCCTGCATTTTAATAATTACGGTGCGTGACGCTGCCAAATTTGGCGTAGCGTCGCGCACCATTCTTTTCTGGTAAATCTGGCCCTAAGTCTATGCTTGTCCAAAGTATCTTGCTTAAAATAATCTGAATTTTATCAGTTCAGCCTTATCATATCCTACAAAATGTTCTAGTTGTCCCAAGTCAGTTCAGTGTTGTTTCTTTACAATCTGTGAGGTGTCTTCTTCCGTTTGGGATGGGGAAATAAAGGTAGAAGTACCAGAATGAAGACAATTAATCTAGGACTGAATGAGTTGCTTACACTTCACACGCAACACTGACCTATGGATCTGATCCTTATGTAGTTTTCTCACATCCTCTTCTGTTTCTAACATCCTGTTTCGACGCAAACTGAAATGCTGCTCCCCCTTTGGCCTCTCAGGCAACCTTTCCATATCCATTTACAACAATGAGAAGATCATGTTCCAAGCCAACAACACAATCCTGGACACAATCAACTTAATTTAGCTCACCCTCATGCCCTCCTATGGTCCACCGTCTACCTTTAACACCCTGACCTCTCCCCCCCCAACTTCCAGTCCACCCAGACAAATTCTCTCATCTGGACTCTCCTACAATCTGTTATGCCCCCCACAACCCATAGCTCACTGCCAATTCTAGACCTTTAACATCCCTCCCACAAACCTTCTCTGCACCATTCTTCTCCAACCTCCCACAAACCATTATCTGCCATCACTACCACTCTTTCATCACCACAGTCAGCCCTTAAGCGCCCGTCCCTTAATCCCTTCCTTTTTTGCCCCCTGTCCCAACATCTCCAAACACCAGACACCAACAACCAGCACATCCCCCCTCTTGCACCTGGGGAAGAGTATAAAGAGGCGGGCTGGCATGACTGTGCAGCTGGCGTGCGCAATGGGCTTGCAAACAGCATGTCGAAGGCGCGCCAAAGACAAGCCCATCTGTGCTGGTCTGCGCTCTGGTCATACACAGCTCCAGGCATGCTACCAATGATGCTCCTGATATTAGGACCACCTACACTAAGGATCACTTACTAAGATTGGGTAAGTTTACGCTTGATGGCCCTGCTCTATTAGAGATATGTTTAGGTTATTACCACTAGAAGTGACTGGCAAGCCAAGTCACCTGACCTTTCATTTACTAATGATTACTGAAAGACTATGCTACAGGTGCTGAGAAGCCGCTTGAAAGATTTGAGGAGTATTAGCTACGGAGCAGTCCCAGTAAGAGTGACTTAGCCAACATAGATATTTCAACATCCTTGTCACAATCGCTGGTAGGAAGTGGAAAGCTTGGTGTCCCAGACTTTCTTCTGGTCAGTAGTAGGTAAGACTCACCGAAGTGTGGGTTAGTTAATGTCAGATCCCTGGTGAAACACTCTGCAGAAATCAGCCTGCTACTGGAGACTATTTAGATGCCCTGTTTATCACGGGGACATGGACCACCACGAGGTCTATGGAGGATTTAGGAAACGCCTGCCCGGGGGCTTTAAAGCTATACATAAACCTCGCGGTACTAAAAAGGAAGGTGAAGTGGGCATTCTTTATCATGAAAAGTGGGACTTTCATGTGATTACTGTATACGGTACAGAGAGCATAGAAGTAATAGGTTTCTCTCTCAGATCACAGAGGGGTTGTGCCTTTGCTGGGGCATTATGCTACAGGCACCCCGAATCGCCAATCTCAGACCTCCATACATTAATAAAGGTAATCTTCAATTTGGCCTTTGCTCATGCCAATTTTGTTGATGATTTTAACCTCTGGGCCGATGAGGAGCTGTCTGCATTGGGGAAGGAGCTGTGGACTGCTTGTGAGATTCCTGGTCTCAAACAACTTGTCCATGGCCCAAATCATTAAGAGGGTAATACACTGGACCATATTTTTGCCACTTAGGACTTAATTGTGGTTAATGATATTTCTCCATTATGCTGAACTGACCATGCGTTAATGTCTTTCTACTTATTCATGCAGGAACCCTGGCATTGTCTGAAGGTATCCAACTTGGTCACTTTAACCTGAGCTTGGCACAAATTGGTGAAACTTCAGCAGGGATCTGTATTTGATCTAACTAACACCTTCGAAATCATTGTCAAACTGGATCCATGTATTCCATTTTTACATCACAGACCCAGGAAGTGACCCACTGCACCGTAGTTGAGTGAGTCACTAAGAGCTGGTATGTTGGTCAGTAGACAACTGGAAAGAAAATGGCAGAGAGGTTATATAGCTATGGATAAGCAAGAGCAGACAATAGCTCTGAGCAAATATAAAAAGAAAATTAGGGAGGCGAAGGCAGAGTACTACACCAATTCCTTTCTAGAAGCTTCCAACAATGCAAAGAAGGTGTTTGAGACTCTCCGTGAATTATCTAATCCGCATTGTCTCAAAAATAACATTGTTCCCTCTCAGAAAATATGTGATGATCTAGCAATCTTTTCTGAGAACAAGATCACATAATTATAGAAGATATTGATTCTAAATCCCGCGAGGATAAACCACCATCAATGCGAGAAGACATCTCTGGCAACGTCACTTGTGCCGAAGACATAGGGCTACAGCAGTCGAAGTATGTGGCAGTAAGAACTTATTGCCAACTGGATTGCTTTGAACCAATCTCAGAGAAAAACTTTCATAATATTTTCTTGGTCTCTATGTTGGGATCACCTCTAGACCCATTACCAGCTAGACAATGGAAGAAATGGGCAGGAGAACTTTTTCCACCCTTGAGAGCACTTTGTAATCTATCACTGAGCAGCACAGGAGAGGTTCCAAGAATCTGGAAAAAGGCCATGGTCTCCCCGCTATTGAAAAAACCATCAGCAGACCCATCCATCTTGAGTAATTTTAGGTCTATCTCTCTCCTCCCTTACCCAGTGAACATTCTGGGAAGATACGTGCGCAGAGTCCTTTCACGTTATCTGGAAGAACACTCTATGCTAGAGGTTGGACAATTTGGTTTCAGACCCAGTCATGGCACTGATTCAGCCGAAGTGAATGTAATGGACGAGCTATGTAGGAGAGCAAATAATGGTCAGGCCGTTGTATTGGTACTGCTTGACTTGTGCGCGGCATTTGATATGGTGAACCACAAAACTCTCCTAACTATGTTAGAGCTCTGTGGCCTGGGTGGCTCCGCATTAAAATGGATGCGTTCTTATCTACAGGACCGAGTCAGGTAGTGACTTTGATCCTGTATTACTCGGAATTCAGAAGGCTCCAACACGGGGTACCACACGGGTCGGCGCTTAGTCCAATCCTATTCAATCTTCAATCTTTATGTGAAGCCACTAATCACCTTAAGAAAAAGTCACAACATCTTGGTTATAAATTATGCTGTTGGCACACAATTGATATTGGCACTTAATCAACAGGATGAGGTTTTCTCCTTTCAATCTTGCATGATCAATATTGTTAAATGGATGGATATGAACTTCCCAAAATTAAACAGGGATAAAATGTAATTTCTCTGTTGTGCCCCAAGTAAGGGCCTAATTCCACTACCCTCGAATTTCTGGCCTCTACCTACGGAAATCGAGATGAGCTCCTATGTGTCAGTTCGGATCTGGGGTTATGTTTGACACCCATCTTTCTTAAGAGAAGCATGCTACCAAGGTGGCAAGTGCTTTTTTTGCCCTATTGCATGGTCTCAGAGAGGTATTTTCCGTATTACTGACACAAGCCAGATCATTAGTTACCAGAAGTGTCATACTCAGCTGACTGGATTACTGTAATGCCATCCTTCTGGGTGCACCAGATTTCCTGATCAAAAGACTCCAAAGAGTCCAGTCGGCTGCTGCAAAATTGGCTTTGAATAGACCCCACAGATCATTTGCGCCTAGTGCCCTTAATGAACTGCACTGGTTTCCCATTAAACAGACGATTCATATTAAAGTGAAGTGCATTGTGTTCTGGGCACTAGAGGGGAAGGGTCCAGTACCTCTCCAATGCAAATTGCAAAGGTATGTTCCATCCAGAGTATTGTGGTCTGCTGCAGCCAACCTGGTGCAGCCACTTAGATATCGAAGAGCTCAACTGGGGGGAGGGGGCGATCTTTCTCCTTCAAAGCTGCTCAGCAGTTGGATGCGCCTCCAGCCACCCTGAGAGCACATTATGAACTGCTGACATTTAGGAAAGCATTAAAGACCTGGCTATTTCCCAACTAGAATCTTTTTTGGACCGGAGCTTCCCTATATTCTGGTTTTATTGGTTTTCCTCTCTTCACTCTCAAATAGTTGCTGCTGTACCAGGATACCAGTCATGGTCACAGACGTGAAATTCCAAGTATCACAAATAAATAAATAAATTGCACCTCAACACTGCAGGGTCCATCCCTGATAGTTCACCCTAAACCTCCCACAATTACTGAACACAACTGGCCTCTTTTCAACAAGCTCCTTTCCTCGTTCTCACACCTGTCTTGAAGAATGACAATCCTCACTTCGGCTCTATTCCAGCTTAGTGGCTCTCTGTCTCCCAACACTCCTGTACTCATCCCCTCCTGCAGACCCTCCCCCTACACCTTTCTAGCATACTGAGAGACAGCTGCCTACCCAGACCCAACAGACACAACCTCCACTTGACAACTCAGACCTACTCCATCTCCTAAAGAGTAACGCAGCTTCAAATTCCGCTTCCCCCCTCCTCCTATCTTCCGGCTACCCCTTCCTTCAATCTTCCTGTAGGGAGCTTCCAGATTTCCACTATCATCTTTGACCACATTAAAACTCACACACACCACCACAGCGCACACTCATCCCCTTGTAACTTGATACAGATCCCAACTACCCTCTCGGGTCAGCCAAGTCAGAAAGACAATAGCTTCTCCCGGAAATGCATGCTACACAATTGTCGATCTGCAGTCAATCATTGTCCTGAGTTATCAGACTCGATCCTGACCCATAATCTTGACACCCTGATCCTCACAGAAACGTATCTCATCTAACCACGCTCTTGACATTCTTCTCAACTGCTCCATTTTGCACTGCAACCAGGAACATAGACATGGTGGAGTTCTCGCACTCATTCAATGAAACTCCCTGAGATGACAAAGCCTCTCAATGACTCACTCTTAGTCTTTCGAAAGCTTGTTGGTGGAACTGTTCACATCCACTACCTCCAACCTCAGACTGGATGTGATTTGCCACTCACTGGGTCAAAACAACACCTGCACCAAGGGATGCATGGATTTCTTCATCTCTCAACTTATCAGCTCTGACAACAATATCTTCCTTGGTGACTTTAACATCCACTAAGGAAATGACGACAACAGTTATGTGGACACTTTTACCTCCTTTCTCAACGCCAACAATCTCCAACATCACTGCCATAAACCTACACACGACAAAGGTGCCATTCTGGATCTGATAACTGTCAGTTCCCCCTACCTAAAGACATCTGATCCCATTCCAGTTGACTGGTCTGATCACATCTAGATCCCTTTCTCTTTAACCGGCTTTTACACTAAAACATATGAGCAACCCAAGGAAGAGAAAATATGGTTTAGAGACACATCCAACCTTGACACAGAAGCCATGGCCATTATGGCCTTTCGCACCCTAATTGCGATCACACCTCCTCTTGACATCAACTAGGCCACCGGCAAGTTCAACTAGTTCATGGAATCTCTAAATTGACAAATGTGCACCACTGAAGTGCAAATTATCCAGACCAAAACCCTTCAGACCCTGGTTCTCTAAAGAGCTTTATGAAGAACAAACGCTTATCAGAAAATATGAGAAAGAATGGAGAAAAGCATCATTCTTCCTGAGTATGACTAAGCTTTGCAAAGTGAGAAAACAATACTAAAACCAAATCATCCAAGCCAAATCCTCCCATATCAGAGCACTTGTGAATTCCGCAAAAAATAGACCGAAGTGCCTATTCGAGGTTATTGCACAGTCTACTAACCAGTCTATCACTTTGGCTCCTAAGCCATCTGTGGCCCTTCGCAATGACTTTGTGGATTTCTTTGATAAAAAGATTAGAGACATCCATATTTCACTTACAATCAATGACCTCCTTGAAGCGGTTGAGTCTCTAATATGCAAATCACTACAATCATGGTCATCTTTCTCTCCAATCTCTTTCCCTCCAATCTCTGACCTACAACGAACTATCTACAAAGTGAAACCCTCAAACCATCATCCGGATGCTATTCCAGGCTCCATCAGCAAATCTCTTGCCACACACTTACTCCCCATATGGACCACCTTGGTCAATTCCTCTCTCAATCTGCGCCTCTTCCCTGAACTACTAAAAATGGGCCAAAACACTCTGCGCTTAAAAAACCAACCTCTCGATCCTGTGAACCTCAAGAGCTACCACCCATTCTCCACACTCCCATTTTTAGAAAAGTAATCAAAAGTTGCGTAGGGTCTCAACTAACCTCACACATCCAAACAAACAACCTCCCAGAGTCTCTCCAATCAGGTTTCTGCCTGGGTCACAGTACAGAAACTGCGATCCAACAAAGAGTTGATGACTCTTTTAAGATCCTCGACTCCTGCGACTCCTGCCTCCTGGTGCTCCTGGATTTATCCGCCGCATTTGACACTGTCGACCATCATGACATCCTTCGTATTCTTGAACTATTCATGGGATGTGGAGGCACGGTCCTCAACTGGTTTTCCTCTTACCTATCGAACCGTTCCAAAATTGTGAAAATGGGCAACTCGTTCTCAAGACCAGTCAGCTTTCACCAAGGTGTCCCCCAAAGTTTGATCCGTTCCACAACCCTCTTCAACCTCTACCTAGAACCACTATAGGAGTCATTATGACTCTGGTGGACTCCTGACCGCCAGGGCAAAGGTGGCGGTTTCACTGGCGACAGACTGGTGGTGAAGACTGCCACATTATGAGTGTGGCGAGTTAGCCTCTGCCAACACACCACATCCCCACTTGTACGGCCAGGGTGGTTGTACAGCTGGGCCGGAGATTAGCATCTCCGGCCTAGCAGTCCACAGAAGACCACCGGTGACATTAGGAGTTGTTCCACGGCGGTAGCTACCGGTGACAGGGAATTTCTTCCCTGTCACCAGCAGACGACTCCCCCAGCAAGCACAATACACATACACTCATTAACGCACCCCGCATATACTCATTCACCAACACTGACATACATGCATTCACTCACAAGCATCCATACACGCACTCACTTCAAAATTCAAACACGCATTCAAACACCCATACACCCATGCATACAAACACCCATTCAAACACCCATACATACACACATACAAACACGTATTCAAACACCCATACACAAACGCATACACACTTACATTCACACATGCAGACAATGCCCACTCTCACACGCACACAAAACACCCCGCACCCTCCTAACCCATCCCCTGTCGGATGCATGACTTACCTTGTCCAGCGAGGAGGTCATCCGACAGGGAACGGGAACAGACGCTTCCACCTCCAGCACCACCCCGCCATCAGGACACCACCAGGCCGTATTAGAGCTCATAATGCGGCTGGTGGAGTCCTTTGGTCAGGGCCAGTGGTGGAACCGCCCATGGGCCTCTGAACACCAGCACTACTACTGCAGGATGTCCACCCAAAATCTGCCAGAAATCCTGCAGTACTTGTAATTTGGGATTCTTCTGGTGCCCGCGACTTTGGTGGTCTTGTAAAATGACCGCCAGAGTTGTAATGAGGGCCTGTGTGTTTTTCTCAGAAACTCTGTGATTTTCTTCCACCTCCACGCTGATGATACCAAAATGAACTTGAAAAACTGATACCCAGAGGACATTGCCCTGATTTTAAATACACACTTATAGATTCAAAACCAGATGTCTAACCACCATCAACTAAAACAGAACATATTTTGGTGTCACTTCCGAAAGTGCTCAGCACTCCCCATCACAGGGCATGTATGTTTGGCCTGCCTCCTCGGGCCAGCCAAACACACATGCGCAGAAGGCTGCCTCCAGCCTGGTAACACAGTTGCCGGGCTGGAGAAAGCCTGCACAGGCTCCCTGTCTGTCTGGAAGAGCCTTGGCTGGGCGCTCCCAGCCAATCCTGATTGGCCACAGGGCAGGCTGCAAGCCTGCGCCTGCAGCAGCAAGATGGGAGAGGAGCAGCGCAGGCGCGTCGAGGAACAAGGTAAGTATTTTAAAAAAAGTATATTTTAATGTTTATTTCTCGCAAGCCCGTCCCCCTTACCCCTGCTTGCCGCCCCACCCCCTCCAAGCACCGCAAGCCACTCCTGCAGTGTCCCCACCTGATTTTGAGCAAAGTGGACTGCAAGGTTTATGCCAATGAAGTATAATTTATGCCGTTTGAGTTAACCTTCCTTTGAACAACAAGGAAAGCATTTCAGGAATCAATCCAGCAAAGCCACCAGCAGAGTTTGGCCCAGTACAGTTGCAGCTGATCAGGTGGGTATTCAGGAAAAAAGCCTTTTTGCAGCTTGTTGTGTCTCTATAGCCACACAGGAAGTCAGCCTTTGGACATTGACCCTAGGATTAATCCGACCCCGGGAGTCATCTTCTTTGTTCCGGGTACCAGTGGAAGCAGGTCCACAAGTATCAAACAGCAAGTGCAATTCTTCTTCTGTTCTTCCATAGGCTCAGAACGTGTTCTGAGGAGGGTGCCTTGGGGTGCCACATTTATGGTTGGCACTAGTTAATGGGTGTAGATGACTCCTGGCTCCTTTCTAACAAAGGGGTGAAAGCTCCCAGGGCCAACACAATCAACCTTTTCATCAGTTCCTGTTTGCCATAAAGTAAACAATCCCATAGTGGACCTTACTCCTAAATCCGGTGGGGCACTATCTTCCTTGTGCAGAGGCTGTGTGCCTGCCCAGAGCTGTGGAAATGAATAGCCTCCTCCTTTGTGGTACCTAAAATAACTAATGAAGTTTCTGGGTTCACCCTAACTAATATTCATGCAAGGAGAAGAAAAACACCCATGCCTCTGTTTCTGCTCTGGGAGCAGTTTAGTTTTCATACCTCATTAAGGTCAAGCACTAACAGGGCAGCTGTCAGCAGGCAAATTCAAATTAGCCCCAGGAGCTTCAGGCAGGGAAAAGTTTCCTTTCTATAAATTACCTTTTTTTTGCCTACTTCCTAAAATATAACTTTACCATTAGATTGGATTTTAATACAGATTAAAAAAGAGTGGTTGAATCATTGTTCTAGCTGGTTCCAAACCTGCACCTGAGATATTGCAATTCATATTTTAATCTATACTCTACTGTTCCCATAGGATAGCTGGAGCCGTAGACAGTGAAAATAGTTTCAGGTGGCTTATCAGTGCAGGGGCATGGTAACATCTACATGCCCCACTTTTAAATGCGGTGCACTCTATCTTGTAGACTGCAAGGCCTACATTGGGTTAATTAATAATATTTAAAAAGAGGCGCTTCCCAAGTCAAAAGGGTTATTTGACAGGTCGGGTTGCAAGTTTAAACTGGAAGCGATGTTTGCCTTTGTTGCAATAACGAACGGCACAATAGCTGATGGAGTCTGCCTGTGATATTTAACTTTCCATGCCATTGGTGTATTTGTGCATCATGTACTAAGGTCCTATAGGAAAGTTAGAAATGCCAATCAGGGATTAGCCCATTTTTAAGTGTTTTAGTGGTCACAGCACATACACTGGAACTGGACAGCAGTGCCCCTCATGTGCAGAGTCTAAAAACCAGAGATAATATTCATCTAAAAATAGGTGGTGACCACAGAAAAGAGGGCCTTTTTCTCTAAGTGGCTTTTAACAGGAGTATCTCAGGAAATGGAAAGAACAGCAGTGTGATCAACATTAGGAAAGGATTTAATGTGCTTACTTTCCGTTATCATGTTGAATGTTAGAATATTTCAGGAAACTATCACAATGTCTAATGTACCCATAATAACTGCTAAAATATGGTCTAAGATTTTCTGGATTCAGAAAATGACTGGCACGAACTCTTGTGGAACACTGGGGATGCAAGAATTGTATCCATTCTAGATGGTGGCTACCATCTTGGAACGCTGATGATAAGAAAACACAGGATGCTTCCCAAAAGACACTTGTGATTCACTTTATGTTGCTGTAATAGTTTTCTTCAGTTTCCTAAAAAGAGACTTACCCAAGCATTGTTGGATTTTGGTTTCTTTATTCCATATCTTGAACTGGGGATTGAAATATTCTATGAACATTTTATATTAAAGAAAACCTACACAAGCTGTGTGTGAGCAGGATCATCCCACAAATTTTTTCCTGTTTATGACGAGTCAATGTTCAGGATATTTGTTGACTTTGAAAAGGTGAAGCAGCTTAAAGAACTGTCTGCAGACATTATAGTTGCTGAGATGGGTCAAGTCTCTAGGCAGTGTTCATATGAGTCATATATGACTGACGGGAGAAGAGAATTAGCACTGATGCTTCGAACGGTTTCATCCAGGTGCAGGCAAAGCTTAATTTGAGCTGGTGGTTGCAGGTGGGGCTCACCACCACTCATTTTTCTCAAACCTTCACTGATTTTTTTGAGGCACAGCATTTATTTTTTCATCATAACAACAAAGGAGAGAGAAAGGCAGAAAGACGGAAAGAAGGAGGAAGAGAATGGTGGAAAACAGTGGCAAAGTGAGAAAGCAGGGATGAAAAAGAACCTGCAAGAGTGAGATAAGTTGGTAGGAAGTATATTGGCGTTGAATAAATAGACATGAAGTAGAAGCAAGGATGGACAACGCTGGCATTTGGAAACCCTGATATATGGCAGTGCGGGCTCGGGGGCTTCTGAGAAAAACTTTGGACCTCAGCACTTATTCTTATTTTTTTTTTACAAACTAAGGACTAAGGGGAAGTGTTACAGTGGGCTAGGTGATAAGAAGGACTCTGAGGCTCGACTGGGTGGAAGTGGTAATTTATTAATAAATTCTGAATATTGTCACAATTGTGAGTTGGGGTGTCCTTTGTCCCGTAACGTGTCTCTCTTGTCTTTTCTTCCCAGCTCCCCTCTTGACCGGCGACGATCCTCTGTCAGACTCCCAGATGCACCGAAAAAGGAAAAAAGGGAAGGTAAGTCAGGGCATGTAGTTACACAGACCGTAATAGCATTAGTCAAGAAGGGAGAGAGAGAGGGAGAGAGAGAGAGAGAGAGAGAGAGAGATCCTGAGTGCATGTGTGGTAAGGCAGGAATAAGATAGTGTATATACAGTCACCCTTCTGTGTTTGCCGAGCAGAATGATTTGGACTTAAGGCTCTTTAG
Organism: Pleurodeles waltl; assembly: GCF_031143425.1. NCBI lineage: Eukaryota > Metazoa > Chordata > Amphibia > Caudata > Salamandridae > Pleurodeles > Pleurodeles waltl. Next base: position 288,464,666 of record NC_090448.1, on the reverse strand, counting down.
GTTACTTATGAGAACTAAGGCTAAAATTGCCTCTAACGTCCTTTTCCTTGTTTCTCCCGTCACTTCCCTGCCCCCTCCCAGCTGCTCCCCTCTCCAACCCCTCCACACTGTCCCTACCCTCTCCCCTCCTGCCACAGTTCCTCTGTTCAACTGTATGCTGTCCTTTAAAAAAGGACCGTACCTTGGTCAGCCACGCCTCTCCTGGGACGTGGCGGTTTCTGCGCGTGTCCTCGCTTCTGTCCTTCTCCACAGGGTCCGCTGCTTCTCTGGGAACGTCGGGGTTCCCAGAACTTCCTTCGTCTTGGTCCTGTTCACCGCCCGCCGTCTTGTTAGGTTCCTCCGCGTCTTCCTCCTCCTCGGCGCCCTGCTGTAGTCCGTCCTCTCTGTTTTCTTCGCCTGGGACCAGGAAATCCAGGGTCATGGGGCAGGCGCCGGCCTCCTTGTCGCTACAGCAACGGGGAACACTGTCCTCGTTAGCGCGTGAGCAGCGCCAATCGGAGGTGTCGAGGGCCGCGATGGAAGACAACCGGCTACAGGAAGCCTGACCATATTAAACAGGAATTAGTGTGATTGAGCAAATCTGGGTTTGTAAGGTGAATTATCATGTGATTTAGATAGGTTTAGTTACAGGGCAATGGTAAGTTTGTATTATTTAATCTGCTTCTGATACATCTCATACCCACTGAAATGAGGGGACAGATGACTGCTGAGCTCCTGTGATAAATGCAGTCCACTTCATACTAGCTTTTTACCTGAGTTCACTTTGGATCAGGGAAACTAAATTTCAGTTAAGGTGGCTAGCAGATACGATCTAGACATGCCTGAAGAGTCCTTGTGAAAGTGGGACATTAGGTTTGAGGTTTGAGTGTAAAATGCAGAGGTCTGAGAAAGTTATAGTGAATGTTTGAAATTACCCACAATTATACGTGTGCACCTCGTTTGCATGACCTATTCCTCTGACACTCTTCTGGGAATACACACTACTCCTCATCTACACATAAAGGCAAGTGATGGGGTAACATATGGCAAAGTAAGACAAAATACTGCAAAAGCACTGACCAGCTTGAGAGCACTGACTCTCCTTGAAACCCTGCTTTCAAGCAAATAGCACTTTGAATCAGTCCTTCTCAGACTGTGTGCCCAGAGATTGGAACTCACTCCCCACTCACATCAGAGACAGATCCTCACAATCAGCCTTCAAGAAACAACTGAAAGAGTGTCTCCTAATTAAAATGTTCCCGAACTCCGTTCCTGCTTAATCTCTGTCTGGCAGTTTAAGTTAATTAAGTTCTGCTGGTCGACGTTTGACTATGGCTGGCATTCTTTGGCACTTGCATGTATTCCCCCATTTTACAGCCAACTTCGAACTTTACAGCACTTGATTGTCGCATCCAGCTATACTTCTTATTTTCCTTGTTGTTTCTGATTTTGTTTTATTTGCATGCTTGTTTGCAACAAATTATCAAAGCGTTCTAACGCGATATATAAAATTATGCATGCATAAAGTTGACAAACCTCTCTGTTGAGATATTTTCAAAGATTGTAGAGGTTTCTAACTTAATCAGCGTGTGCTTGTAGGCAAAGTTGCTGCTCAGAAAAATAGTATGCAAAAGAATTTCTCTACAAACTTATTTTTGCATGAGAATGTTTCTGCGAAGTGTGTTTTCTGATAAATGAATCTTCGGCATACCTTCTTTCAGCGCAGCACTGTTCTCCTGCCATTTGCTTTTCTTAAAACTGTACAAAATTGATTATTTATAAGTTTTAAAAGTAACTTCGCAAATTTACAGTGTAAAATCCTTCACAACTCCACAGACTCCTAGTCATGATTACAAAGAATCCCACTTACTGGAGAGACCTTTTGCATTTGTTCAAGCAAAACTAATGCTTTACTGAACCAGGGTCAGATATTGCAATGGATGTGTTCACTTTTCTTTCAGTTGGACTGACTTACTTGTCTAAAAGGAGTTGCAGATGTCACGTTCAAAGTGTATTCATGAACAGGTTTTGAAATCAGCGTGAAGGAGACCACAATCTGTCAGCTGCAGTTCGGGGCTTCAGCTGGGCTGGTGCTATGCCTTGAGCACTCACCAAAAAACTGAATGGTACTTATCAGAGTGGCAGGCAACACCAGGTCGGTTTGCACATAGCAGTGACATGGGCACCACTGTGTTCTGGATCTGTAGTCCACACGGACTTTATGCACACCTGCCAATTAAGTGTACCACCCACTGAGAGCTTTCCAGGACTGATGTTATGAGTGAGTGACATGACGCTGTATGTACTTCTTGTTTAAAGAGAGCTAAGCAACAGGTGAAGACCGTGCACCTAGCAAGGTGGCTGCAAGAGGAGACCATCATTGCACTGGAGGGTGTGTATGAGACCACTGTCACGATGCGGCAATGGAACTGTTGCTTGCGATCCTTTTGGGTTTATATGCAAGGAAACAGTATTCCAAGATCGTCTATGCTTAGTGTCTTCCAGCAAATCAAAGACCTGAAGTCAGTGTAGAGTGTGGATGTTGACTTAATTCAAGTTGAGAGCTGATTTGAGATGCAGAGATTGGTGTAGTGCATTACATTTTCCAGAAAACCGCAGACTCTCACGCATCAACAGATTTGACAGCCACCATAATTCTTCAGGCATAATTTCCATCATAGTGCTTGATGTTCTTGCGAGGCAATTTGTGCTGCAGCATTGCTGCAGCTGGGCCTCGCTACACTGATGTTGAGTTTTAAGTGACTATGCATGTAGATTTCTAAGGAATGGCTTATGAACATTTTGGCTTTCATAAAAGTATCCTGAAGTAGTAGTATTTGTTTAGGAAACAAACTTTGAACTATTTTTGCTCATTTGTTTGAACGATAACAATTGGGCTTCATGTGTTCTAAGTTCGTGTAACAGGACTGAACTGAGTTGAAAAAGGGGTTTTCCTGCATATAGACTGGTTGTACACAAGTGTATAAGGTATTAGAACTCCATTATGCTGCCAAACCTGTAGGAAGAGTCATCAACCACTCTTTAACTACAGGAACTTTTCCTGTAGACCTAAAAAAGGCATACATAAGACCGTTATTAAAGAAAACAAACCTAGACCCGCAAGACCCCAACAACTACAGACCAATGACAAATGGGCCTTTCCTGGGCAAATTGATAGAAAGAGCAGCATTCACCCAGATGTCACAATTCATTGAAGACAATTCTATACTTTCAGACTTCCAAACTGGATTCCGCCCAGGAAGAAACACTGAATCGGCACTCATAGCAATCTGGGATGATCCTAAAAACCCAATCAACCGCAATGGAGTTGCTGCACTACTTCTCTTGGACCTCTCGGCTGCCTTTGATACGGTTGACCATGGCACCCTAATTCAAAGACTCCACAAAGCCGGCATACAAGGGATTCCTCTCAACTGGATTACTTCCTATCTTCAAAATAGATCTCATATCATCCACTCGCCCCCTTCTCGTCCGAACCCTACTTCACAAAAGCAGGGGTCCCCCAAGGATCAATCATCTCACCTTTGCTTTTCAACATCTACATGATATCTTTGGCAGAACTGGTCAATGATTTCCATCTCACATGCTACAACTATGCAGATGACACACAAATACTACTTAAATTAGAATACCTCAAAAACATTGAAAACTCACAAATCTTCAGTTGCCTCAGAGCCGTTGATCAGTGGATGACCTGGAGCCATCTCAAACTAAATACCTCCAAAACAGAAATACTCATATGTGGTGACTGGAAAAGTTATGACCCTCTGTGCGTCTGGCCTGACGATCTCGGACCACCTCCTCAATTATCCAAGGAAGTTAAAAACCTTGGAATCACCATGGATTCCAAGTTAACTATGAATACCCAAGTTAACAAATTAGCACGAACAAGCTTCATCACCTTGAAGACTTTACGACGCATCTTCCCCCACCTCGGATTTCCACAGAAGGTGCAAGCTACTATCTCGCTTGTACTATCCAAACTGGATTATGCCAATGGCCTCTACCATGGATAATCTCTATCTATTATGAAAAAACTACAACGTATCCAGAACTCCGCAGCCAGGCTACTATTATATGTAAGGCTGCAAGCCCACATCTCCCCTGCCTTGAGAGCACTACACTGGTTACCCGTTGCCAGAAGATGCACTTTCAAGCTGCTTTGTATCACCCACAAAGCTATACATGGAACAGGACCGCTTTTTATCAGAAAGAAAATAACCAAATACATCCAACACAGAAACCTCTGCTTAAGATTGGCACCCCGGCTTAGAACACCACCATACAAGAAAAAGACTACAGGTGGTACATCCTTCTCCGTTCAAGCAGCCAAACTATGGAATTAATTACTTCCAACTAGAAGAGCCACAGATAACTTTCTTGTCTTCAGAAAACTACTCAAGAGTTGGCTCTTTCCTTCATAACCACTATATTCAAACAACTATGGACTGCATATGCCTATGTTGATAAAAAAAAATTTGATTATGTGTCTATTTCTAGTTATGTATAGTTCTTTAGAAAATATGTATCGCTACTATGTCATAACAACAAAATACACACACACTCTTTAAACCTGTTTGACTAAGTATATTTACCCATGGTTCTAGATATGTGTGTGTATTCATGTGTGTTTGTATGTGTGTGTGTATGTGTGTATGTAAATATATATATGTATGTATGTATGTGTATATGTTGTTTCTGTGCTTGGCATCTTCGTGGGTCATGGCATGGCTACTGGGTGGGTTGTTATACTAGATATCTATGAATCCCTGCTCTCATCTTATCACACTTATCTACCCATCATCATATGTCATGTCTCTATCAAACTATCCTCCATTCCCACTCTGACTCATCCCAAATCCTTTCTACTACTTTCATCTCCTAAATAACTCTGCCTAAGCTCTTCCCTCCGCTTCCACATCTAACTCACCAAACCTCACTCTACTACCATGACCTTCCACACAACCCTACTAAATTCTCCCTCATTTATCTCACCCTGCTACTATAATCTCCCTAACCCTTCCACAGACTCTTCCCTCCTCCATCCCCCTTTACTCATCCCAAGCCTTTGGGTTGAGTAAATGAGGGATATACTCCCAATTAACACTTCTGAATTTCTTTCCTCCTCCACCCCTCCATTACTCCAGTCAATCTAACTAACAAAGTCTCATATCCGGGGCTCAAATGAACTCATAATAATACTAAAACTGTATCATATTTCCCGATACTAATCCATCACTAATTCTTGTTGGGTTCCAGAGTAGCGTGCTACTCGCCGAAAAGCGCTTGAACGCCTCGTCAGGGGTAGTAAGCGCTATATAAATACTATTACAATACAATACAATACAATATGTACGTAAGTGTAGCAAATCACAGCATGTTAATGATGTTCTATGTTGAGTTTACAATGGTCAACTAGAAACTATATTCATCTTCCACAAGATAGTGACACAGTGTGAGGTACTTATTCTAACATAAAGGGGGTAATATGTGTGTGTGTGTGTGTGTTGGTGTGTATCTGTATATATGTACATATATAGGTGGAGAGCAGCTCCAGTAAGGAGCACCCTGCAACACCAGCAACACTCTAGATTTGTTCATTACAAATGTCTGTTTTCTAGCAAAGTTTTAAGCATAGGATTAGCACAGAGCTTTCCACACCAAGCTAGCAAGGGACAAAGGGGCTTATTTACAAGCCACGTGGCGCTGGGTAGCGCACCAAGTTCTTTGCTGTGCTGCCCTGTGCCATTGGGAAAGGGCAGAAATGTGCTGTATCTATGAGATATGGTACTCTTCTGTCCTCTCCCCCTGTGCTGGAGCACAATGTGCTGCTTAGCGCCAATGCAGACACCCTTGCACCATCGTGCCATGATGCCTGCATTGTGGGGATGATTGTTTTAGTGCAGGAAGGGACAGAATGCAGCACAGATAGAAAGAGGTAAAGACAGGGAGAAATAAAGATATTTCTCCTCATTGTGTCACTTCTGTGCCACCTCTGAGGTGGCATAGAAATCTGACGCATTCCCAGCCTTGTAAATCTGGGAATGCATCCGATTCCTTAACGTTCAATAGGTGTTGGGTGGGAAAACCCACAGCAACACCCACGGAACACCTCTTTCACGTAGTTTTCAGCATGAAAGGGGCCATATTTACAAGGCTATAAAAAGCCATGCTAGGTGGCTTTGGGTGGCCTTGTAAATATGGATTGGCACACTGCGCCACCGGAGCAACAAATTAAATGATGCTCTGGTAGCATAGGGTCAGGCAGATAGGGCATCATAAATGAGGCCCACAGTCTATTGCCATTTGTGGAGCGAAATCTTTAAGCACAGAATTAGCACAGTGACATCCTTGCCAAGCTGCAAAATAACAAAAGCCCCTCCAGACACTTTATGACAGGTTTGCTTTGGTAAAACACCATTCAAGCCAACCTGGAATTAACAAAAGCAACACCTTACATGTGTCTCTCTATTGTTATAACTCATCAGAGAGTTTTAGCTTTGTCCAGACACAAGGGAGAACACAGTATAAGTCAACACAAAACCGTTTCTGGGTTAGAGTGATATATTTCTAAGGTATATCCTTTCACTACAAGGTGTCTGTGCCTTGTAAGTTCCACTACAACCTGCAGCCTATCTTGACCCAATAAGTGACAGGCAGAGTGTAGAGTCCTGTCTTTCTGTTGTCCCTCTTATCCCATTCCACTCTCCTACTACTTGCTTTCATGTTCTAGTATATGTGTTCACTGGTGGAGGTCAGGAGAGATCGCTTCTGTGGATCTTGAGCACAACCTCCACTGCCAGGTTCAAGGGGCAGACAGAGTGGGCACAGCGGTAGAGGAGCTTGCTCATGCTATCATGCTCTTACAACAGAGACAACTCGCCAGCTGGAGGTTGTAAACTTGTCTCTTCAGACACGTTGAACTTGCACAAATCTAACGGCTTAATTTTCATGATCAAATGCACGTGTGTTTTTGCCAAAGCCAATTCATTCACATCCAAAGACAAATTACACTGAAATATACACTTTGCTATACTCCCACCGTTCTCTGGCTTTGCAGTGCAAATTAAAGACAGAACAGTTATGTCCACCACAGTGCAGCCAGCTGAACTCCACCCTGCCAGACTGTAACCTGATAGCAACCTCCAGGCCATGGTCTGTCACCTTGTAATGACCTGGAATCTATTTGACTCTCTGTATTCAGAGTGCCTAGTCAGGGGTGCCAGTACTATTAACATGTAAATACATGTAAATGGAGAGACCGGCTTTGATTTTACTAAACTGATATGTATGATATATATTTACATAGATGGGCGTTGCCAGTGCTTAATTTTCAGGAGTTCTTTGTACAATTTTTTTAGTTATTTTGATTGACTCTCGTTGGTGTACCCAAATGTCTAGAATTAATTCTTAATTAATGGCAGAAAGGTTAACATATTGATTTATATACGTCTTCTTTAAACCGTTGACCTTTCTCCTAAAAGCAGAAAGTAGAGAAGGTAAGTCATTCGACTGAATTGCAGACTATATGACTGGAAGACCTGGGCCGAAATGAAGGTTTCCAAGTAGGGTAAGTGATCGATGCTAGGGAAAAAATATTGACTAAATACACCTCATTGTCCTTCACTGACAGCTTTTGAAGCGCCGAAATGTAAATCAGCCACGTGCATAGTTCAATAAAGTGTAATATTGTAAAAAATAAATAATAATAGCATAAACCATTTATATTATGTAAGGAAAATGTCTCTTTGCTCATTCATGGCAAAGTCTTCCAATTATTTTTTTTAAAAGGTTTATAAAATGTATGTTTAGGAACTACGAATTTGGATAAATTTCACTCCATGCATTAATGTAATATGTTATATTACAATAACATTTTCTTAATATGATTGACCTTTTTAAGTTTAAGCAGTCTTTTTAATGTGAAGTGTATTTTTCTGGCTTGAGGTGCATAATCAATATGTCTACGTTTGGTGCCTTCAACAAATATAAAACCGCATTTGTTTCCATTCATGGTGACTACCTTTTTTTCCTTAAAGTTTTTGGAATATTCACATCTGGAGATGTAGTTGATTTGAATTTCATATGTTTACATTTACTTCGTCTTATACCAAGAGGTGAAGCTTAATTTTGTGATGATAGTTATATTACTCAGAATGGCTAAAGCAGGTGATGTATAAATTGTAGAACCACAGACACTGTTGTTACATTTTGACAGGATATTTATTGCTCGATTCACACAATGGTTGCTTCAGAGGCTCGTGGTTTGGTGCTAAGGGCCGATCCAGATGTTTGGCTGGTCTCTGGCTTTGAGCCCCTCTTGAATGTGGTGTCTTTCCGATGTTTGTGATTTAGTCAAAATGAAGTTTATACACTGGGAACTAGAAGCTGAGATTTGCATTATATATCTGGCAAGCAGACAGGGGCTTGTAAGGGACTGAGGCAATTAAAGGCTCTTTTCCCCACCAGTGCTCAGCTTCAATACTGTAATTATGGTAATGTCAATGAATATAGTTTAAGTAATATTGCTATTTGTTTTGACCACAAAACAAACTGATTTTTTCACAACTTAATAGGTGCCAAATGGTATTCAGCTCAACTGTATCAACTTTCATATCTTTAGAACAACGAAATATGGAGTTAAAATCTGCAGGATAAAAACACATTTATTGCGTTTTAGAGCTTTAACATCTGTCTTCGAGCAAGCACTGGCAGGATCCATTACATCAGGGATACGAATACAAAATGTGATTGCAAATAGCAATGTTCAACTACAGATTTCAAAAATGAATCATCAGGCGTTGGAGGTCATTCCAGTTTCAGTATAAATTATGCTAATGTGGTGCATATATCTGGCATTTGGGTTCAATAAATGATATATCACATCACAAAATATAAGTAAACAAGCAGTCGACAGTAGATATAGGGTTTACCGTCCTCCTTGCAAAGATGCCGTCCCTTGATGTGATGTCATGAGGCAAGCTCAGTGTTTCCATTTTATACCTCTGCAAAAAGTCCACTTCGTCATGGTTCCTTGGTGAGCTTGTGGCTTCATTCAAGGCAGCCTTGATAATGCTAATGACATGACACACCAAGGTGTCATCCCTGTATCACCTCCCTAGCGCCCACTTTCTCTCTCAGCCTATTTTAAAAGTTCAGATATCTGAGGGGCATCAGGAGATATCCCTTGCATTTCTGTATTTGGTCACCAACCAGGAGCACCACACATCTATAAACCATCCTTTGCTGCTTGGGTCTGTGCAACAGCTGATATGATTTGGGTTTCAGCAGCATCGTCAATGGCATTAAATACGCAATGTGCGTTTTAATTATTTTTCACTATGTCTGTATTATAGGACAGGGTCATATCTTGTGCTATATTCTGGCCCCTCTAATCTAGATCTGGAGCGCTGATTTGGAACTCATGGTAATAATCTGTGCAGTTTCTGCGAAGTTTAATATGTACAGTGTAATACATTGCATTCTATCAGTTTAAACTTCTAGTTCCTAGGAACTACAGCTGGGTGTTCCAAATTGTTTACTCTTTCAGCACCACTCAATTCCATTCCTATATCTTTGGCCCAATTGCCTCTAAAATGGTCCAGTGATGCTCCAGTTATCCTCAACAATGCCTTATATAATTAACAACATAATAGCTTTTTGGGAGTACCTGGTGTGAGTTGGTGGTCCCATGTGACACCTATCCAAATGTGTCTTAATGCTCTCACTGCTCCCCTATATGTCAAACACTGGCCACTGGAGATGGGGTACAGCTGTTTAAGGGTTTCAAATGTGAGAGTTTTCAAACAGGTGGTGCTCTTTATGATCCCTGCTTCTGACCAGTTTGCTACATTAATCACAGCGTATCCTCCCTAAAATTAGGCTGGCACCATAGTGGCAGATCGGGTTGTAGGCCAGTCCAATCCTGTAGAATAAAGGCAGTTCCTCGCAGCATCTACGGGTGTGATGAGTCTGAAGGGTGTATCTCTTAGTCTGAACGGGACTTCTGTAAGAGGTAGCTCCGAAAGTCGAAGCTCAAGTAACAGGTTTCATTTGTGCCCTCACTGTCAAACCACTCAATCACTTGTTACAATTGTAGGCCAGGACAATAAAGTTCATAATGTGGTGCACTCAATCCACCCTCCATCCTAGGCAGCTGCAGTTTAAGCAAAGCTATCCTTCTTCTGTCTCCTGCCAAGACAGGAAGATCTAAAGCAAATTAAAGGTTAGATGTACTAAGCACTTTAATGGGCATAAATGCTCCAGTTCAGTAAGTGCAACAGTTAAAGTGCCTTTTCTATGTACTGGAAAAGATTTTACGAAATTAGAGAAAGCACTGCAATAGTAATGCAGACAGAGATCGAGTCTAAAAGGAAAAATCTCATCCAGCAGGAATGCGTAAATCAACATACTGGGAGATTGAGTGTGTGTATCTGACTAGTGAAATATCTCTGTTGAATCCCCCCATTCTCACGAACACGGCTAGAGGTTCCATTGCTACTGTAAATAAGAGGGGGGAATGAGGGCATCCCTATCATTTGCACATACCAGACACCCAAGGTGACAAGACCATTTGTGTCTTTGGCAGGAAGGCTTGCATCTAGGAGTTTGATTCAACTCACTATTTCAATACTTATTTCACTGAAATAAATTATAAATAACTCTAAGTTGAGGAGTCAAAAGCTTCCTCCATATAAAGGAGACAACCACCAATAGAAGGGCCTTTGTTAATGGGTTGACCGGTATATGGCACATTCATCTTAAATTAGGCAACGTATTTCTACTCATTAGGAATACAGACTGGTCTGGTTATACTATGCATGCAGGTATTCTAGCTATCTTTTAATTTTTTTATTTAGAGCTTTTTTTGATGACTATAACAATTACATTCCATGCACTGGAAGGTAAACAGCCTTTATCTTTTGTGGCAAGACACAGGAGTGGTACCATTAGATTTTGGTATGTAATGTAAAACTTGAAAGGCTTAAACCTGAAGTGCCCAGGTCTGAGGCAATCTGTGTCTCTCCTCTCATCACGAGGGGGAGGGCCTTGAGGTGCTTTGCCAGGCTGAAGTGTCCATACCCACAGCAGCTGTGAAATTTTATGCACAGCAAAGTTCAGCTCAGGCAGGCAGGAGGTTGCACATTTAGACCATGTCTAGTTCCTGCCTGTCCGACCCGACCTGAACAAGAAGAGTGTCTGTTGGGTTGACCTTTGCTCAGCCTGACAGACACTCTGTGCAGAGGTGTGTAGGACTTTATGAGTGTCATCATAGAAACCTATCAGTTGATTGTACTGCTCTTAAACTCTTATCTGCCAATTTGTTTAGCAATTATAAACATACTTGCACACACTTGAAATCATATAGGAAAGCTAAGGGAACTTGATGAGGCTTCGGGACTCAAGACAAGGCCAACACTGGGCCTGGAAAAGCACCATCTGGATACATAGCTGATGAGCCATACTTCATCTTGCGAGTGAAAGAAGTGTGTATTATATCAAATAGCTTAAATATTGTGCCATGCTCCAAAATGGTTCTAGTTATCACAAATGTATACTTTTTACCATAATAAGGGGGCAGAGAGGAAATTGTGTCAACCTCTAGCAATCAGAAGAGCATCTCTACCAGACTTTACAGATCAGTAAATAACTTTAAATCCAGTGAAATCATATGTGACAAGCTAGACAGGTCGGCAACTCTCTGAGAGATCTTCTTTCTGCTAGTGACACTAAATTAGAAAAGTAGTGAAAACTGTAAATCTGGAGTTTTTCCATAACTCACCAAAAGGGCAGCATAACCTTCTGAGGGCCTAATTTAGAGTTTGGTGGGCAGATTACTCTGTCAGAAATGTGGCGGATATCCTTTCCGCCTTACTGGAAGTGCGTTATATCCTAAGGCACTTGTAATAATGCACATTTATGACAGAGTAACTTGCCAACCAAACTTTAAATCAGTCCTTTTGTTTCTTACTTTAATCAGATTCTACTCAGTGGGTCCATCTTAGCGGTGAATAATGTTCCTGTATGCGTATCAACTGTTTTGTTATTAAGAATTCAGTAAGTATACTAAAAGAAGAGATACAAGATCTTGCAAAAACATCTTTTGACAAGAACAACAGCAATTATTGAATTGGTCTAGAGAGTAAAGTTAAATGTTGTTGTCCTGAGTCGATCGCTGGAAACAGGAAAACAAATACACTTCTCCAAATTCAAGTGCACAGAGAGAAGGTAAGCAATGAAATCATGAAGACAGCAAACCATTTTGATCACCTTTTTTAATTTGCTGGTTAAATTGAAAGATGTGCTCACTGTGCCACTGGATTCAAGCTAGCCTGGATGATGAAAGGCGATACCCTGAAACTGGTCCCAGGATGCTTGTTTCCGGTCCAGGGAGGACCTGGCATGGCAGTTTGGGGCTGGACTGTTCCCATGAGGAACAGGGTCAAGACTGATTTGCATTTGGCTGGGTCCATACTTGGGTGGCATGGTGAGCAAAAGAACAATGGATTAAACCCAGATCTGTGACTGGGGGTGAGTGTTGCATTGTTCAGCACTCGCCCATCATTTCTTTGTGTTGTTAAATTGGAAGATGATCATTAGTAGCCATATTTTAAGAAATTAAACTTAGAAATAAGAAAGAGAGTGTTATGGAAAGCTAAGAAATGACCGGAATGACTTTGAGTTTAAGCATATATTAATAAAGGAAATCCTAATGTTATAAACTTGCTGCATTAAGCATGAACAAGGTCCTTGGCACACATTCGAGAATTCACTGGAGACAAGGGAAGCGGCATTACAATGTAGAAGGGCACATATAGGGACTTATTTATAGGCCCCTAGCGCCACAGAGCGTCACTTTTCGTGATGGTCCTGTTGCACTGAGCACTGTGCCATTTTTACAAGGTGGTCTCAAGCCACTTTTTGTGGCTTAACGTCACCTTATAAATACGGCCCCTTCCCACGCAGCGCTGTGCGTGGAAGGGGCGTGCAATGGGTGTTACTGTGAGCGTGCCGCAGCAACACCCATTGCATTTTGACGCTGCCTCAAATTTATGAAATTTCATAAACCAGAGGCAGCACCAAAATTTAATGCCACCAGGAGGAATACTTTTATTCCTCCTCGTTTTTTGCTTTTTCTATGCGTGCTACATTCTGCATCATGCATAGAAAGAGCAAAATGCCAGAAATGATTGTTTATGTGTGAGAAGGTGTCCCTTCCTGCACATAAACAATCATTTGAAAATTACGCTTTGGCACTTGTGTGTGTGCTGCATTGTGCAGTGGCAAAGCGCCATTAGTAATTGTTTGTGTGCAGGAAGGGACACCTTCCCGCACATAAACAACCACACCCCTCAACACAGACATCCTTGCACGATGGTGCAAGGATGCCTGCTTTGGCAGCTGAATTTAGCGCCAGCGCAGGGGACAACACAGGGATGCGCCATATTCACTGAAATACAGCTCATCCCTGTGTTTCTAAAGTGACGCAGAGTGGCGCTGCCAATTTTGGTGCAGCACCGCGCTGCACCACTTTTCCATAAATCTGGCCCATAGTACCATATTTAATAGCGTTACTGGGGAAATGATTTTCCATTAAGCTTCAAAACAATAGAGTTATACTTCTACGATAATTTTGAGGGCACCTGTTATGGAAGACCCTGCAAGAATTCAACCATTAAAACTAGAAGCCTATTTCTGAATAATCAATGGGTTAAAAAACATCTGATTTCCTTCGTTCTGAACATTACAGACAAACTCCATAAAGAGACTATGGTGAGGTTAATTGTACAATGTATTCTAATGCACATGACACTGGTTTACAACGTAAGATGATCGATACACTTCTCAACATTGGAAGTGGCACAGATAATAAGCGATATTATGGGATAGATCATAAAATGACTCGCCTGGCCTGGGAGGTATTTATAGTCTTGTGCATCGGAACCAGCATCCAAGTAAATGTTTACATAGGCTGAATTGGTAAAGAGCGATAGCTGATTTTGATGCACGTGCCATTCAACTGCAACTAAAGGCAAATGATTGCATTTTCAGCTGTATACATTAAAAAAGAAATATACAACTAAAAATCAAGTTGCTGTCAAAGAGGACTGCCTGTTTTTGTTTTGACTTGATGGGGTCAACTTACAAGGAAAGAAATCTAGAAAGGTGGATGGGAAACTCAGATTGCAGCATCTGTTCTGTAAACAGAAGCAAATGTTCAGATGTACACAATAAATCTACCTCTTCCATTGATACATTACAGGTTTCCTGAACATGTTGCTTTGCTTAGCACCGAAGGAGACAGTGTTGCTAATAGAAACGGACGTTTCACAATTTAACATACAATCATCTGTAACAAAACCACAGAAAATCAGCTTTGGAATTTTGGAGATCAATTTATAACAAAGGATCTGTTGCAACTTGTCCACTACAAATGACATCCATTTAGGCACACTAGTTGCAATTGTAAGGGCCGTGATGGAAGCCATGCAGCCTAGATAATGCTGGGTAGTGTAGTCCTTACCTATTGCACTTATCCTAGTGCTGGTTTAAGACGTGATGGTCTCATGCTACCACCAACTGGGTAAAGGTCAACACAATGAGCCTGATTAGAGGTCGTGGATGGGATACTTCATTACAGACATGATGGATATCCCGTGCGCAATATTAAAAGTACATTATATCCTATGTATCCCATTGCGATCCTCTAAATCAGGCCAATTCTCGCTCCAGCGATATGCCCTCACTCGCTTAGAAACCGAGTGCCTCAGATGGTATGAATTTTACCGTTTAAATAAAGAATGCTTTGAAATTATTCCCTGAAGAAACAATACAATTTAATTACGTTGATTTAGATTTTCCTTTATTTACATGAGGGGAAAGTGCAGTTATGTTTCTGTAGCACTTGTTTCTGGCAGGCTCCATGTCAGTCTTTGCTTTCTCTATTTGGAAGAAGTGATCTGAAACCATAGGAGTATCCAGTGACCCCACTGCCCTTCTCTGTTTCACTCTGCCTTTCCAGGGTTCAAGCAGAGATTATCTTGGACCTGTGGGAGAGTTTCTGCATATTTGTGGAGCTTCTCTATTTTAAAACAAGACTTCAGAGAGCCTTACTAGCCCACCACTCGTTGGTCAAGAATACATAAAGAGGATTTTGAGATCACAAAAACCCAAGCCCTATTGTTTGTGAGATAATGAGTGCAAAAACTGCTTCAGCAATGCCTATGAATAAATGTGTGAAAGGGAGATACCAATGTTTTCCAACTGCAAATGTCAAATTTAAAAGACTACACTAAGCCCATCAACATCAGCCTCTCATGTAACAAACATAGCAACAGGAGTAAGTCAGATGACAAAATATGTCTTCCCAACAGTAACATGCATAACCATGCCTTCGACTTTAGGTGTACAAGGAGCCAGTGCAACCGACAGTCTTTTAACCATGAAAACATGTGATGCCAGTACCGCCTCTGTGTTCACTGCAATGCCTAAACACACCTATCCAGTACACTTTCCTGTTTCTTATATTCACCACAGCACCAAATGTGTTGGCAGTGGGTCACTCTCAAAGGAACACTCTCGACTGTCACCAAAAGTGCTCTCGCGACTGTCACCCTTTTGACCTCCTCCACAAACACAGCCTTCATCACTAGACTCACGTCCATTCATATACCCACCACAATACTGAAGGTGAAGCACGCCCTTGACAACTTCTACTCGTAGAGCCAAGCAAATCTATGTATGTGCACCCAAACAACAGCATGTATTATACTTTGACATCAGTGCGATAAGTGACCACAAAGGTGGTTCACCCCAGACCTCCTAAGCCTCCTAAGCCTCAAACATCACTGCAGAAAACTAGAGCGACACAGATGCAGCAACAAGGCCCCAACCAAACTTGACCCCTTCAGGACCTCCCTCAACAGTTAACACCACCACCATAACATGGTGACCAAGAAAGAAGTGCTTAACACCCACATCAAGACCAACACCAAAAATGTCAAAGAATTATTCAGCATCGTCAGAGGATTTTCCTTCCCACCTGCCACAGAGAACAATATCCAGCCCTCAAAAATCCTGTGCAGGAGGCCCTCAGACTTCTTTCACCACAAAATCGCCAACATCTACAGCAACTTCGACCCCCAGCCCACCAACCTCGACCACCTTCGCACCCCAACCCACTCTTCTCTACCCCTCCCGATCTCCAAATGGAATCAGCTCCCCACCGAAGACACTATCGCCATCATGACCTCCATTCACTCCAGATCACTCACAGACCCATGCCTTCACCATTTCAACAACCTAGGACGAGAAGTAACCGCACCCCCCTCACAGAGATCCTCAACTCCTCCATCTCCACAACTACCATCCCCAATGCCTGGAAGCACGCCAAGGTCAAGCCCCTCTTGAAGAGACCCTCACTGTCCCTAACGAGCTCAATAACTACCGCCCTATCTCGCTCCTCCCTTTCCTGGCCAAAGTCTTAGAAAAAGCCATCAATCGCTTGCTCATGGACTTCTTTGAAGACAACTGCCTGCTCGACCCATCCCAATCCAGCTTCCTGCCTAACCACAGTATCGAGACCACCCTGATCTGAGCAACCAATGACATCAGACACCTACTCGACCTAGGAGGAACAGCAGCCCTCATCCTCCTCAACCTTTCTGCGGCCTTTGCCACTGACTCCCACCACACTCTCATCACCAGACTCCACAACATTGGAATCCAAGACAACTCACTCCTCTGGATCACCTCCTTCCTTTCTGGCCGTAACCGGCGGATCTTCCTTCCCCCTTTCATCTCCGCAACCAAAGACATCATCTATGGCGTTCCCATGGCTCCTGCCTCAGCCCCACCCTCTTCAACACTTACGTGAGTCCACTGGGCAACATTGCATGCACCCACAGCTTGAACATCATCTCCTACGCCGATGACACCCAGCTCATCCTATCCCTCACCTATGATACCTCCACCACAAAGAAGGAACTTCCAAAACACCATGATCAAAATCGCCAGCTGGATGAGAACCAACTGCGTCTAACTAAACTCGGATAAGACCAAAATCCTCCTCTGGAAAGACATGTGGTGGCCCACCACCCTAATCCCCCCTTCCACTGCTTCCAACCACGCATGCAATCTCATTATTATCCTGAGCACCCAACGCACCATGAAACAATAGACAAACACCATTGACTCCTCTAGCTTCCACATCCTCTGCATGCTCCGCAAAATGTTTCGATGGATCCCCATCACAACCGGGAAGTCAGACACCCATGCCCTCATCTCCAGCCACCTTGTCTATGGCAACGCTCTCCACACTGGAACCACGAAGCAGCTACTCAACCGCCTCCAGACCATCCAGAACGCAGCAGCGAGACTCATCCTCGACCTCCCCAGAAGAACCAGCATCTGTTCCCTCCTCATGGCCCTTCACTGGCTTCCTGTCCAGCAAAGGTTCCACTTCAAGCTCCTCACGCATGCCTACAAAGCCCTCCATGACGTCGGACCTGCCTCTATCAACAAAGCCATCACATTCCATCGACCCACCAGAAAGCTCCGCCCTGCCAACCGCGCCCTGGACTACGTCCCCTGCATCCACTGTGAATGCCTCGGTGGCCGCTTCTTCTCCCACCTCGCCGCCAAGTCCTGGAACGACTTCCCACTTTAACTGTGCACCTCCCCGTCTCTGGAAGACTTCAGAAGACCGCTAAAGACAGCTTTATGACCGCCACCTCCAGCCGCTTAAGGCTCGCAGACCTCCCCCAGTGCCTAGAGACCCCCAAGGGTGACAAATTTGTACTCTATTGATCTCCATGATCTCAAGCCTGGCAATGTACCCTTACACGGCCAATATATATATTTGTATATACACTGTAGACATCCAAAACAAGTACATCTACGCACACCTAGCCAGCCTGTCACACCAGTTCCACTTCAAGCACTATTGAAATACTAGTAACATCTTATGTCCATGCATGGCACACTTTAGAGAGTACCAGTAGAGGCAAATGATGCCCATATGTGGCATGGACTTAACTGGCCTTAGGATGGCAAAATGTGTCTAGCACAGCAATGAAAATATGAGCTTACATTGAATGACAATGCTTTATTTTATTTACACACACCAGGTCCCGGAGATATCAAAATATTATACATACCATTAATGGAATACAGTCATCTATAGAGATCAGCGTGTGGTACTGGAAGGAGAATAGGGCCAACAGCCTGCGGGAGCCTCATACTGTAGACGCTGCCCATATCTTCCGGAGCCAAAGGGGTCAGAACAATCAAAGGCAGTGCATCTAATGTAGGCTTCACAGCAGGTAATGCTGCGGTGGGGTCCTATCCTGTAAATACACGGACTAACAATGCTTTAGCTTCCAAGATACAAGTAGTTCATCATGTATCTATCATAATTGTTTTTTCCGTTTGTTGCAAGTGGCACAGTAATGTGGAAACTGACATAGCAATATTGCTGTGGCAAGGTAGAAACTAGCATGACAAGATGTGCTCAACTATGGCAATGTGAAATTGGCACGGCAATTGGAAACAGGTAGGGCTATTTTCTTTGGCAATTAAGAAAATGTTGTAGAAATGTGTGCTTCATTGGCAAAGTTCTGACGCATTGTACCAGCTACCGTGTTGGTGATGCTGTAAAAATATTTTCAAGCATAAAGCATTTCTATTACTCATACCATTTTCTGATGAGTACATGGAGGCTGCAGAAAAACGAAGGTCCTTTGTCTGGCCCTGAAGAATAGGAATATTTCGTAAATTCCCTTGAAAAACTGCTTGGTGGTGACAACGTAGCCCAGTCCCCCGGAGACTCCTAAATAGCGCTCTGCTCATGTTGCTAATGCTAACCAGGATAGGGAAAATCAGAAGAAACACACAATCCTGAATTGACCATCGAGACAATATGAATGTGAATTTCACTGAGCTGTAGGCCACTGCACTAAAAAAAGTCATGTTTTACACCAACCTTTAAAATCTGTGTAACCTATGTGCGATGCAATAGAAAATGCAACCAAACCTATACCTCTTTAGGTGTCTAATACGCTATTAATAATGGTAATGGGGCTTTCTCTGTGCTGCAGCCATCCCCACAGGCATGGTAGTAGGATCAAACAGTGGTTGGACACCACCTACAGAAATTACAGTCTGAGGCCATCTTCATTTGAAAGATTCTACATACCCCTCAAGGTGACCTCTCTACAGATTCTGGCTGTCCACAGGAAATAAATATGGCCCCCACTGCAGGCTGGTTGAGCACCATGTCTCTCCTTTATGCACAACACCAGGCACTGGACAGTGTAGTTTGAGGAAAAACCTAGTTGGAGCGCTGAAAATTATACCTAGGAGAAGTCCAACACTGCATCTGTGTGCCGTGAAAGTACGCTAATACTCAACGTCTAAGTGGCCCTAAATAATGCCAACTACAACCCACAAACTGGAGAACACTAGAAAACCGCTCTTAAGAGAACAGAAGGAAATATTGCTGCCATCTAAAAACACAATGAAATGAATAAATAAATAGATGCAACTACATTTTGATTCAAAGATTCAAGAAAAGTGGGGATCTTATTACAAAGACTTTTCCCAATTAAATCAGCTTTAAGGCTTCCTTTCCTCGGTTATAAACGTCTTAGGACTGTTATTTCTATTTTAAGGCTTTCTTTAGTCAGTCTTTACTGAATTATGATAGTCCTAAGGCAACCTTTCCTGGCATAAAACGGTCTTAATACCGCCTTTCCTGTTTCTACAGATGTGAAACGTTGTCAAGCGTCACCATATTCAACTTTCTAGAGAAGAGTAAAATATTCTTGAAGTTTGCAGTGTTGCAATCATTTTACTTTCGCAATTTTACTGGAATAGTTGAGCTGTAAAATGAATGTGTTGTTCGTTTAATCAGGCTATATCCTTCTTGGTGAAAGGCAAGCAGTTTCAAATCCTAAATAACTTTTAAAACATTTTAAATGTCAATCACAATTAAAAAAATGTCTCAAGGAACATTTTTAGTTTAGCAAAATGTAAGTAGCTTATTTAAACCTACTAAAACATCGAGAATTGCAGAATTGTCAAATTCGAAACGTAATTTACATTGAAAATTATTTTACACGCTTATTTATTTCCAATGTACTTCAGACTATATGAGATAGTCATGGCATTAAAGAGGGCGTTAAGGATGATCGTACACGGAAGGACATAGGATGATGCTGCAGGAAGCATGACGCTGGTGGGAAACAGGCACCATAATCGGAGGATACTGGCGAGCTGCCAAGAAATCTGAAATGTTTCCGGAAAACTACACAGTTATACAAGGTAATAGCGTGATGAGCCAAAGGCAAAATATTAATAACAGCTAAAATTAGATGTATTAATATAGCACACAATAGCTGTCCCGGTGTGGCTGCGTGCTTTGCAACCTTTACAAGCAAACTGTTATGCAACTTCTGGGCACTCATTTTATCAACTTCAAAAGGAGTAATGGCTGAGTTACACCCCAAATTGGAATATGTTGTCTGAAAGTTGCAGAGCTCATAGCAATGAATTGCCTTACTGGATGAATCAGTGAATTGCATGGATTGCAGTGGTATTCGGCAATTTGGAATTATCATTTGGATCAACTGCTAAAAAGTAACATTTGAACTCACACTGGAAGTTTGTTTCTCAAAAACAAAAAATGACAAAAGGTTGGTGGATAGCCACCAAAACGACAGTGGCTGACCACCAAATGTTTTGTACCTTGAAGGGAACTCCTGTGATGGTGGTTCCACTCAAGGTACAGAGATGACCAACGTGGCAGGTGCTCATCTCTAAATATCTGAGGGTGGCACAGGTAATGTCCTCTTCCTCCACCCGGATGGATGGATACTATCCGTCAAACTTAAAATCAGTCCCTTGATCTTTCCTATTTTTCATGAAGATTTTGCATCTTGATTTTCACATAAAAAATCAACTCTCACTTCCCTTTAAGCTGGTTTGAAAAGCAAAGGATTAATAACATCAATCCAATTTTAAAGTTACATTCCGAGAAAATGAGGTATCCTTTTTCAGTTGCAATTAGCACTGTCCAACACTTATTGAAAGTTTGCATGGAAAAAATATGCTGAGATGTAGACCTATGAAAAGTGAGAAAATCTTCAAACTAAAGATGGCTCAGTAGTTGTTGATTTACCCAAGAGTTTGCTTGTGTCATAACATTCTAACAACCCAACCAAATAACTGAAATGCCACAGCCCTTCAAAGCAGATTTATAGTGGAGACATACTATAACCGTTTGACACAGAAACTTTGAAAACACAGAAGCTATGCCCTAAGGAAACCCTGAAGCATGTTTTATCTGTATAGTTACAATGTTTTGATTTTGAATGTTTTTATGCAACAGGAAAACTTCAGCAGAAACAAAAGTGTAATGAAAACCTCTAAACTTCTACACCTCTAGTTGTAAAACTGTTACTGAAATCACTGCACTGGCTCTACTTTCTCCCAGTGGAATAAAACATTTTATGCACGATACTTCAGGAAAAGGCTTGGACTAGCTGCAAAATTTGGCTCATATTTTAATCCAGCTACAGACCTTCAATCAGATACCTCCAAAGGGATCGAACAAAAAGTGCTTAAAAAGCTTGAACAGGGCGGAAGGCCCCTGAGAGTTCAAAGTTTAAGGCTTTAAAACAATATGTCGCTATTTGTTGTACTGAACATAACCACATATAGGCATATTCTTAATGGTAGATTTACATGTGAATACATCTGTACATGTAAATTTACTCTTACACATTAGAGTAAATGTACTATTTTTGGCTAGTCACCATTTCTGAGTGTAAAGTTACTCTAAAGGGCAAACTTATGTCTCCACCCTCTGAAACAGGTAGTTAAGTAAAATTTAAAAGTGTCTACCAATGTAGAAGGGATCTCTGCCACCTGGGTGGAGATCTCTGCCACGGGTTGGAGAGCGCTTCCACTGGAGGTGGAAAGATTAGGTAAAATAATTGAAGTCTATTACTTTAAAAAAAGATATATTGTATTAATTTTATTGTAAAATATAAATGCAAATAGAATTAAAATAATTATTGTTCCCCTAATGCTAATAATGTAAAATGTTAGATCACATTAGTTCTTCAAAATACATGTTTAGTAAATAACTAAATAATTGAAAGATATTAATGTATTTTATAAATATAAATTTTTAAACAAACTAACATTAAAACACATATCTAGCATTTTTTATTTAAGTCAATATTTAGTAACTGTAGTTAATAGTTGTACTTAATAAATGTAAATTACATTTACATTTTTTGATAAAAGCTTAAATACTAATTGTTTATAAGTTAAATAAGATTTTTTTAACTAATAAAATATTTAATTATTATTGTACACAGTCTGTAAGTCTAAAAAATGTACAAATACATAAATATTAAAATTTCAAATACTTTAATTATTTTAACTTTATTTTCTATGGGGTCTTACTTTAAGTACCTGTCTCCATTATTTTCTATGGGAATGTGTTGTACTACTTGGGAGTGGCCATCTTTGGGGCTAGACTAACTTCAAGGCTGGGCTGGAGTACATTTACTACTGATTTGCCATCATTTTCATTAGTAGTGTTCACATGTAACCAGCCCAGTGCTTCTTACCCTAAATGTGAAGCAGCAGGCTTATCTTAAAAGACGGAAACTGGTGGTTAACACACTGAGCCCAATTATCATATATTTACCATGAGTAAAACGTAGGTATTGAACATCGCTCACAGTAAAAGTCCAAAACACTGGGTAGTTTACTGCGAAAAATCCTGGGGGACTAATGAGCCGGAACCCATTTGCTGCATATCTCTTACTCTTTGTTTGACACACTGTCTCTTCCCTCTCACTCTCCCTTTCTATGGTGTTTGCCCCCGCTTCTTTCGCTCAATATTTTTATCTCTTCTCCCACAACCATTTGTTGTTACTCATCTTTTAGCACTCCCTCACCACTCTTTCATTCTTCTAAGTACCCTGTGGCAGTTTATTCCTAATATATTTCACCTTCTCAAACATGTATCTCTTTTGAGTTTTCTCTCTGTTCACTTTTTGCTCACACACTACTCCATTCTTGCTCAGTCTCTTTTTACCTTTCTTTCCTTCCCATCCTACTCTTGTTTCCTTTAACCTTGTTTTTGAATTGTTCTTTAATTTCCTTTATCAATATTTTACTTTTTTACTGACTTTTCACCCTCTTCCTCACTTCCTCCTATTTCTTTCCTGTCTTCTTTCACATTCTCACTCTCTGTTTATCTCGTCTTTCCTTCAGTACACCCACTTTTGAGGGCTGTGTTTTAATTGTACAGCTGTCAAACAGATTTAGGGTCTGATTTGTATCCTGGCGTTAAGGATACTCGATCGCCATCGTGACGGACTAGCCTTACCGCCAAGATAATGGTCTGCTGGCTCAATTTAAATGCAGGCAGACCATTGGTTTGCACCACAGTGGAGACTACTCTTTCTCCGCCATGGTTATACCCACCTAAGTTAGATGGGCGGACATCTAAATTAGGTAGGCGGGCATAGAAGTCAACTTCCAATGGCCCTTACTTTGGGCTGTCGGATGGGTATAACCATGTCAAAGGAAGAGTAGAAAGGAGCAGTGAAAACTAAGGCCCCCCTTGAAATGGGAGATAACTCTGATGGTGAGGGGGGCATTTGTTTTATTTTTAAACTGCTCTGGATTTTCTCTCTGAAAAAAATAGGATTGACAGATGGCTCAGTCACACTGTGCGTTAAACTTGAAAACAACATTTACAGGAACCTCTGTAATGTCTTTAGAAGGTAAAGACCAGCTTGGTGGTCATTTCTAAATTCGGCAGGTGGGGACTCCATCAGAGAAACAGAGTAATTTACTCCATTGCCTTGAGAGAGTAAACTCCATCCACTAAATTATAAATCAGCCCTTTATTCATAAAAATGTACATAGAGTAAACAACTGGTCTGCTCCTTTGAACCACTGGCTTTCTTCGACCAGTCTCTTTCAGCCATTGGTTTGTGACTTTATCAACCACATCCTGGCTCAGCGCAATGGAGTATCTAACTCTCCCATAATGCTGTAGCGTGTGTGGGTACATTATTCCACCTCCACTCCAGTGCTTTTATTGAACTGTATACAGGCCTGCTTTACAACTTTAGCCCTCTCTGTCCACTCCTGCTGCCTCCCTCCTATGTGTATCACTGTAATGTGCTAACCCTCCATGCATTAGCCCAATAAACAAAGACCGATTGGATTTGACAATGCTTATTAAATTCTGTCACTCTTTCTAACTGCACCGAGTTCTCCTTGGCTGTCTCCTGACGAGGAACTGCTGTTCCATTACTCTTGCTGCTCTCGGGAGACGGACTGCAGGACAGACGCACAGACGCGGAGGCTCAGCACTATTTTAATGAATGCTACTGACACGTAATCCAGTGGCGAAGTGATCAGGGACTAGGGGCAAAAGGAGAGTCATTATTTCCCAATATTAATTAGCCTTTCATGGCATGGGCGACCTCTTCTTCGCAGGGGTACCCTGACCCCTCTCTAAACTCTGGGTGTGGTCGAATGCAGGATTTCTGCCAGTGGAAAGCCTCCATCTTTTCCATCCCCTTTCCGTTCAGCCTGGAAGCTTTTAATTCCTGCCCCCGCGGGGCTGCTAGGGTTACACATCTGGCTCCCATGCAGGACTAGGCCGGCTGGCTGGCTGCAGCCCTGCGGACCCCGAGGAGGGTGGGATCCGAAGAAACTGGAGGGAGGGAGTCGGGCTTCTCAGAAATTCAGCATTATTACTTATAATATATTGTGCATGATTTATTCACGCGAGGGGATCACAGAGCACACTAGCCAAAAGCATGCAGTAATGAAAACCGCTTACGATCAACATATAGCTAGTAAAAACTTCGAAACGACTGGAAGGGCCATTAAAACAAGAATGGTAGCAGCGGTTTAGTGGTACACAGGGTGTGTGTGCAGGTCCATACTCCTGAGTAGGAGTGGGCAAAATGTCAATTACGCCGGAGTAATCAGAGTAATTTTGGTAATTCTGCAGTGCTCTTTGACGCAGAATTACCGATAATAACACTATTTCCTTCCGTAATTATGAGTAATCTAGGGGAAAAAATAGTGTTGCAAAAGCACATTTATTAAGCGCGACTGGTTGCTCGCTCTCGCTAGTTGTGTTCTGTTAAATTTAAGGCTATTTCTTAGCAGAAAATTCACCCTCATGTCCATCTTGGACGTGAGGGTGCGTGAGGATGCATTTTCTGCTAAGAAAATAGAACTAAATGCCACGAGTAAGTGTGGGAAAATCCTACCCCAAGTAATTTAGTAAGTGTGAGCAGCTTCTCGCGCTCGCTATTTCTTAGTGCAAAATGCATCCTCGCATCCATTTTGGACACGAGGGGGCATTTTTGTGCTAAGAATGTAGCGCGAAATGTAGAATTACTTTTCTCGCATTATTCAACGTAGTCATGTGGGATTTGGGGGTAATTCACATGGTTATGCTACAAGAATTACAGAAGTTACTCTCACCCCCTGCTCCTGAGGGTGATGGCAGCAGTTTCCTGCTGCAGAAGGTCCACTATGTAATTTATCAATAAAACAATTAAGTTCAGGGCTACAATGTTTTTCTTAGGACCCAAGGCTGCCAAATATCAAGCCTCCTAATTTTGAGTCCACCACCTAACACTTTTGGACTCTTGTGGGTCTTTCATTTATATCATCTCTGTTAGAAATGGGGTCTTTGGTTGACAGTCATGTTACACCCCGTCCAAGCAAGGACCCTCACTCTAGTCAGGGTACGTCACACACAATCCAAATCATCCTGTGCCTACCCTCTGGTAGCTTGGCACTGAGCAGTCAGGCTTAACGTAGAAGGCAATGTGTAAAGTATTTGTGCAATAAATCATGCAATAACACAGTATAGCACCACAAAAATACACCACACAGTGTTTAGAACAATATATAATATTTATCTGATAAGATGCAGATCAAAACGATCAAAAGGCAATAAGCATACGTTGAGATACCACTGTAAAAAATGATATAAATTGTCTTTAGTTTCTTGAAAATAATAAATGTCTCTTGCAAGCACAAAGTACCTGGTTCGCGTTCAAAATCTCCGAAAGGGACCGAACAGGAGACGATGGGCGGAAAACAGGGAGGTTTCGCCCCTTCGCACACAGACTTGCGTCGTTATTTTTCAAGCAAGGGAAGACTTTGCATCGATTTCCAGCGCGCAGACTTGGATCCTCTTTGGATTGCAGGGGGTTTCAGATGCCCTGGGGACGATGTGTGAAATCCTGGGCTTGCGGATCGAAGTCACAGGCGCTGCGTCGATCCGGTGGGCGTTGTGTGGAAATTTCTCCCGCACGGCAGGCACTGCGTCGATTCCTCTCTGGAAGTCGGGCTGCGTCATTCCGGGTCGTCTGTGCGTCGATCCAGTGGGCCGTGCGTTGAAGTTCTGGTCACTACGCTGGTGCTGCATCGATCTTCTCATTGCAAAGTCGGGCTGCGTCGTTCCAGTTCGGCGTGCAGTAAATTTTTCACCGGGATGCAGGCTGTGCATCTATGTTTAGCAGGCTGTGTGTCGAATTTTCACCGCACAAGGAGTCCAGTTGCAGGAGTGAAGTCTTTTTGGTCCTGAGACTTCCGGGAACAGGAGGCAAGCTCTATCCAAGCCCTTGGAGAGCACTTCTCAGCACAGCCAGAGAGCAGCAAGGCAGCAGGGCAACAGCAAGGCAGCAGTCCCTCTCAGAAAAGCAGTCCAGGTGAGACCTTTGGGCAGCCAGGCAATTCCTCTTGGCAGGTCTGGTTCAGGGATTCTTCACCAGCAGGTTTCTTGTCCAGAAGTGTCTGTGAGGTATAGTGTCTACCCCAAGAAGTGTCTAAAGTCTGTGGTTTTGGGTGCTCTTCTCATACCCATTTTTGCCTTTGATGTAGGCTTATTTCAAAGGAAAGTCTCACTTGTTTGTGAAATCCTGCGTTGCCCAGGCAAGGCCCCAGACACACACCAGGTGGTTGGAGATTGCATTGTTTGAGGGCAGGCACAGGCCTTTCAGGTGTGAGTGACCACTCCTCCTCTCCCTCCTAGTACAAATGGCTCATCAGGATAGGCAGGCTACACCCCAGCTCCCTTTGTGTCACT
Organism: Pleurodeles waltl; assembly: GCF_031143425.1. Lineage (NCBI taxonomy): Eukaryota > Metazoa > Chordata > Amphibia > Caudata > Salamandridae > Pleurodeles > Pleurodeles waltl. The sequence goes on along the minus strand of NC_090448.1, from coordinate 288,437,515 downwards.
ATCTAGAGAGAGGTGACAACAGCCCAACTGTCAAACTAGCCCAGACAGGGAATCCACAAACAGGCAGAGTCAGAGAATGGTTTAAGCAAGAAAATGCCTACTTTCTAAAAGTGGTATTTTGAAACACACAATCTTAAAACCAACTTTACTAAAAGATGTATTTTTAAATTGTGAGTTCAGAGATCCCAACCTCAACATGTCTATCTGCTCCCAAAAGGAATATATGCTTTAATCATGTTTAAAGGCAGCCCCCAGGTTAACCTGTGAGAGAGATAGGCCTAGTAACAGTGAAAACCGAATTTGGCAGTATTTCATTGTCAGGACATATAAAACACATTAGCATATATGTCCTACCTTAACCATACACTGCACCCTGCCCATGGGGCTACCTAGGGCCTACCTTAGGGGTGTCTCACATGTAGGAAAAGGGAAGGGTTAGGCCTGGTAAGTGGGTACACTTGCCAAGTCGAATTTACAGTTTAAAACTGCACACACAGAACAGCAGTGGCAGGTCTGAGACATGATTACAGGGCTACTTATGTGGGTGGCACAACTAGTGCTGCAGGCCCACTAGTAGCACTTGATTTACAGGCCCTGGGAACCTCTAGTGCACTTTACTAGGGACTTACTAGTACATCAAATATGCCAATCATGGATAAACCAATCAACAGTACAATTTACACAGAGAGCATATGCACTTTCACACTGGTTAGCAGTGGTAAAGTGCCCAGAGTCCTAAAGCCAACAAAAACAGGTCAGGAAAAATAGGAGGAAGGAGGCAAAAAGTTTGGGGATAACCCTGCAAAAAGGGCAAGGCCCAACAATCTTCCTTTGTCATTTTTTTCTAGCTTTCTCCTCCTCCTTTTACCATTTTCTACCTATCTATCTTTTGCTCTGGGTCAAAGTCTGAGGGTGAAAAATAACTCTTGCTCTACCAAAATGTGTATGTGTCCACAACCTGCAAGCAGTAACTCAAATTAAGAACTGAGAAGGTGGGAGTATCTCAACTCCCTGAGATAATTAGTGATCTACATGCAGCTCAGGGGTCATGGTTCCTTACCCTGAGAAGGACCACTCCGATTAACTTATATATGCAGCATTAGGACCAATACTCCTGAGCTTGGCAGCAACAAGTTACTGATACACACGGTGCAGGGTTTAATATGCCAGGACCCCCTAAAGGTGAGAGCTCCCCTACGAAATGGTAAACCCTGAGTCTTCTGCTGTCACTGGAGATGGGACTAATGGAGATGGGACTACCTGTGCCTTTAATATAAACAATAATATAGTTCAAATAAAACGTAAGAAAATTTTACATTTTCTTTTCTACTTTCCATTCCTTGCCCATTGTCTCTCTCACCTTCCAATATATTGTGTCTCATGTGTCATGTTACCTTTCTCCCAGCATATCCAAATTCTCCTCCTCTCTGAAATCTGAGAACTCTCAACCACATCGGTCTGGCTTTACCCACTTCGCCTTCTCTTCCTCCTCTTGACATACTTCACTTACACCATATCTCCATTTATCTCTCATCCACAACCACTAGCAGCCTCCTGTCTTTTACAAGCCCTCCAGCCCTCGAACTCTCCTGATAACCTCTTGATAACCTCCACAACTCTAACTCACATCTACATTACTTGTCATCTCCATTAGCGCATATCACTTTTTCCCTCTCCCTTGTATCTGTTCCGGATTGCTAGGGAAGGCTAAAGATACAAATTCATACCGACAGAGAAAGTGCCAGCCTCATGGCTAAAACAGCACTGCAAGGAGCAAATGTTGAGTGGAGAGCACTGGTGAATGGAAATAGCTGAATATTTCAACTTAAAAAGTAGAATATATGCATTAATGGGCTGAAGGAGACATTGATACTATGTGATGGAACTTGAAGTAGATATGCTTCTAATGAAATGTTTTGTACTTAGGAAATATTTCTGAGAAAATATTTACAAACTGTGCTGTACTTAGATGCTATCTAAGGTGGTTTGGCATTTTCAAATCTAGCGGCAGAGATGTGACAATTCATCCATTTCATGGTTTCATGAAGCCAAGATAACTGACTAAATGAGCACATTTGTAATGAGCGCTGTGACCCACACAGCACCCGAAGGCACATAGGACATGTCATCTGAAATGGACACTTATGCACCTCTCTTGGTGGTTCCCAGGTGCAAAGAAAAATGACTCCCCAATTGTATGCATTGGAGCGGCATAAGAAACTGCTGAAGGGGTGATGAGATGGAAATGAAGCATACTATGCAGACTGGCATGAACTGACTGAAAAGGCCTTCGGAAGGGTTGTTTGGCATGCGTAAAAGAAGCTTTTTCTCAGAAGCAGTGCAGAGAACGCAGTACCCGTTCCGTCTGATTCTTTAGCTGGGCATACCATGCAAATCAGCGTAGCTTACCGTAGGCAAATTCGACAATTGCTGGACATAAACAGACATGAAGAACATTTTTGCCTCAGCTGTTGGCTAAGAGTGGTGATAACAGCAATGAGGCAACAACTAAGGGCTCAGGATTTTCCTACAATAAAGGTCTACTCGTGGCAGTGATTAGAGACCGGTAATGATTGAGGCGCAATGTTTAAATGACAATGACATTGAATGAGAGTCTGGGTGCTACGTAGGTCCATCCAGGGCGAAGTAACAGAAGGTGCAAGCTGAGACCCAGCCACTAGGGGATATGGGGTCCAAGCTTTCTGAATAATAACTGTGACTAAATGCACGTTCGGTGCTTGTTCCACTGACGTCCTGATGAAATCGGAAATTAGAGCTGGACAATTGGAGGACATGTCCAGGGCTGAAAATTTACAAGTTTTAGGTTTTCTGGCATTTTCAGCAGGATTTGAACCAATTTAGGTAATGCTGGAATCCCTGAAGTTAGAGGTATTGAGGGGAGTCTGCCTACCCATTGTGTAGGGGTGGTCAGAGTAGTAAAGCTATCCATGAACTTTTGCTAGAACTGAAAAATTATATTAAATCTAGGATGTTGCTGAATGGTGCTGTAAGGAGAACACCTGTGATTTTTGTAAGACCAGTGTTTTCCAATGTCAAGACCTCAGGTGGGGTAACAAACAAAGAGTCTTGAACACCAGCTGATACATAGTGAACTTCTGAAGCTGAGTCACAAAAGCTTGAGTGTTGCACTCGGCCAATCTGAGATTAAAATGTCTGTTTTCTGACTCTAAACTGTAAAACATCATCTGGTAGGATTGCAATTGAATCCTGGCCTACCTGATGATATGAAACAATTCTCAGACTAGTGATGAAGTCCTTCCTTGGTTGACTCAGAGGTATGACTTATGTGAAGTAAAATAGGAGCTCTTATTTTGCAATATTCTGAATATGATCCTCCAGTTCTGGCACATCTGGTCACTTAATTGGTGAATGCAACTACTACGGAGATCTATGTTTGATACCATGGCCACAATTTAGAATCTCGATGTGTCCACTTGCGCTTCCTTACGCCTGAGGTCGATAAAAAGATGCACTACTGAATTTTCTGTAAAAACCCTTAGCTGTCAGTTGAGCCCTCATGCTGACCACTGCACTAAGACTTTTTCTCTTCTACGAAGTTAGCCAACCTGAGTGGAATTAAGTTGACCTGATGACGAGCCAAGATGAATAATCTAAATGTGCCACACTTTTGGAATTAGTAATTCATATAATTGTATGAAATTATCTACACTACTCCGACAATTCCAAGGAATTTAAAAACAGCATCCCTGTTGTGGTACATCTCAGAAAGAAAGTAAATGGATCTCAATTTAATACGAAAAAACATAAGAGTGTCCTTAGATCAGTAAATAGCAAGATGTGAACCAGATGCTGCAACAGGTATGATGTCACTTACACTGAGGGAAGAAGCTCTGAGACAAAGGTGGAGAAGGGTTAGCAGTCTAGTGAGAATGGTTTATGAGTATTATCAGTGGTTCAGAATATGTTAAGGGTTCTGCCTTTGGAGTCAGTGGTGCAGGGTCATAAAAGGTTATTGCACCTGATTTTGATATTTGTGATTTACAAGTAAGGAAGGTGAGACTGCCCTGTCCCCTGGGGCAGTATGAATGATACGAAGGTACAGGAAATGTGATTGATCCCTACATACAGAGGTGAGCTCATGAAAGCAGGCTCCAGTATAGAGCATAAAGTTATATCTGCCTCAGGTGGTGCCTTTAAAGGATACCATACTCATATTTCACGGGTCAGAGAAGGAGCAATTGTTGGGATGGTCAAGCAAGTTAAAGTAGGGCATGAATCATATGTGGCATGCTGTGCCACCAGACAGTCAGGGTGATGGAAGGTGGATAGGACGAGTGTAAATAATTATGAATTTCTAATGCCTTCGGGACGTTCATTCCCTGCCATTTAAGAATTGGCCCCTAATCACCCCTCCTGGAAGTAATTAGAGTGCCCCTCCCTCGCTTTCCCTCTAATACAAGCCAGAGATCACTGCTTCCACGGCATGCTAATTGGCGGTTTTGGGGGTGACCCTCCCTGCACGTCGGGTCATTTGGGTATGCCAGGTGCTTGTAGTGTGCAAAGCGTGACCATCGTCATTCATGTCCGGATGGTGACTTGTACACAGCCTCATCCAGTGTTTGTTTGTCCACATCTATCAATGTCAAGTGAAGGTTCTGCTCGGTGGAAAAGCATCCATCACCAAGTGACCAGGGCATGACATCTGCTTAGCATCCCAGAACGGGTATAAGGACCACAGAGGGTGCTCTGGGCAGCCTTTGCCAGTTTCAGGATATTGGAGGTCGGTTAGCTGGTAGCTACATGGTTCTAATTAGTTGAGTCTGTTTTAAAGCAGAAAAGATAGTCTTCGGAGCACAAAAGCCGGACTAACCAAGCCTTATCCACTGAAGGTTTATCTGTGTGTGGGGAGGGCCCTGAGGCCCACCTATTCCCGTTACCTTACACGAAACCCCACTCCCTGGATTCTTTACTTGGCTGGCGCTAACCCACCCACAGGGGGAAAATACACCTTTCAGAACTGACCCCAACCTCTGGTGCCAGCACACTGTCACGTGTTCATTATCTCTAACAGGGCATCATTTTAACACTGAAGCAGTGCTGTAAAAGGATTTACGCCACGTATTGCACATGGACCACCTTACTACACAGTGTTTGTTACACCCAGGAGTATTTTGGTTTCACATTGCTATAAGTGGATGACATGTATCCTTCCACTGCTGAACTTAAGAGGACCTTTTTTGGCTTTCAGATTTCCATAAAGAGCATATATTTACTTGGTCTGACCCCTGCCTGTCTCTCCTAAATGTCTAGTGCTGCAGCTCCTACATGTGCTCTATTTTCACCACCATCACCCTACCTGATGCTCCCTGTCCAGCTCCCTCACTTCAGTTTATTATGTTTATTTTATATCTATTTTTAACGAGGGTTAAGCAGCTTCAAAGTTCAACGGGCCACTTGATTCCTCTTTTTGCAGTGATGTGCACTATCTTTCAGTTTTTGTTTTTTGTTTTAATTTCCCATTATATAATAGTCTCAGTAGCCATATGAGAACAGTAAATAAAAATTGGCAAAATGGCCACCAGTGCGTCATGACACAGGTGCACGCATGCATATCACCAAAGGCAATATTGGAATGGCTTCATGCGTGTGTCACAAAACATGCACACCAGCCTCTTTGTGATAGATAGCAACCCTAGACAACATTTCCCATGTCAAGAATACCACAACTCACTACTGACGTGTTGATGGGTCATGAACAAACTGAGACACTTACAGAAAAGCATCATTGTTCTGCAGTCTTCACTAGGCACCGAACACTTCTTGACTGCCTGGACCCATAATTTTAATTTACCACCTTACAGTCTAATTATATGCTAAATCTCTCAGAATGCAAATTATATCGGTAAAATAGGAAGCGTGTCAATCCCGACTGTAGGATATTAAATCCAATAAACTTTCCCTGGGGGGAAAACACATCAATTAGTTAATAACCAGTTGTTCATTCCACAGTTACATACACATTTCAAAGGCAAAATTTACAAGTACATCCTGAGTTCAGAGTAACCTTACAACTAAGAATGAATTCTTTCTGCGCTTTCACCAATAATGCTGGGCTCAACAGTCCTGTGTTCTCTTCAGGGATAGTTAGCGAGACCACACAACAATGTGTTCTCCCAGACTACATCTCTTGCATCTCTTGCATCTCGGTTTGTCCTAAGTAACCTTCTCCACTCTTGCATATTTCTTCCCTTGGTGTTGGAAGGATCTTTGCTAGGGATATTGTGTGTGCAGTCTTTCTTCTTCCCCCAGCTACCAGGGTTGTGAGCAGGAATTTGTGGATTTTTGCAGAGCATGTATGCCAAATGTTGGTTCCATTTGCATGAATGACAATCTTGCATATATTGAGAATGTGAACCATTTCTTTTCAAAGCAGCCTTTATCTAAGCTACTGTCTCCACGTAGTGCACATTGTTCTTATCTGGTTCATATGAAACAGCAGCCATTTTAACTTGGGGTTCTCTTTAGAAGTCTCAAAATGAATGTAGAACATTTGGTAGGCGAGTGGTATTGGCTGCATTGGCAAGTTCCTTGGTGAACCACTGTGCCTCAAGACTACTGTATCTTCGAATATCTACATATGCCCAGTCTCCAAGCAGCTGCATGTAAAGATGCATATATATATATATATATATATATATATATATATATATATATATATATATATATATCTCAAATATATCACAGAGAAGGAATCATAAGGGGTGAATGTATGAATGTAATATGAGCAACAGGGAGAAAGTGAATGAAGGGAGTACAGGGAACTACAGTAAACACTATCATGGAATATGGGAACCACGGGAAGATGAATGTATTTGTTAAAGAGTACTGAATAGTAGGAAGTATAAGGAGCAAAGGTAGAATTTGAATATTACATGAAAAACAAGCGTTGGTAAAGTCAGTATATCTGCCTTGGTAAACTGATGCAATCATTAACTATTTTATTGTTTTTATTGAAAGCAAATGCCACAAAAATAAAGCCAAAAAAGAAATCATGCCACCTCTCACCCGCAGCATCCATATGTTTACGACAAAAACATTTAAATTAAAATAAATCGCTGATGCAGCTGTTTTATTGGTGATGTTTGTTTCAAAATAGCAAGCCTTTCAGTTGTGCCATGTATTTTATTATTGATAGTTGTGAAGGAGAGAAGAATACATTACCACCTAATCATGGATTAAAATCTCAGGCAGCTACAATATTAACATATCACTTAAATACTTTATAATAACAACTTTAAAAAATAAATCAACACCTAAGTTGTTACACAAATTCTAGGCAAAATGAACATCTAGTGTTTAAATTGAATATGAAAGCAAAATAAAAACAGCACACTACGAATCACCTTGGTCATTAAAGGGAAAGTAACTTTTTTAGGTGGATATGTACAATGTGCAGTCAATCAAAGTGAAGGTAGCCACTGGAAAGCAGGCTGACGTTTAGCCTTATCCTGAAAGCTGAAGCGGGCAGAAGCAAAATGTGAATGTCAACTTAAAATCAATGAGAAAACCCAGTAACCAAAAGACCCTCTATGTATGTATTTGCCCTATGATGTTGTGGGAACATCAGTAGGCTGGCAAGGCAGCTAAAAATGTCTCAAAGGCCATACCTAATAATTTTAACTAGAGTAAGGCAAAGGCATGCACTGGAATTCTGCAATTTTGCGGCTGCACAATTTTCTGCCTAATAATGGATTTGGCGTGTTTTCACATAGTATGTAATCTGATGCATAATGTGATGTTAACAAACATTTTTTAAGGCTCATATCAATCAAACCGCTGCAACACGTTTCTGCACAGTAGAAGGCCTTTTTGAAAGGTGGACAGGTCATATTTCTTTTGCTTAGTGCTATCTTTGGAGGTTAAACTAGTACTAATAAGGTACAACCTATTCCCAGACATGGTTCACATGTGTAAAAATGACAAAATAATGAAGCAATACAGTGAAACTATGGTGCATTAGGCTACAAAATGTGCTTTTCTTGCCACATAATTTAGTTAACCCAGGCGCATAATTTGGCCCTCCCCTGCTGCATATTTCCAGTGGCCTTGCAAATATTTAAAAATATTGGACGTCAGCAAATCGTAAATCGGAATTAGGATATACTGAAACCTGTCATGGAGAGTTTAAATTAAAGCAGAATAAAGCATACATTAAAGAGATTTTGACATAGTAGGAGTCATATGGATGAAAAGTATGAAATAAAGAGCACTGAGGAGAATTGTAATAATAAGAGTGTAACTGTATGTAGAGGAGAATATTGGATAGCAGGAATCATGAGGGTGTAGGTATATGAGCTACACAGTATTTTAAATTATAAGGGCAATTAATGAAGGTATCAGGAAGAATGTTGATCACAGTGAAGAAATATTATGATAAGGAACAACAGACAATATGACTAATGCAGACTGTACGTATATATTAGTGTTTAACCAGACAGAATGAATCACAGGAAGGGAAGAATTACATTTGTGTTGGACTGGACAGTGGAAATCAAAAGGTGATAAAGGACTCCAATTGTACCCATTGGATGATACCCATTGGGAATATTAGTCTGGGGTCAAGATTCCAGGGTAGGGAGTGTGGGCACACTTCTCTGTGTGCCTTTTTAGGGTCGAGCCTGTGTCGCATGTGCTTGCACATGCATTTCGCTTGCAAGACGCTTTAGGAGTTAGAAAAGGGCTCAGAGCCCCGTTCACGTCACGTCAGTTGTCTTTCATTGGTTCGTGGGCTTGCCTGTTAAAATCTGCTTGCTTTCATTAGTGGAAGGCACGCATACGTCATGCCTTTTCCAGTGTTTAGCCCTCCTCGAGCACAGTGACCAAGTACTGAAAACATGCGAGGCTTGCTGTTTCCCGTCAGGTTTGTGGACTACTTTTTATCTTTTGTTCGCAGCGCAATCTCACTTGGCAGAAGTCGAGCGCTTTCCGTAACATCAATCCCATTACATAGTTAATTGCACTTTTGCTGGTTTCGTAGATAATTGCACTTTTGCCAATAGGTTTCATTACGAGTAAACTATAGCAATGTGGAAAGAAAAATCCAGTTGGGAGTTTACAACTGCTAATAGCAGCGCGATCGCGCTGTTTTTTTCTTTCAATGTGGAAAGAAAAATCCGGTTGGGAGTTTACAACTGCTAATAGCTGTAACTCGGAGAAATGCGAGACCCTAGTGCATTGCAAATGCTTGTTTTAAATGTCAGCCATTTATGGATTTGCCGAATTTGCCACATGATCCCTCATCTTCTGCATAATCTTCAGATTTGAAAAAAACATTATTTTCTCACTTAAACAGGGTAAAAGAAAGTTAGTAAAATGTGGCAACATGCGTAACCACACAGTGTAAGGCCCTTTGCAAAGGGTGAATGGTCTTCTTTTTGTAGTTTACTGCTGTATTTGGGTGTTAATCTGATTGTACTGAGGCGAAGACTTTGCCCAGAGTTAACCTATGTAATTTTGACAAAATAAGGAAGTAATTATTTCAGAATGTGTGCTGCTGCATAATTAGCCTTTTATTGCTATTGTAGTCAACACCTGCCGCATAGTTTGCCGTTTCTAATGTAGTCCTCCCCTACCACATAATTATGAATGGCGGCCACCTCGCCTTCTCTGTAGAGCCGTTGTACTTTTAACGATTGCACAAGTTTGACGAAAAACAGGTACTTTGAGACTGTACCTACACGTTGTTTTTCCATTCCAAGCCCTGCTCAAGGGGCAGCACGTGCATCTCACAACCTGTCAGGGACACTGATAACAGGGTAGGATCTGACCTTCGAAGGAGCAGGGTGGTTTTGCAGGACAGTTGTAGCGTGTGGGGGAGATAATGTTACATTCCTTTCTTCATCCTGGGAAGCGCCCGGTGGGAGGGGCAGGGGGATAAGGAGAGCTGTCAGTGACACGTCTCTATTGTGCTGAGATGAGGCGTGCGAACACCGAGCCTCCAGCTGGCCTCCCTTTGCCGCCATGTTTTTCACCCGTAACAAAAGCCTTCAGTTAACGCCGCCGCTTTATGAAAAGCACCCTTGCCGCCGAAAGAGTTTGCTTAACCGACAGCCTGCATGCTTATTTTCAGGAACTATCTGCTTCTTTCCACCTGGTGACTGCCGGGAGGGCGAGACAGACAGCTCTGACAAAGACTAAAGTGCTTCCGGCATTCAAGAAGGTGACCCCTGACCAGGGCCCGTAGAAACACTGGGACTGTCTGACATGTGTCTGAGGGAGCGTGGCGTCAAACCAGCCACACACAACCCTGCCCCTACACGGTGGCATAACGTAAAATAAAATGATGGGGGCCCCTGCAGAATGTGAAGAGGAGCTGTCGAGTTTTCCTGGGTCGGATTGGCATCACAATTAGGCCCAGTCACTCCCCAAAAAGTAGCCCACATTCCCTGGTCGCATCTTTTATCTATCACCATCTCGTTGGTCTCATTGGTATTTTAATATAGTGTGAACTCGGCCCAAAGGCATTGAAGTAATTTACGTGAGCACCAGTTACATTTCACAAGATAAAATTCATTTTTTTTTCAGGTGAGATGGTTTTATTTTAGGGGAGATTAAGTGATTTGCCCAGAATCACAGCATATTGAGCTGATGCTGCGATTCAAACCTCTCTCCAATGTTTGCAGGTCTGATCATGGCACTACATCCAATTTTATGCAGACCTCCCCCCCCCCACAACACATGGCTGCTAAGGAGGCCACTTCTCTTACCCTTTCCCCAGCCCTTTATAGCGTCAGGGCAATTACCTGGCAAGGGAGGTATCAAGAATAGTACACTGCTGCTGCTCCCTGGGGCTTAGGTGATAATATATCTCAATGGTACAAAACACCTGGCCTCCCCTAGAGCTCCCTGCATACTCCCACCCTCCCAACATTCATTATGGCCTAAATGTGATAGCATGGCAGGGGATGACACTATTTCTGGCAGGGCAGGCCATGTGAGGTAGAGCATCAAGATGAGAATGTCCCAAAGGCTAAAACAATACCAGCCCCCAGCCTCAATTTATAGCATGGCAGGGGAATGACCGAGGTAACTGTGCCACATTAGAGTGGCCTGGCGGGGACAGGGAAAGAAAGTAAGGCCCAGATTTAAAGGGCATAGCACCATCTAACAACACATTAGCATAATTTTTTTTATGCTAATGTGGTGTTAGACTGCCAAAAACACCGTGCCAGATTTACAAAGTGGTGCAATGCTTGCATTGCAGAACTTTGCAATCCCTTGCGCCACGTTATGCCTGCACCAGGCATAATGTATGCAAGGGGGGCGTTCCGGCGTTAGGGAGCCTGAAAAAATGGTGCAAAGAAATCAAAGAGATTTCTTTGCATCATTTTTTCCAGCATGTTTAACTCCTGCTCAGAGCAGACGTTAAACGGAGGCTCCCATTGTTTTTAATGGGCCTCTAGGTGCTTTGCAGGATTCCCGTCAACCTTTTTTACGCTAATCCTGCAAAGCACTGAACTAGCGCCAAACATTTTGACGCTAGTTCCCCGTACATTTAATACAGCGCACAAATGGTGGCGTTAGGGGGGCACTAAGGGGCGCAAGAAAAGTGGCGCTGCACTAGGTGCAGCGCCATTTTTAAAAAATCTGCCCCTAAGTCTTTTGGTTCGGTTTACAGAAGCCCTAAAAACCAGCCCACAACTAACTCTGAGGCACCGGCCCATCGCCCAATGCCTGAATGCCCACTTTCCCAATCTGATCCCGGAGTCACCCATATCTCACAAATATTCATTAGCTTGGGTGGATTGGGGCCCCTGCAAAGTGGTTGAGGGGTACCTGAGCCCCCCCCCCCCAACAACGCAAGGGCTGCAGGGACCTGTGTTATGTACCTGTTTCTACACAGATACACAAAAATTATATTGTAATCAAGATAGGAGTGTAGATGTAATTTGCGCAATAGGTGTAGTGAAGCAAGTGCAGTGGCACAGGGGTCAAGTTATCTGAGGTGCGCTCGTGCCCCAATTGAGGCTGTCTGTTACTACTCAACTGAAAGTATGGAAGGGACTACTTCACTTCATTGTATTAGGGCTAAAGGAAACCCTTGAGAAACTTCTTTGACTCGAGAATTAACACCCAGGACCCTTCATGATTCATTGAACAGAGACACTGTCCACTTACTCTTAAAAGGACATTAACATACAGATAGGAAAAGTTGCAAAAGCGGGCGTCTCAGCTATCATGGCGGTTGTCACTAGGTAGTTATAGATTGTATTTTTGTTTTACCTACAACTTTTGCGCCGCTTGACAAATCTATAACTTTGGCACCGCTTGACGAATCTTCACAAAAGTTTCAAAACTTATACTTTGCTGAGTTCAGCTTCTGTCTTGAAAGTTTCAGGGTGATCTGTCATGGGCAGAGAAACAGGGAGGGTCCCAAACGCATTTTCCTCATTCATTTTTCCATAGGACCTTTAGACATGCCTATAGCCTGAACCACTGAACTGAATTACACCAAATTTGGCATGAAGCTAGATTCTGTTCCGCGGATCACGCTTTTGTGATTTAGTGCAAATCCGTTCAGCAGTTTCAAGGAAGTTAAGGCCAAAAAATATAGATATGTAGGGAAGCGGCTATTTTCAACAAGCCAGTAGCAGAAGAATTTGCTTATCTCCTCATAGAATTGTGAAAGATTTTTGATGTTTTACCTTTGATTTTTGATGTTTTACCTTTGTCCCCCAATAAGTTATGTGGCATAAGGAAGGTAACAAAAAGCTCAGCCTTTATTCAAGAACATTATTGTGAAATGAAAAGTCTTACTTTTCATAAAGATATTCCTGCATCCACTAATGACGGTCTCAAGAAATCAGGCGCATGGTAGCTTCATAAAACCTTGACCTTGGTCCCCATTTAGTTTTCTCAGATGAGCTGCAAAGAGACTAGGGTGGCAGGGATGTTTTGCTGACAGTGGTTCTGCTAACAAAGCGAGGGTGGTTTCTATGAAACCGCAAAATGTTGTCCAGCCCTTGTTGTAGGGAAAGTGCCTTTACAATGCGGCCAGAGCCACGCAGGCCGTAAGCACATGAGCATTACCATGCTTGCCCTGAACCATGCAAATGCATGGTTAAGGCACCATGCATTTGCATGGTTCAGGCACATAGGAGGAACAGCCGGTAGAGGAATGTGGTAGCCAGGTAAGTAAGGCTGGGGGTAGGTTTTAGAATTCAGGTCGAGGGTGGAGGGTCAAGGTAGTTTTTAGGACATGGTGGGGTAGATTTTAGGGTTCTGGGTGGGGAATGGGGGTCAGGGTAGTTTTTAGGTCAGGGTAGGGTAGGTTTTAGGGTTCAGGGCAGGGTCGGGGTCAGGGTAGTGTTTAGAAAAGGGCGGGATAGTTTTTAGGACGGGTGAGGTAGGTTTTAGGGTTTAGGGCAGGGTGGTGGGTCAGGGTAGTTTTTGGGACAGAGCAGGGTAGGTTTTAGGGTTTATGGTGGGGATGGAGAGTCAGGGTAGTTTTTATGACATGGTGGGGTAGTTTTTAGGTCAGGGTAGATTTCAGGGTTTAGGGTGGGGTCGGGGTGGGGATAATTTTAAGGACAGGGTGAGGTAGGATTTAGGGTTTAGGGTGGGGGTGAGTGGTTGGGGTAGTTTTTAGGACAGGGTGGGGGAGTTTTTAGGACAGGGTAGTTTCTAGGGTTTAGGGCAGGGTGGGGCTCGGGGTAATTTTTAGAACGGGCGGGGTAGTTTTTAGGGTTCAGGGTGGGGGGTTGGATTCGTTTTTAGGACAGGGTGGTGTAGCTTTTAGGACAGGGCAGGTTTTACAGTTTAGGGTAGGGATTGGGGTTGGGGTTGTTTTAAGGACTGGGTTGGGTAGGTTTTAGGACAGAGCGGGGTAGGTTTTAGGGTGGGGCAGGGTAGTTTTTAGGACAGGGCAGGGTAGGTTTTAGGGTTTAGGGCGGGAGCTGGGTAGTTTTTAGGACAGGGTGGGTAGTTTTTAGGACAAGGTAGATTTTAGGGTTTAGGGCGAGGGGTTGGGGTCGGGGTTGTTTTAAGGACTGGGTGGGGTAGGTTTTAGGGCAGGGCGGGGTAAGTTTTAGGACAGGGCTTGGTAGCTTTTAGGGTTTAGGGTGGGGTAGTTTTAGAACAGGTTTTAGGGTTTTGGGGGGGCAAGGGTATCAGAAGGGTTTGTATTACACAACCACACATGACTTAATCAAATATACCTTTACTAAGCATGCTTTTACAATGCAATTCGTTGTAAAGGTATGCGTGATAAAGGCATGCATGGTTAAGACACGGTCGTGGTTCTGACCACATTGTTAAGCCATGAGTGGTTATACCATGAATGGTTCTGTCATACAAACCTTGTTTTATTTTTCGAACACTAACCCCTAAAGTGGCGTTGTGTTTGAAAAACAAAAAGTCAATCCCCCTAACGTGCAGGGAGTTTTCTTCCAACACATTCAGGAGACTGATTGGTTTTCCGTGCACAAGATGGCCACATCCGATGTGGTTGTTCTAGGTAAGCTACAATAATGGGTCACTGGAATTATGCAATTTTGTTGCATTTTCCACATTAGTACAAATTTGCTGCGTTTGCCAAATAATCCATCATCTGCGGCACAATCTCCATATTTTAACAAAAAAAAATTACAGCTCAAAGGGATCAAAAGGTGCTAAACCCCAATTACACCTCTTGTAGGGAAGAAGAAGACCCTTCGCAAAACTTGACATTTTACCTTGCCATTGCGTGTTGCTGTATTTCGGTGTTAAACTGGTACTAATGAGGTTAAACCTTAGCCCAGATACTGTTATAATGTGTAAAAATGGCAAAATTGTAAAGTAATACTTTCACAAAATGAGTTACATTATGCTGCATAATTCCAGTTGCCTTGGCAAAAATGAGATGACACTGGTTTTGAAAGGCACAATCTAGACACGGCTGGCCTTCCAATGACTCCTCCAATGACTCCTCCTTCAGGAAAATGAGGCGGAGGAGGAATTCAAAGAACGGTTGACAGCACATCTGTCAATCATTGACAGATGTTCTGATATCACTCTCCTCTAAATGACATCACTAATCCTTCATTTCCCAGTTCATCAACCATTTCAAACATAGTAACTCTGGAAAGGGCTTTGGCTATTCTTTCATTTTCAAAATCTGGAAATCGATGTAAACCCATCACCGTGTTATCAGCTATGTTGAGTCGTTCTAGTGCTGTCTCCACTAGAATTTTAATCAAGGAGACTTTACCATGCTCCCAGTCTTTGAACCTGCTCAAATCACGCACTTCCATGTGAGGTCAGGTTGTGTCATATAACCAGTTAAGTCATGACTGTATTTATTCCTTTGCAGGCTCCACTGGCACCTGAGCAGACCCCAGTGGCAGCTGGTTTCAGACCTCTGCAGTTTACTGGTTTTTTAGGGTCGAGCCTGCGTCGCATGCGCTCGTGCATGAGTATCACTAGCGAGACGCTTAAGGTATTAGAAAAGGGCTCGGAGCCCCGTCAACGTCACGTCAGTGTCTTTCATTGGCAAGTTGGCTTGCCTGTTAGAATCCGCTTCTTATGATTAGTGGAAGGCACCTATACGTCATGCCTTTTCCGGTGGTTAGCCCTCCTCGAGCACAGCGACCAAGTACAGAAAACATGCGAGACTCGCTGGGTTTGTGGATTACTTTTTCTCTGTTTTCGCAGCGCGATCTCGCTGGGCAGAAGTCCATCGCTTCGCATACTATCGACCTTGTTACTCAGTTAATTGCACTTTTGCTGATAGGTATTATTAGTGTGAACTATAGCAGAACAATCAAGCTTTTTTTTTTTTTTTAATGTAAGAAAAATCCGGTTGGGAGTTTACAACTGTGAACAGCTGTAACTCCGACAAATGCGAGACCCTAGTGCATTGCAAATGCTTGTTTATTATGCTTTTAGCATATTCGGTCCTTGAAGGCATACATATATTTAAAAGTAATAAAAAACTTGATAGAAACGAGAAAAGCAGAGTTAAAAGGGGGGAAAAGAGAAAAAGGGAAAAAATAGCGTGTGGAGAAAGGGAAAGCCAAAAAAACACAAAGGAAATGGAATCAGTGAATAAGGAGTGGCACACTCTCCTACGAATTTCGCAACAATGACGGGCGTCCAGTGCAGATTAATTGTAAACATATTCTTACTTTAGGATTCTAGGACACATGAACATTCCCATTGCCTTTAACACCTTGAAATGATTAAAAAGAGGATCCCTGAGCATTCATCTGAAGAAGCATTAACTAAGCTCAACAGAGACAGCAGAGCATTTATGAATGTGGTATGCCTATGGAAGGGATTAGAACATTGTGTGTCAACTGTATTTTTACTTTAATGTGATTCTGAGTCCCAGCAGTCATTTGCAGGCCTGGACGGAATTTCAATTATGCTGGAGTAATTAGAGTCATTTTAGTAATTCTTTTTGATGCTGAATTACTAATAATAATGTGATTACGCTTATTGGGGGAAAAATCCTACTGCAAGATCACATTTAGTATCTGCGAGCGGAGGCTCTCATTGCTGTTTATGTTCTGTTTCATTTACTGCTATTTTCTCAGTACAAAATACGTCTTTGTGTCCATTTTGGATGAGAGGATGATTTTTGTGCTAAGAAACTAGTTTTAAATGCTGGGAGTAAGTTGGAGGAAAATCCAATGCCAAGTGCACTTTTAGCCTGCTCAGGGTCACTATTCATGTTCTGTTGCATATAGTGCTAATTGATAATGCAAAATGCATCCTTGCATCCCTTTAGACCTGAAGGGGCACAGCTGCTCTAAGAAAATAGCCTAAATGATGAATTCTTCTTCTTGTATAATTCTACATAATCTCATAGAATTTTGGTTAATTCTGTTTGATTATGCTACACGGAATTACACTAGTTACAGTGGCGGCCGGCAGCTTTGGGAGGGGGGCGGGCGGGGCACACACACACACAGACTCATTCTTTCACACACAGACACGCACGCACGCTCATCCATTAACAACACTCATTCCATTCAAACATGCACGCACGCACCAAACATTCATTTTACAAGATCACACATTCATTCTTTCACACACACACGCATGCACGCACATCCATTAACAACACTCATAACACTCAAACATGCACGCACGCACCAAACATTCAATGTAAAACATAACACACATACATACACACACACACACACACACTTACCTTACCCACTGCCTGACCTGAACATGAAGAGTGTCTGTCAGGCTGACCTTGACCTAAAGGACAGGCCGCCACTGACTAGTTATGCCTACACTCTCGTCTTTTCGAGGGAAATGTCCTTTTTCTCATGACTTCAGTTTGACAAGCAGAAGTAGCGCCATCTCCAAGAATCTTTTGATCATTGACCATCCCATAATTCTCAAAAAATGGAAGGACTTTCTTAAATCATTGTATCAGCTTCAAAAGAAGAGGTTGTGGTCCATATCTTCTTTTGGTGACCCATTGCATATGCAGCAGGAATCGCTGACTACATCCAAACTGTATTTCAAAGCTAAGTAACATAGAATGTTAAATCTAGCCTTTATAAAAACACCTCTGTCATTGGGATCATACATGGGAATATTCAACTAGCATCTGACGTCAGGGGTGTGCATTCTGCCCATCACTGTGGGACCCATGCATTGGGCAAATGCCGAAGTCAGGTATTTGCCTTATAACCAGTCATTGATTAGGTTCATGTTAGGACTGATGGATAGCATATGAAGTCAGGCTTGCTCCTCTGAATGCATAATCACATTTGGGACTCTGGTTGTACGGCCTTTACCAGTATCTGTATTAAAGTCTATTTTATATACCTGTCATGTTCAAACCCTTGCTTAGGCAGACTGCTTTTCAGACATAGGTCATGCTCCACCACTCCCTTCAGGGCTGTACTAGAAACTAAAATCAACTCTTTCAAAAATGTTCAAAGCAGCCCAATGCTGCAGGAGGCCATGGCTAGACTGTAACAGGGGCAAGGTTGGGGCATGGCAGCCCACAATGATCCGAAAGCAGCACCCCAGCCTGCAACCTACTATGGAAAACCAGAGTGGCATAATAGCCACAGTCCGGCTTTAATTCCCCTCACCCGTTAATCAATTAAATTGTCTTCAACACAACATAAGAACATTGAAACCTTGTAAAAGTGGCACCTTTATTAAACTAGGGCATGTTTTTCTGGTTGCTAACTTTCCAGGCCAAAAATGGTCACTTCCCAGCATTTCTGCAACGTCTTGGAAACTACAACTATTTTTATTGGGAGAAACAACATCATTTCATGTTAGAGAGCCCTCTATCCTTCAGCAGGTCCCTTCTGTCTTCAGACCCAGCCCTCTGCCTCGCTCTCACACATGCCAGCCTCAGAACAAGTCCTGTCGACTCAGAACAGACCTCACCGCAAGATGTAATAGTAAAGTGTAGTTCTAAGCCTACGGTTTTGGAAACATTTCTGCTGCAAATTAATGCTACTGAAACTCTTGGACACCCCATGCTGTCTGTTGAAATTCCTTTCTTGAATTGCGTCACGTTCTATACATTATTTTTTCTCGCCTCGCTCTTATAACAGCAAAAAATATATATTATGTAAATAAATCAGAGCTCAGAGCTCATATTGTCACAAACAAATCGCCCAGAGGATTCAGGGAAAAGCTTTTAAGCCCAAACTGTAAATATAAGCTGATAGCGAAGAAGCCTGTTACATGAATTTCTGCTGGTTGACGGGCTACAAAAGACAAAGTTCAAGTGCGGCAGCATTCTATATTTTATATCACGTTTTATGTTCTTTTGTGTTTATGTTTTTATGTTAGAGTACCTTGAGACAGGAGACAGGAAAGTGAGGGTGGGGCGCACTGAATAGAATGGTCGCACGCATGCAGGCATACACACACCACCCCCACCCCTCTCACACTCGCTCTCTCTCTCGCGCTCTCTCTCACTCTCGCGCTCTCTTGCCCCTCTCTTTCTTTTCTTGGTAAGCCTGCGTGAAATTTTAAGTACCTCAGAACATTTGGAGCAATTTTGTGTTACTCTTGTGACACCAAATTACAGAAAATTACCAGTCGCGGCTCGTGAAAAAAACCACGTTCCTGTGCCACCGCCGTCGCCACCACCGCGCTGCTCCTCTCCTGCAGATAGGCTCCAGGCACAGGCTCCCAGCCTGCCCTGCGGCCAATCTAGATGCTTATCCTAGAAGCGTCAGGATTGACTGAGAGTGCTCAGCCAGGTCGCTCCCAGGCAGACTAGGAGCCTGTGCATACTCTCTCCAGCTTTGCAGAGCAGTGCCAGGCTCGAGAGAGCCTACTGCGCATGTGTGTTTGGCTGGCCCTAGGCAGCCGGCAAAACACACATGCGCTCTGAGGGGGAGTGCTGCGCACTCCCCCTCACTGCTTGTCACCCCCATGGCAATGCCCCTTTACAAGAAAATGATAACAAACACAGTTTATTATCGTTTTCTTGTAAAGGTTTTGAAGCTGCTGCTGCTGGCGGACAAGCAGTGCCCCTCTGCTCTAACGGAGGAGACACCCCTGAAAATTACACAATTTCAACTGCCCGCATAATTCAGAGTAATGTGAGGCATAAATGCCTACTGCAAGGCCATAGGAACAGAGGCAAGCGATTAGTGCTGTTCGTGTTCTGTTGCATTTTGCACTATTTTCTTAGTGCAAAATGTGTCCTCATGTCCACTTTATATGAGAGGGTCCATTTTGCAAGTTATGCCAGATTCCATAGGTTTGATCTGTTTATTATGAACCTTATGACAAAGCCAGTAGACCTCACTTGCTTATTGAGCAGAGTATGCATTAAAGGCAAACATTTTTATGGGTGGGATTGTTAATACACTGTGCTAAAGCTGAGAAGCAGGTATTTTGTTAAATGGACACTCGTAGATTACCATAGTAGGTCAAAGGTTTTGGTGTTGATGGCACACCCAAACCATCCGTAGGGATACAGGATGCACTATGATAACCCATATTAGACCTTATTATGCTCTGATATGAGGAATTTTATTTTGCTTTCCAACTGTAATTTTGTACATCTTTGTAATTTTATTAAGATATACATTTTGGTCACATTGTCAAAACATTTAAGCAGAGCACAGTAGGTCTGAGTTGGTTATGATGGCAAGCCCAAGCGAAAGGTTATAGGATTGAATATTTATTGTGAAAAGTTATGATAAAAACAGTAGGCCTGTAATATTGATTATGAAAAGAATATGTTAAAGTCAAAAGGAATTTAAGGATAGATTGTTATTACTCTATTATTACTCTACATTAAAGTCTACAGATAAGTATCTTGTTACATGGAACCTAACAGATTTCTGTAGTAGGCAAGGGTTTTAGTGGTAGTTACCCCTACTGACAAACCGTAGATAAAGAAGATTTGCACTGTGAAAATCCTTGTTAAGCCCTTTGAGGACATATAGTATTTTCCTTTACTAGTTGTAATTTTGAATATTTCTGTAACTGTATGACTGCAGACCTGATGGTTGCCTTCTGTGAAAGCTAATGCTCAATACAGTATGCCCAAGTTGATTATAGTGGTTAGCCAATAATAACAGCTGTAGGCCTAATTGGTACACTTAAAATGTTTGCCAGATGCATAATTCTGATTGGTTTATTATGAGGAAGAAAGTAATCCTGTTTATTTATAATGCTACACATGTCAAAGCCAATAGGCCTTTAAATGTGGATTGTTTTTTAAATGTGTTTATAGCATGCTGTCAGTTATTTTACTGCATTACATTTCACACATTACCTTTGTAGGGAAGGATTTTTGTATTGATTTCCCCCTCTGACAAACACAAGGGTAGGTGATTTGCACTGAAATAATTTTTGCTAGAATCTGTTCAGAAGGCCTCCCAGGATTAGCTCACTGCCAGGATCTTGTAATAAAGAAAATAAAATACATACATTAATCCATTTAAATATAAATATATCAATATAGATACATAGAGGATCTATGGGTCAGTCCTCTTTTGCCAGTGGTCTAAGTGCCATTTATACTCTTCTTTCATCCATCACAGTGTATTGCATGCAGTAAATCAATCATTGGCTCTTACCCTGTGAATGACGGCAGTTTCTGATCACAAGTGCACATCCACTTGAAAATGAGTGTACTTCACTGTCAGGGCTGGTTAACCTGTCCTTCATTTTTCAATTTTCTCCTTTTATAGTTCCCCTTCTATTTCTTTGCTTCTTCTCTTTTAATTAAAATTTTCCTTAAGACGAAAATACAGCTCCCCAGGCAGTGCAAACGGGCCAATTGCTTTTTTGCTTTTTAACTAAAAGTATTTGAGTCATAAACATTAAAGAGCAGCCAGGCACGAGAGGGGCTTTTCTTTTAAATCAATGTTCTTTAGCCATTGGTTTATTTCAGTCAGCCTACTGCAGCCTTTGCACAAAAAAGTGCAATCACGTTTTGGAACAGACCAGAGGAGCATTCATTTCTTACCATCATGCCAGAGGCTGTTATGCCTATTAATAGATCTATGGATTGCTTCCATTGAGCACACGCTTGGTTACGTGGCCATGCATGCTATAGCAGCCCATTGTTCTCAGGAACATCAAATGCAGACTGCACTGAGACACTGCACGCTTGAGACTCATCGTCCCAGCTTCTGATCTCCCACTATGGCATGTGGCTGCAGCGCATAATGGCATTAGCTGCTAGCTGTGGCTATGTGGGCAAGCTGCTGAAACTGTAGCGTCAGGCACCACACACGAGAGGTGACCTCATCTTCTCAAACAGCATCTCAATCAAACAGCATCTTCCGTAGAACAGAAATTGACTGAATGTATTCATATTTAATATACTGTTTGCTTATGTCTTATGGAGCAGTACTCCCTACATTCTGCCTCCTTACGGGGTGGCCACTAGGCCTGCCCACTCTGCACTATTACTTCCCCCTGGGCTCTGGCCTGCCAGGATCATTGACAAGACCTCCTTCCTTTAGGAGTTATGCTTCCTAATGCTGCCATAGAGTCAGAACTGGCTGGTTTATGGTTCCAGTTGCTACCATTAAGGAGTTGTATTCCTGGTAGTCACAGCAAATCCTTTGCACTGTTCGCCAGAGGTGTGTGCCAAGACTGAGAAACACACTGCATACTATGCCAAGCGGTCTGCATGTAGCATGCGGGTTTTTATGTGATCCATATTAAAGAATGTTCTCAAATGACACCCTGAAGAACTAGTGTGTTGTCTCTAGAGTTAATATTCTGCTTCATCTTTGTGTTTATTGCTTTACCCTTGTTTTTTTCAATAGGTGAATCAGCCACTGAATGTGGGGGCTATTTGTTGACGAATGTGGATGGATCAATGGGTGAGTAACTGGGAACATGAATGGATGAATGGGTGAGTGTATTAGTAAGTGAGCAGAATCTACTAGAGTGAATAACGGCCTCGTGACATCAACGTGACTGTGGCTTTCCATGAACTTCCATAAATGTACGCACTCACTCACACCTCTATACGCTAGTCTATTTAGGCACCTGTCAATGAGTTCACTCACACATTGATCCATCCATGCACTCACTCACCACTTGATTTAGCTATCCATCAACCAAAGCACTTATGCATCCATGTTCTCCCTCGTTGATTCCGCTGTCTACCGTTTAAATCATTTTCACATTTACCTACTTAATAATTCACAAACACAAAACATCAATCAATGAATGAGCACTGTAAATGAAAGTCAGACCTATTGGCTTTGTCAGTGCTTGATTACATTTCTTAGTCAAGTGAAAGAAGACATTGAGAGTTGTGTCTTCCTATAGATTTCACCGTGGATATTTGTGTAAATCTAAAAACCGTCGAGATTAAAAGCGGAATTCGAGCATTTGACAAGTAAACACCAACGTCTCACGGCGGAAGAGAGTGTGCGGAAATTGGGAGTTTTAAAATGTAAATGGTGAATTTTAAATAATTGTAATTCTGAGAATCCTAAAAAACCTGCCTTTGTACAGCTCTATTCCTCTATACCTCTTCGTAGCCAAAGAACAGCATTGTCTCCAAACACCAAACCGCAAGCGCAAGGCAGCTCCCATAATTTAGAACAATTGGCGTTAAAGGCTTGTATTATTTCGATGAGGTTATTTATGCCCAGAGTTACATGGTGGGGCTGGACATCTCACCTATCTTTCACAACATCTCACCCACATTTGCTCACATTCACCTTCTTTTCCATCTTGAACTCGAAATTACTTCTGCTGTGAAGGTTGGTGACAAATTAATTAGAGCAGCTTCACGAATCTCAGCTTCAAGTACAGCCAGTAACTGAAGGATATCAACAGAATCAAATGGGACCTTTAAATCTACAAAAAGTGAATAAAGACCACAGACAACATCCCAAGAAAACACACTGCTAAATACTCAAGAGCACATTACAGCATTGTCCACTTGTTCTCTGATGTTCTGTAAAACCTGCCTTAGGAGCCTTTATTGTGTTCTCGTTTGTTATCCACATCTTAGTTGTTCTAGATATGGAAGGGTCCTTACCAAATCGTACTTACAACAACAGCTGTGAAGTGTGCAGGTTTGTCGAACTGGCAGCATGCCAGCCACACGAGTAAAGTGAATGATCCAACAGAAAGAGAAGAAGAATTGTTGAGGTTACCAACAGTTGACACCATCAGGAGCAGAGAGAAGGAAAGTGAACAGAATATTGAAAATGAGAGAGATGTGCCTACTCCTATAACAGATGAATACGAAAAAAAATGCAGAAGAAGTTGAACAATCTGCAGAAGGAGTGGAAGAGTCGGCTCGTGAAGAAAGAGAAACTTTGACTGATTCTGATCAGAGGAGGGTGTCCTTGAATAAGAGTGATCAGAAAGAATTAGCTGAAAGAAGATCTGCTCAGAGGAGGGTGTCCTCAGAAGCAGGTGGTTTGACATACCAAACTGAACAAAGGACTGACCCTATTGGGAAAATAATTGAGGGTAGTCCAGCCCAGGTGGATTATACTCTTCCTGAACCAGTAGCGGGAATGTCGGAAGAAAAAGGTTCAAAGGCAAGTGAAGACTCAATCTTGAGAAAGTTGTTGAAAAAGACATTAAAGGTAGACAATTGGCCAGTGAAAAGTTCAAAGAGTGGAAGTATTGATGTAGTTCCACCAATTCAGGTCGAAAAAGAGTTGAATGAAGGAGAGAATACTAGTGGAGAAGAAGGTGAAAGCAGTAAAAGACTGAAAAGAAAGAGAGTTGCAAGCAAGCGATATGTTGGACCAGAGTGGGCATATCTAACTACAAATGATTGGCAAGAAGAATTTTTGAGTAATAGTTTTGACAGAGATGCTGAACATTTTTATTCAGGCATGTGAAGATTACAAAAGGAAGAAAAAATATGGGAACAGATATTGAAAATCATTTGAAAGTCTTGCTTAAGAGAGACATTAATGACTGGAATAGACAAATGAATAACAGGATTTGACAAGCTGCTATAATGATAATTGACAAAGAGAGACTGTCCAGTGTGAATTAATTTTTGAAAAAAAATTGAGGAGGGATTTTATTGCTTATTTGTTTGCTTACTTAATTGTTTTAAGGTTTTTGAAAAGTTTTGTTTTTTATTTTTTTTAGACTATGGAGACTATGAGAAACTTTCATAGCCAAAACAGCAGAATTAGTTGTTGTAAAGTTCTAAGTATTATATTGGCGGTAGCGAGTGTGTTAATGTGTTTATTGTTGTTTATAGGGGTGACTGTTTACGAGACGAATGGAGCCAACCATACTGTAAAGATTGAAAATTCTTTGGATATAACTGGTACATCAATAACAAAAGATAACTTTAAAATAGATGTTAAATGTTTACATGAAGAGAACGATCTTTCTTCTAATGTTTTCTCTCGCTTATTGCATGAGTATGTTGAAGTGATGGATGCGAAAGATTATTATGTATGTACACAGATTCCGACTTCAGTGGAAGAAGGAACTACTTACCATACTTGCCTGTAACATATGCTATAAGTTACAGTCTTTTACTAACGCGTTTCTATAATCAAGAATATATTCAGTATTTCTATTCAAATTATGATATGGTATTTTCGTTTGTACCTTTCATAGGTTATTTGAATAGAATAGCCAAAGATAATAACATAGTTATTATGAGAGATTTCTTTGAGCCTACTTTAACTTTTGGAACTCCATTCGCTCACAGAAACAACCTAACATGTTTACTATCCCCTGTAGAGAACAATTTTTTAGATAACGCAGAAGATAGAAGAAGAGAAATAAAAGATAGATAAGGGAATAATAAGTAGAAAACCTGGGGTTGATTATGCTTATACTGATATTACTAAACAAGGAAAACTATCATTAGATGCTGAACACGTGAGAAGACTTTGTATACATAGACCTTGGAGTAAGAATGATAGAGTGTTTGTTGGAAAGAGTGAATGTAGACATGTTTTATGTTCCGGAGTAATTGGGATTTTATGATGAATGGACAGGATCCACCAGTACCTGGTGTTTATTATATTTGTGGAAGAAATGCATATTACCGTCTTCCTAGAGGATGGTATGGAACTTGTTATTTGGGAATAGTCTTTCCAAAAATCTGTCAGTTAGGAGACTTGAGTAAGATACCTGAAACGATGAAATTTCAAACGAGACATAAGTGAGAATCAATTTCTAGCTTTGTGGGAGACATTTTTGGGACTATAATTCCCTCAGTGTGAGTGGTCTTGAATTCTATCAAGATACAAAAGTTGTATACAATAGTGGATAACATGTTGACAAGTTATTCTGGAGATATAATTCTTCTAGATACTGAGTTGGCTGCTACAAGAGCTATGGCACTTCAGAACCGCCTTGTGTTAGACATTCTTTTAGCAAAAGAGGGCGAGTTTGCAAATTACTTGGTTTGAATCACTGTTGCTCTTACATACCTGACAATTCAGGAAAAGTTAAGTAATTAATTAAAAATGTAACAATTAACCTACAAGATTTAAAAGAACTAACAGAAAGTACAGTTTGGGAAAAAGCTGGCAAGGGAATTGCAGCTGTGGGAAATTGGTTTAGTAATGTGGGAAGAAATGTTATTTTGACAATAGCAAAATGGGTGTCAATTATTGTATTTTGTCTAATTGGAATATGAGGAATATATAAATTAATAAAGTGTTTGAAAAAAAGAAAGCTGGAAAAAAATCAGAAAAGATTTAATATACAAATGACTTAGGCCCTCATTACAACATTAGCGGTAAAATCCGCTTACCGCCGTGCAGAAGACCGTCAACACACCGCGGCGGCTGCGGAATTCCGGCACAGCTATTACGATCCACAGCACAGAATCCGCCACAATTCTGACACCCACACAAGTCCGCCACACCAAAGGTCAGTGATAAACTGGCGATAACAAAACCTCCACCATCACGCCAACAGAAATATGCCCAAACTATCACGACACACGAATCCACGCGGCGGTCTTTCAACCGCGGTATTCCATTGGCGGTACACACCGCTGTGCTTAAAATACACACACATTTACAAAACACAGCCACATTGGACAGTTCGAAACACACACACCTGATACACATACACACACCACACACCCAATACAATATAAAACACACACCCACATCACCCACAAACCCCTACGACCAAAATCCTGAGCGAAGACCAGAGAGAGACACCACAAACAACTACCAAGCATCCACAGGCACACAATACCATCACCCACAGAACTTCCACGCACCTCACACAAGACACCACTAAATATCACCCCACTTATCACTACACACACCACCCCACACATCACCCACACCACCCCATGGCACGGCAAAGACACCCCAGGATCTCTGAGGAGGAGCTCAGGTTCATGGTGGAGGAAATCGTCCGGGTAGAGCCACAGCTATTCGGATCACAGGTGCAGCACACCTCCATAGCTAGGAAGATGGAGCTATGGCGCAGAATAGTGGACAGGGTCAACGCAGTGGGACAACACCCTAGAAATTGGGATGACATCAGGCAGAGGTGAAACGACCTACGGGGGAAGGTGCGTTCCGTGGTCTCAAGACACCACCTTGCAGTTCAGCGAACTGGCGGTGGACCCCCACCGCCTCCCCCACAACTAACAACATGGGAGGAGCAGGTCTTGCCGATTCTGCATCCTGAGGGCCTCGCAGGAGTAGATGGAGGAATGGACTCTGAAGTCAAATCTTAACTATTACATCCCCCACCCTACCTGCATGCCATCACATACCCCCACCCTCACCCTCACCCCCATCAAGCCTACCCCTCACAAATGTCCCACTATCACAACCCACCCATCCCAACACCAAGCCCTTCATGCAACAACAAAGCATGGACACCCATCACCAAAGCATGCCCACTACACATACCCATACACCCCCCTAAACCATCATCACACAAGGTCCTACACAGGAATGCAAGCACTGGGGTACACAGACACCCACCCATTGCACACCATGGCACACACAGATGTAATAAACATCCTTTTATACCCCTGCAGGACCCCTACCCAATGTCACCGGACAGGAAGGTCCACACATGTCCACACCACCAACAGAAGAGGCCCACAGTGATGACAGCAGCTCTGTCCAACTGGATCTAGATGACCAGCCCGGCCCATCGGGGACCTCGGGACAGTCGGTTCCCCTCACACAGTCACAGGCCACTACAAACCTTACCCCCTCTGGAAACACCAGCACAGCACCCACCCAGCGGGCCCATACCTCTGTCCCCAGGACACGTCAATCAGCAGTGTGTCCACCACTACAGGGAATCCAGGCTAACCCACCACCCCCAACAACAACAGGGACCTGGGGGCAGTGGTAGTGGGCACGCGGTCCAGGGGACGGAGGCCCAGGAACACAGGGGAACTGGGAGGGCTGCTGTGCGACAGGGGGAGGACAGGCCAAGGGAACCCACTCTCCACGAGGCCCTCTCCTCCATCATGGGAGCCTGCCACCACTCCCAGGAGAAAATGGCAACGGTACTGGCCAAGTTTCAGGAGACCCAGCGCCTGCAGGAGGAACAGTATTTGGGCTTCAAGGAGGAACTCAGAGCCATCAATTCCACCCTGGGCACCATCGTAGGGGTTCTGAAGGAAGTACTCAACACCAGGAGGGACACTGTGGCAACACCAAGGGGCCCCTGACACTAGCATGACGATGAACTGCCCACCACCTCCGCCAGCGCTAGTGGACAGGAAGCACCGCCACAGGACCACCACCCCAGCACCCCGCCCCCTGCAGAGGGAGAACCACCCTGCAAATGGTCCCTGAGATCCAGAACAAAGACAGAGAACGATGCCAAGAAGCCCGCCAAGAAATGAGACCACCCTGAATGTCATCCTTCTGTCCCACTTTGTCACCCTGTCCATCCTCAAACTGCCCCAGCTCCACTTCCTATGCCCATTTGGGCAATGCACCTGTGAGACTAATAGACTGGACTCTGCCATGGACATTCCTCCACCATCACCCCTCACCATTTTACAACCCTCCAATAGTGAGCACTTAAATAAACAACCTTGAAGCACAAAACAATCTGGAGTCAGTCTGTGATTTCTGAATAGTGTATTAGCAATTACTGTGGCAAAATGCTCTTTCAATTGTAATGTCAACATACCTATGTCACACAGCTCTAGTCCATGAGGAAACAAACCAGATGTCACACTGTAGGGACACACATCTGTGAAATCATAAGGGAAAGTGACAACTCAGTGACCATACACTGGGTGAAAACGACAGATAGTAGAGAGGTAGTAGTGTTAAAGTACATGTAGTAGGCAGGTTTGTATTCTTACCTGTGTCTCACTGGCAATATTGCAGGATCACCGAGTTCCTGTTGTCCATGTCCTCTTCTTCTGCCTCCTCTCTTCACTGTCCACAGGGTCCACAGCTGCAACAACACCGCCATCTGGTCCATCCTCCTGCAGAAAAGGCACCTGTCATAAGTTGTGAAGCATACAGCAGGCCACGATGATCTGGCACACCTTCTTTGGTGAGTAGAATAGGGATCCACCTGTCATATGGAAGCACCTGAACCTGGCCTTCAGGAGGCCGAAGGTCCGCTCTATCATCCGCCGAGTTCGCCCATGGGCCTCATTGTAGCGTTCCTCCGCCCTTGTCCTGGGATTCCTCACTGGGGTCAGTAGCCATGACAGGTTGGGGTAACCAGAGTCACCTGCAAATGGCGAGGGACAACTGTTAGACACACACTAACCTGTAGGGATCTCCCCAGACCCAGACAACCATCCCCACTGACTTGCTTCCAGGTGCTCACCTATTAGCCACACACGGTGCCTCTGGAGTTGACCCATCATATAAGGGATGCTACTATTCCGCAGGATGTAGGTGTCATGCACTGAGCCAGGGAACTTGGCATTCACATGGGAGATGTACTGGTCTGCCAAACACACCATCTGCACATTCATGGAATGATAACTTTTCCGGTTTCTGTACACCTGTTCACTCCTGCGTGGGGGTACCAAAGCCACATGGGTCCCATCAATGGCACCTATGATGAGAATATGTCCCAGGGCATAGAAGTCCCCTTTCACTGTAGGCAAATCCTCCACCTGAGGGAAAACGATGTAGCTCCGCATGTGTTTCAGCAGGGCAGACAACACTCTTGACAACACGTTGGAAAACATAGGCTGGGACATCCCTGATGCTATGGCCACTGTTGTTTGAAATGACCCACTTGCAAGGAAATGGAGTACTGACAGCACCTGCACTTGAGGGGGGATTCCTGTGGCATGGCGGATAGCTGACATCAGGTCTGGCTCCAGCTGGGCACACAGTTACTGGATTGTGGCACGGTCAAGCCTGTAGGTGATGATCACATGTCTTTCCTCCATTGTCGACAGGTCCACCAGCGGTCTGTACACCGGAGGATTCCGCCATCTCCTCACTTGTCCCAGCGGACGGTGCCTATGAAGGACAACAGCGAGCACAGAGTCAAACAACTCAGAGGTACGTACCCACAGCTTACACAGAACACGAATCATAATCCGAAAATTGGCCTGTATGTGTGTTGAGGCTAGGCCTAGGTATGTGTGACGCAGTTAAAAATTAAGCCATGTGGGCCCCTGAAATGGCGGCTGCCTGACCTGTAAAGTGGGACAATGGGATGTGAGGTAACTGCGCTGGAGTTGTACACTGTCGCGGTAGGCGGTCGAAGACCACGGCGCAATGCTGCATTGGTTAACATTGGACCCTATGGGTTCCAGGAGCCAATGACGATGTACGCCGGCGGTGACGGTACACACCGCCACGGACGTGACAGCCATTTTCTATCTGTTCAATCACTCGATACCTGATCTTCAACAGGAGAGGACCTACACTGCAAGTGCTGCTGTGACCTCGGTCTGGAAGAGACAATGGCTTGTGCGACTGGGGAAAGGGCCCCTGCCTTCACATCGGAGGAGTTGGAGAAATTTGTGGATGGGGTCCTCCCCCAGTACACACTACTCTACGGTCCTCCAGACAAACAGGTAAATACACTGGGAGCATGCTGTATGGGCTATGCCTGTGTGGAGTGGGGTGAATGAAAGATGG